>NW_027253106.1:3762500-4072500 GCF_044704955.1 Pristiophorus japonicus | reverse complement strand
AGAGAGAGAGAGAGATAGAGACAGAGAGAGAGAGAGAGAGAGTTAGAGAGAGAGACCGAAAGAGAGGGAGACAGAGAGAGAGGGAGAGAGAGAGAGAGAGAGAGAGAGAGAGAGAGAGAGAGAGAGAGAGAGAGAGAGAGAGAGTGAGAGAGAGAGAGAGAGAGAGAGAGAGAGAGAGAGAGATAGACAGAGAGAGCGAAACAGAGAGGCAAAGAGTTTGAGAGGCAGAGGGAGAGAGATTCAGGGAAAGAGTGAAAAACAGAAAGAGAGACAGAGAGAAAGAAAGACAGAGAGAAAGAGAGGCAGAGAGAGAGAGAGAGGGAGACAGAGAGAGAGAGAGAGACAGAGAGAGAGACAGAGAGATAGATAGAGAGAGAGAGACAGACAAAGAGCGAGGGAGATAGAGACTTATATATGTGTCTGTGTCTGTGCGTCCCTCTCTATCTGACTCTCTTTCTGTATAGATTCTGGGATTGATACAAGGTATGGGGAGAGAGCGGAGCAGTGGTATTAGTTTGCGGGTATGGAGAGCTCTACGATCCCAACAAGCTCTCCGAACTCTCGAAGCTCTCCGACCCGCCAAGCACTGCTAACTACGCAAGCTCTCCTATACCAAAAGCTATCGGACCCTTCCAAACTCTCCCAAGCCTTCCAAACTCTCCTACCCCCAAGCTCATGGAACCTCCTTGGATAGCGCTCCTATCCCTCCTCACAAGCTCTCCTTCTCCCACCCCGAGTTCTGCGACCAACCCAGAGCTCTCCGAACACTGCAAGCTCTCCTGCCCCGCAAGCTCTCCTCCACCACCAAGCTCTCCGACGCCTCCAAGCTCTCCAACCACCATAATTCCCCTGCCCCAAACTCTCCTACCTCCCGCGAGCTCTCCTACCTACCCAAGCTCACCTAACCCCCAAAGCTGTGCTAACACCTCAAGCTCTCTTGAACCCCCGCCCAGCTCTCCACCCCACCAAGCTATCATACCCACAAGCTCTCCTAGCAACCCAAGCAATCTTACCCACACCAATTTCTGCTACCGACCCCAAGCTCTCCAATCCAGAACTGGCTTACTCCCCAACCTCTGCCACCCTGCAATTGTTCCTACCCCACACCAAGCTCTCTTACCCACCAAGTTCACCGACCATCCCAAGATACCCGACAACCAAGCTCTCCTGCGCCCCAAGCTCGCCTGCAATCCAACCGCTCGTACACCCCAAGTTCACCTAACACCCCAAGTTCTCCTACCCCTCATAAGCTCTCCTATCTCCAAGCTCTCCTACCACCCAACGAGCTCTCCTACCCACCCAAACTCTCCTAACCCCCAAAGCTCTACTAACACCCCAAGAGATTTTGCCCCCTCCATAGCTGTCCTCCCCCCAGAATCTCATAACCCCCAAGCTCTCCTAACCCACACGCTCTCCTACACCCCCAAGCTCTTCTGCCCCCCAAGATCTCCGAAACCTGCAAGCTCTGCTAATCCTCGCAAATAGTACAAACCGCCCAAGCTCACGTACCAGTAAGCTCTCCTACCCTGCAAGCTCTCCTACCTCCCAAACTTCAGAGCCCCCAACCTCTCCTACCTCCCAAATTCTCCGAGCCCCCAAGCTTTCCTAACCCCCAAAATTATCCTACCCCTGCAAGCTCTCTGCCCCAAAGCTCTCCTACCCACCAAGCTCGCAGCAACCTCCAAGCTCTACTAACCACCCCAAACTTCTCTACCCGCGCAAGCTCACGAACCCACAAGATCTGCTTCACCCGAGCTCTCCTACGTCCCCAAGCTTTCCTAGCCCACAAAGCGCTCCCACCCCCAAGCAATCCTACCTCCACAAGCTCTCCTAACACCTCAAGCACAACTAGCCTCCAAGATCGCCAAACCCCCTATTTCTCGTACACTCCAAGCTCTGTTTCCCCCCAAATGATTTTACGCCCAAGCTCTCCTAAAGACCCAAGCTCTCCTAGCCCTCCCTAAGCTCTGCTTCCCCGAAGTTCTCCTACCTCCCCCTAAGCTCTCCTACCCCCTGCACAAGTTCTCTTACCCGCTAATCTCTCCTAACACCTCAAGCTCTCCTATCCGCGATGCTCTCCTTCCACCGCAAGCTATGCTTCCCCCGCAAGCACTCCTAACCCCGACAAAGTCTACTACCGCGCAACCTCACGTACTCGCCTCGCCCAAGCGCTCCTACCGATCCCAAGCTCTCCTACCTCCAAAATCCTCCTATCACCCAAGATGTCCGAATCCCTAAGCTTTCTTGCGCCGCGAGCTCTGCTACCCCCCAAACTCTACTACCCCCGAACCTCTCCACCGCCCCCAAAGCTCTCCGATCCGCCAAGCTCTCCGAAACCTCCAAGCTCTTCTAACCACCCCAAACTTATCTACCTGCCCAAGGTCACGAACACCCAAACTCTCCTACTCCCCAAGCTCTCCGACACCCAATCTCTCCGACGCCCACAAGCTCTCCTCTCCCCACAAGCTCTCTGAACATCTCAAGCTCTCCTACCCGCTAAGCTCGCCTAACCCCCTAGTTCTCCTGCACCTCAAGCTCTGTCCCCCACAAGATCTTCTACTTCCCAAGCTCTCCTACCGCCACAAGCTCGGCAACTCCTCCACAAGTTTTCCTACGCCTTAAGCTCTCCTAAACTCTCAAGCTCTCCTTACCCTCAAGCTCTCCTAACCCCGCCAAATTCTCCTACCCGCCAAGCTCACGTACTCGCCAAGCATTCCTACCCACCCCCAAGCTATCCTACCACCCAAATCCTCCTATCACGCAATATCTCCTAAATCCTAAGCACTCCTGCACCCCGAGCTCTTCTAACCCCCCTAAACTCTCCCATGGGCCCAAGTCTCCGACCTCCAAACATTCCTGCACTCAAAGCTCTCATACCACCAACAAGCTCTCCTAAACCCCAAGCTCTCCTACCCCGCCAAACTCTCCTACCCCTCCAAGCGTACCTACTGTCCAAGGTCTCCTAACCCCCAAGTTCTCCTACCCCGCAAAGCTCTCCTAACATCCAAAATCTCGTACCCCCAACCACGAGTTATCCTACCAGCCCCGAGCTCTCCTACCCCAACGAACGCTCCAAAACCCCAAGTTGTCCTACCCCGACAAGCTCTTACCCCCCCCCAAGCTCTCCTACCTCCCCAATCTCTCCTACACCACCAAGCTCTCAGACAACTCCAAGCTCTCCTAACCCCCGGCAAATTCTCCTACCCCCAAGCTCACACACCAGCCAAACGCTGATACCCACCCTAAGCTCTCCTACCTGCCCAAATTTCGCCTGCATCCCAAGCTCTCAAAGCACCCTATGCTCTCCTAGCCCCCGTACTCTCAGACCCCCCAAGCTCTCATACCTGCCCAAGCTCTCCTACCACCCTCCGAGCTCTCGTACACACCCAAGCTCTCCTAACCCCCAAAGCTCTCCGAACACCCCAAGGTCTCTTGCCTCTAACCTCTCCAACCCGCCGAAGATCTCAGAAGCCCCAAGCTCTCCGCTGCCCCAATCTCTCCCACATGCTTCAAGCTCTCCTACCCCAAAATATCGCCGAAACCTGCACGCTCTCCTAACCCTCTCAAATTTTCATATCCGCCCAAGCTCACGTACCACCAAGCTCCCCTACTCCCAAAGCTCTCCTACACCCCAAGCTCTCTTCGCACCCCAAGCTCTCTTGCTCCCAAGCTTTCCTACCAACCTCCGAGCTCTCCTACTCACCCAAGCTCTCCTAACCACCAAAGCTTTCCTAACAGCCCAAGCAGACTTGCCCCCCAAACTCTCCAACCCACCAAGCTCTCGTAACCCCCAAGCTCTACTATCCCCCAAGTTCGCCGACACCCCGCAAGCTCTCTACGCCCACAAGCTCTACTACACCCAAAGCTCTCCGAAACCTCCAAGCTCGCCTAACCCCCGCGCAAACTTTTCTACATGCCCGAGCTCACGTCCCCCAAAGCTCTCCTTCACCTCAAGCTCGCCTACACTCCGAGCTCTCCTACGGCACCAATCTCCCTTACTCCACAAGCGTCGCCATCCACGCCAAGCAATCCGAACCCCACAAACTCTCCTAACGACTTAAGCTCTCCTAGCCCACAAACTCGCAAAACACCCAAGTTCTCATACACCCCAAGCTCTGTTAGCCCCCAACCTCACCTAACCCACAAGCCCTCCTACCCGCAAGCTCCCCTAATCCCCAACTTCTCCTACCCCTCCACAATTTCTCCGACCCACCAAGCTCTTCTACCCGCGATGCTCTCCTACCACCCTAAGCTCTTCTTCCCCCGCAAGCTCTCCTTACCCCGCCAAACTCTCCGACCTCCCAAGCTCACGTATTTCCCAAGCACTCCTACCAACCACAAAGTTCTCCTACCTCCCCTAGCTCTCCGACACCAACAAGCTCTACGACGTCTCCAATCTCCCCTAACCCCCGACGAACTCTCCTACCCCCAAGCTCAAATACAAGCCAAGCGCTCCGACCCACCCCGAGCTCTCCCTCCTGCCAGAAGCTCATCAACACCCCAAGCTCTCACACACGCCCAAGCTCTCCTACCACCCACAGAGCTCTCCTACGCACCGAAGATCTCCTAACCCCCAAAGCTCTCTTAACACCCCAAGATCTCTTGCCTCCAAGCTGCGCAAACCCCTAAGATCTCATAACCCCTAAGCTCTCATATCCCCCAAGCTCTCCTACACGCCTCAAGCTCTCCTACCCGCCAAAATCTCCGAAAACTGCAAGCTGTCCCAACCCTCCGAAAATTTCCAACCAGCCCAAGCTCACGTTCCATCACCCTCCCCTACTCCCAAGCTATCCTTACCCCGCCAAACTCTCCTACCCCAAGCTCACCTACTCCGCAAGCGCTCCTACCCAGCCCAAAATCACCGACCCCCCGCAAGTCCTGCTAACTCCAAGATCTCATAACCCCTAAGCTCTCCTTCATCCCGAGCACTCCAAACGTCCCAACTCACCCATGACCCCAACTCTCCTCTCTCCAACTCTCCAACAGCACAAGCTCTCATACCACAGCCAAGCTCTCCTAGCGCTCCATGCTCTCCTACCATGTCAAGCTCTCCTTCCCCACCAAAGCTCTCCTACCATCCAAGCTCACCAACACCCCATGATCTATTACCCGCCAAAAGTTCACCTAAATCTTAGATCTCGTACCACCAAATCCGAGATGTTGTGACAACCCCGAGCTCTCCTACCCCACGGAACTCTGCTAAACGCCAATTCTCGTACCCCACTCAAGCTCTCATCCCCCTAACTCTCCTACTTCCCCATCTCTCAGGCACCCCAAAGCTCTCCGACTGCACCAAGGTCTGCTAGTACCCCCACAAGCTTTCCTATCCCCTGAGCTCTCCTACCCCGCAAGCACTCCTATACCACCCAAGCAACCCTACCACCTCATGCACTCCAAACGCCGTAAGTGCTCCTACCGATCCAAGCTCTCCTACCCAAACCAAGCCCTCTTCCAACCCCAATTTCACCTACCTGCACCCCAAGCTCTCCTACCCCCCCAAGCTCTCCCACCCTCACAAGCTCTGCAACCCCTCAAGCACTCCATGCTCCAAGCTCTCCTACCACCCCAAAGCATTCCCACAAGCAAATTCTCACATCTCAAACTCTCCTACCCACCAAGGTTCTCCTACACCCACAAGCTCTCCCACACGCCACAAGCACTCCAAACACCCACAAGCTCTCTTACCACCTCAAAGCTCGACTGCCTCGAAGCTCTTCCACCTGCCAGAAGCTTGCCTCCCGCCCAAGTTCTTCTACCCGCCAAGATCCCCTATGCCACAAGCTCTCCTCCTCCCCGAAGCTATCCTACTTCCCAAAAGCTCCTCCTAACCCCAAAAGCTCACCTACCCCCGCAGCACAACTACCCCCCCAAGCTCTTTTAACCCCATAATCTCTCCCACCCAGCCAAGCACCCCAACCCCCTAAAGTTCCTACCCCGCCAAGCATTCCTGCAACCCCAAGATGTCCTACCCCACAAAATACTCCGACCATCCCAAAGATCTCCTCCCCTGCAAGTACTACTTCTCCCACTCCCAAACACTCCACCACCACAGGCTCTCCCACCCTCAAGCTCTCCTACCCCCCAAAGCTCTCCTTCACACCAAGGTCTCCGAACACCCCAAGCCCTACTTCCCCACAAGCTCACCTAAGCCCCAAGCTCTCCGACCCTCCCTAACTATCCGACCACCCCCGCTCTGCTACCACTCTAAACTCTACTACCCCGCAAGTTCTCCTACCACCACAAGATATCCTACTCCTCAACCTCTCTTACTCCCAAAAGCTCATCCACCCCCAAGCTCTCCGAGCACCCCAAGAACTCATACTCCGACCAAGCTCTTCTACTCCGCCCCCCCAGGCTCTCCTGCTTCCACCCACAAGCTCTCCTACCAATCCCGAGCACTGCTAACCCCCAAGTTCTCCTATCCCGCTAGCTCTCCTAACCCGAAAAGATCTACTTCCCCACCCAAGCAGTCCTACCCCGCCAGGCTCTCCTGCCCCGCGCCCCAAGCTCTCCTAACCGCACAAGATCTCCTACCCGGCTCAGCTCTCCTGCCCGCCAAACTCTAGTACCCCACTAAGGTCTCGGATCACTCCAAGCTCTTTTACTCACCGAGCACGCCTAACCCCGCACGCTCTCCGAAACTTCAAGCTCTCCGGCCCCTCCTAACGCACTTAACCCCCCAAACTCACAAAGCCACCAAGCTCCGGTACCCCGCAAGCGCTCCTATCACTAGCTCCAAACTCTCTTCACTGCCAGTACTCGCCTACCCCACAATCTCTCATCCCCCGCTGAGAACTCCTACCCACCGAGCTCTCCTACCAACTCAGGCTCTCATGTCGCCCAAACTCTCCAACACCTCCAAGCTTTAGTACCCCCCAAGCACACCTAACCGCCAAACTCTCCTACCCCTCGCAAACTCTCCTACCCCCGCAAGATCTCCAACACCCCACGCGCTCCAAACCTCAAGCCGTACTACCCTCACCAAAACTCTCCTATGTGCCAAGCTCTCCTACCCTTCAAACTCTCCAACACCGCCATGCTTTCCAACTCCACAAATTTCTCCTACCGCCCAAGCTCTCCTATCCCCACGCCGAAGCTCTTCAATCAACCCGAGCTCTCCTACCCCACCCAGCTCTCCGATGCCTGCAACCTCTCCAAACCCCCACAATCTCTCCGAACCACAAACTCACATACCCGCCAAGCCCTCCTTCCCAGCCCAACTCACCCAACTGCCGCGGCTCGCCTTTCCTCGAAGCTCTCCTACTCCCCCAAGCTCTCCTACCCACCCCAAGCTCCCCTAGACCCGGAGCTCTCCTTCTCTGACACGCCCTCTTAACCACAATCTCCCATACACGCCCCTTGCTCTCCGACCCGCACAAAGCTCTCCTGCCCCCCTAACTCTCCAACCACCACTAGCTCTCGCACCCCCAAACTCTCCCAGCCCTCCAACTCTCCTAGCCCCTGAGCACTCCTCACCTTCGAGCTCTCCAACAACACCCAAGCTCTCAAACCTCCCTAGCTCTCCTACGCCTTCAAGAACTGCTAACCCCCAAGCGCTCCTACACCCACGCTCCCCTAACACCGCAAGCTCTCCTACCCTCCAAGTTCTCCAACCTCTCAAGCTCTCCTACACTACAAGCTCTCCTCGTCTCACAAGCTCTCCAATCACACAAACTCTCGTACCCTTCCAAGCTCTCCTACCCTCCAAGCTCTCTAGCTGCCCAAGCTCTCTTACCCCCCAACCTCTGCCACACCGCCAACTCTCCTACCCCACTCCATGCTCTCCTACCCACCAGCTCTCCTAACCCGCAGGCAGTCCTGACCCCACAAGCTCTCCTAACCACGAAGCTCGGCGACGCCTCTAAGCTCTCCTAACCCCCGAAACTTTCCTTCGTACATGCTCATGTACTCCTCAAGCGCTCCTACCCGCACGCCCAAGCTCTCCAACTGCTCGAAGCTCGTCTACCTACCCCAAGCTCTACTTTCCCCAGAGCTCTCCTATCAGCCACATGTTCTCATACCCGCAAACTCTCCTACCCTCGAAGCTCTTCTAACCCCCAAGCATTCCTAAGCGACAAGCACTCCTAACGCCCCAAGCATTCCTAAGACCCAAGCTCTCCTAACCACATCCCAAGCTCTCCGAGCCCCGAAGCTCTCCTACCCCAACTAGGTCCCCTAAACCCAAAGCTCTTTTGTCAAGTTCGCTACCGTACCAAGCTCTCCTAATACATCGCCAAACTTTCGTTCCCCCAGGCTCTCCTAACCGACCCACATTCTCTCCAACGCTCCAAGCTCTCCGACTCCTAAGCTCTCCTAAAACCCGAAGCACACCGACGTCGCAAGCTTTCGTATTCCATCAAGGTCTCCAAACCACATTGCTCTCTGACCATACCGCAAGATCTCCTATGACCCTAACTCTCCGAGCCCCAAGCTCACCTACCCCCAAGCTCTCATACATCACCAAGCTCTCCTACCCGCCCAAGATCTCGTACCACACCAAGCTCTCGTACCCAGCAAGCACTTAGACCAACACAAGCTCTTTTCCCGCACAAGCTCTCATACTCCTCCAAGCTCTCGTACACTCCCCTCCAAGCTCTCGTACCCACCAACCTCTCGTACCCCCCAAGCTCTCTTACACACACAAGCTCTCGGAACCGCCAAAACTCTCGTACACAATTAAGGTTTCCTACGCCCCCTAGCTCTCCTAGCCCTCCATGTGTGCCTCCCCCAAGCTCTCATACCCACCGAACTCTCCTACCAACCCTTGCTCCGACCCAAAATTCTCTCCTCCCCCACCAAATTCTCCTGCCCACCAAGTTTTCCTATCTCGTCATGCTCTCCGAAGCCCTAAGCTCTACTAATCCTCAAGTTCTTCTACACCCCCAAGCTTTCATAAACGCCTCAAGTTCTCCAACCGACCCAAGCTCTCCTAGCCCACCCCCGAGCGCTTCTACATCTGCAAGTTCTCCTTCCCTACCAACGTCGCCTTCTCCCCAATCTCTCATACACCCGAAAACCTCTCCTAACCCCCATGCTCTCCAACCCTTCCCCAAAGGCACCTACCCCGCAGAACTCACGTACCCGCCCTGCGTTTACCTAAACCTCAAGTTATCCTACCCATGCAACTCTTCGTCATGCACAAGCTCTCCCACACCGTGAGCTCTCCTACTATACCCGTGCTCTCTTACCCACTAAGCTGTCCTAACGACCAAGCTCTCCTATCCGGTCAAGGTGTCTGACCCACAAACACCCCAATCAACCAAGCACTCCTATCCGCAAGCAATCCTGCCTCCCCCCGCAAGTTCTCCGAAACACCAAGCTCACTTACCCGCAACCTATCCAAGTCCCCAAGCTCCCCAAAGCGCCTGTGCTCTCCGACAGCCCCAAGTCATCGAACCCACCAATTGCTTCTACCCTCGCAAGGTCTACTATCCTAAGCTCACCTATCGCCTAAGTCTCCTTCCCCCCAAGCACTACTCCCTCCTCAAACGCTCCTGCACGATCCGTCTCAAGGTCTCCTTCGCTCTAAGCGTGCTTATCCCCCTAATCTCTCCTACCCGCCCCACGAGCTCTCCAAACCCACAATCTCTCCTAATTCCAAGCTCGCCTACCACCGAAGCTCTCCTAACTTTCACTGTTTCCTGCTACCCAAGGTCTCCTACCGTCCGAGATCTCCTACCACCCATTATTTTGTAATCCCCGCAAGGTAGCCTATGCTCCAAGCTCACGTAAACCCCAATCTCTCCTCCCCCCAAGTGATCTTCCCCTACAAATTCACTCCCTCCCTCCCCCCAAGCTCTACATTCACTCTCAAGCTCCTCCCCCACAAGTTCAACAAGCTAGCCTGCCCCTCCAAGCATTCTTTTCACCCCAAGCTAACCTACTCCCACAAGCTCTGCGTCCCCGCCCTCCAAGCTCTCCAACACCCCAAGCTCTCCTACCCTACCCCCCAAGCTCTCCTATCTCCATGTTTTCCCACCCCCGCAAGCATTAATAACCCCAAGTCAACGACCTCCCAAGCTCTCCTACCCCCAAGCTATTCCACCCCCAGGCTGTCCTAGCACCAAGTACACCTCGCCCACAAGCTCACTTCTGCTCCTCCCGCTCTCTGCTAAACCTGCATACTCTCTTCTACTCCCCCTCCAAGCTCTCTTGTACTCCCCAATCTCTCTCTACCCAACCAATACCCTCGGTCTTCAACTCCAATACCCAAAGTTGCTCTCTTTCTCCTCCTACACAATTCAATCTCTCTCTCACCTCCTCCCACCTCCCGTCCAAGCTTTCTCTCTTCCCCGCTCCATCTCTTTCTTTCCCAACCACCAAAGCTATCTCTCTTCCCGCCATCCAAGCCCTCTCTATTCTCCCTCCACAAGCTCTTTCTCCCATGCACCCGCCAAGCTCACACTCTCCTCTTCCCAACAAGCTTGCTCCACCCTAAGCTCTCTCGCTCTATTCCCACACCCTAAGCTCTGTCTCCCCCGTGACAAATGCTCTTCTAACTGCCCCCAAGTTCCCTTCCACCCTTCCAAGCTACCTAATGCCCATACATCCTATCTTCTACCCCCGCCCCGCAACGCTCCTCTACCCCTTACAATCTCTTCTACCCACCAAGCTCCTACTCCCTAAAGCACTCCTACGCCACAAGCACTGCTACAACCCCAATCTCTCCTATCTCCCCAATCTCTCCGACCAATCCCCAATCTCTCCTGCACCTCCAAGGCTAACTATCCACCGAAGCTCTCTGCCCCCAAGCTCTCCTCCTCTCCAAGCAAGCTCCCTGCCCCCAAGCTCTCATCCCCCCGCAAGCTCTCTTTCCACCCCCAAGCTCCATTCCCCACAAGCTCACTCCCCAAGCTCACTTTCCCCCACATGCTCCCTTCTATCCCCTCCAAACACACTTCTAACCGCCCCCAAGCTAACTTCTACGCACGAAGGCTCTCCTCTACCCCGACACAAGCTGTCTTCTACAACCAATACTCTTCTACCCCACTCCCCACTTCTCTTCTCCCCCCAAGCTCTTCAACCCACCAAGCTCTCCTACTCCCCACAACCTCTTCGACACTCGCAAGCACTTCTGCGCCCTAAGATCTCCCCCAATGTCTCTACACACCAATCTCTCTCCCCCATCTCTCCAATCCTTGCAAGCATTCCTAACCCCCCAAGCTCTTCTACAAGCACCCCCTGCTAAGTTCTCCTGCCACCTTCCACAAGCTGTGAAACTTTCTAAAATTCCTACTTTTCTTCTTTCAGGAGCAAATTCCACAGTTTCTAGACGTTATTCCCATATTACTGGCGCTAACTCCCTTGTTTCTGCGCTAAGAATGCACATCGAGCAGCGAATTCGATGCTGCCCATTTTGCACCACTGACCGAGATAAGTTTCTAGGCCATACTTTGTAATATTTTGTAGCATGATAAATGCTTCCTGCAATGATCAGTCGCTATTCTTTTCACCCCCAAATTGCAAACAGCAACCAAAATAGATCGATGACTCCTGAAAAGCGTGTGGCAGTATTCATCATTCTCCAGTCTCTTTAGCATACCTTTGTTCTATTGCACTGCTCAAATAAATACGAAGGCAGAAAATTATCTCAATGGTTGTAGATTAGGAAAATAAAAGGTGCAACTAAACGTGGATCTCTTGAAAAATCAGTCATTAAAAGTTGGCATGAAGGTATAGCATTCAGTGAAAAATGGCAAATTATATGTTGGCCTTCATACCTAGCGGATTTATGAATAGGAGCAGGGAGTTCTTACTGCAGTTGTACAGGGCCTTCGTGAGGCCTCATCTGGAATATTTTGTTCAGTTTTGGTCTCCTAATCTGAACAAGGACGTTCTTGATATTGTGAGAGGGCAGACTGATTCCAGGGATGGCAGGGCTGACATATGAGGAGATAATGGATCGACTGGGCCTGTATTCACTGGAGTTTAGAAGGATGTGAGGCGATCTCACAGAAACATATACAATTCTGAAAGGATTGGACAATTTAGATGCAGGAAAAGTGCTCCCGACGTTGGGGAGTCCACAGCCAGAGGACACAGACTAAGGATAAGGGGTAAGCCATTTAGAACTGAGATGAGGATGTGGCCCTTACGGCTAAAGGAATCAAGGGGTATGGAGAGAAAGCATGAAACAGGTACGAAGATGAATGATCAGACATGATGTTATTGATTGGTGGTGCAGGCTCGAAGGGCCGAATAGCCTACTTCTGCAACCATTCTCTGTGTTTCTATGTTTCTAATTCCCGTGTTCCTGGAGCTCTTACTGGCCCTCTTCCTGCAACTCGCAATTTCCTTGCACGTGCATTGAATGCCCCTGCTTCTGTAGCTAATTCAACTGTTTCTGGAGCTAATATCTTTATTTGCGGAGAAAATGCCATCGTTTCTGGAATCCTAGTTCCCTCTTTCTGTAGATTCTAAGTTGTCTGTGGAGCACCAAATTGTCCTGTTCCTGGAGCTCCAAATTGACTGTTTATGAAACACTAATTGTCCTATCTAAATGACTACTAGTTATACATATGTCTCCGAAATATATATGATGCAACCGTCTAAATCCGCTGCTGCAACGACAGCTATGTCACCTCTTTCTAGAGCTAACTCTGCAATTTCTAAACGGAATTCCCCTGTGGTTGGAGCTAATTGCGCTGTTTCTTGTGCTGTTAATTTTCCAGTCTGTGGAGCTCCTAATTCTTCTGTTTTTGGAGCACCTTCCCCAGTTCCTGGAACTAAACAACTTGTAACTGTAGCTGAAAAGTCCTCTGCTTCTGGGGCACCTGATTGCCCTTCTTTCTGGAACTAATTGCGATATTTCTGGACATAATTCCCCTCTTTCTGGAGCTCCTAATTCAGGTGTTTCAAAAATACTTCATTCCCCAATTTGTGGAATTAACTCCAATATTTATGGAGCCAGTTCCACGATTTCTGGAATTAATTCCTGTAATTAAAGATATCCCCTTCCCCGTGTTTCTGGAGCTATATCCCTTGTTCCGGGGTTAGTTTAAATGTTCTTGGAGCTGCTAAGTCCCAACTTATGGGAGCTCCGAATGAAACTGTTGCTGGAGCTCCTACTACCCCAGGTTATGCAGGTCCAAGTTCCCCTGTTTCTACAGCTATTTCAGTTGTTTATGGAGATCTTAATTTCCCTCATTGTGGATCTTCAAATTGCACTGTTTATGAAGCACCTTATTGTGCTTTTTATGTTGCTACTATTTCCCCGAAATATTTAGCTACGAATTATTCTGCTTATGTTGCGCTCTCCTAATTTCCTTGCGACAGGAATATCTCGGTACCTGTTCCTTGAGTAAACTCTTCTCTTTCTAAATGTAATTCCTTTGTCTCCTTTATGTACTGATCAAATTCCAGCGTTTCTGGAGCTCCTAATTCTCCAGTTACTCCAGTGCCCAATTTGACAGTTTCGGTTACTCCTACGCCTCATCTTTATCGAACTAACTCCCGCGTATCTGGTGCTAATACGCTTGTTTCGTAACGAATTCCAGTATTCCTAGAACTCCTATTTCCCCGCTCTGCAGCTCCCAATTCCCGTGTTCCTGGAGCTAATTCCTCTGTTTCTGGACCTCATCTTTTTTGTGGAGTTCCTAATATCCCAGATTGTGGATCTCCTAATCTGTTTCTGGAGGTAACTGCACTGTTTCTGTTGCCAATTCAACTGTTTCTGGAGCTAATACTTTTTTTTTCTGCGGACAATTCCTCTGGAGCTTCAAATTTCCATATTTCTGGAGCTCATAATTGTGTGGTTTATGAAGAACATAATTGTCCTTTTTACGTGTCTAGTAGTTTGCCGATATATATGGCTCCGAATTGTCCTGATAATGGTGCGCTCTCCTAATTACCCTGCAACATGAACAGAAAATTTACCTTTTCTGGAGGTAACTCTCCTCTTTCTAAATATAATTTCCATGCTTCTGGTGCTAATTGTTCTGTACTGTGATTATTCCTGTGTTCCTGGAACTCGTTTCCCATGTTTCTGCAGCTCTGTATTGCCCTGTTTCTGGAGCTGCTAATTTACCAGCTTCTGTTAATGCTACTTTTCTTCTTTCAACACCTAATTCCACTGTTTCTAGATCTAATTCCCTTGCTTCTGCGCTAATTCCTGTGGTCCTGGAGCTGCAATTCGCCTCTTTCTGCGACTCCTAATTTCCTCGTTCTTGGAGAGCATTCCCCTGTTTCTGTAGCTAATTCAACTGTTTCTGGTGCTAATACCTGTATTTCCGGAAAAAAAATCATAGTTTCTAGAAGTTCTTGTTCCTCTCTTTCTGGAGATTCTGAGTTGTTTATGGAGCTCCTAATTGGCCTTTTTCTGCTGCTCCAAATTGCGATGTTGAGGAAGCACCTAATAGTTCTATTTAGTGTCTACTAATTATATATATATATATATATATATATATATCCGAAATGTACTGTATATGGTGCGCTCTCCTAAATCCCCTGCTGGAAGGACAGGTAAGTCAGCTATTTCGAGAACTCACTCTCCTCTTTCTAAATGCAATTCCCGTGTTTCTGGAGCTAATTATGCTGTTTCTGTAGCGAATGCCACTGTTCGTGGAGCTACTAATTTCCCAATCTATGGACCTCCTAATTCCTCTGTTTCTGGAGCAAATTCCACGTTTTCTGCAGCGAATCACCTTGTTTCTGTAGCCGATAAGTCCATGTATCTGGAGCACCTGATTCTCCATCTTTCTTGATCTCGTCACGATATTTCTGGACATAATTCCCTTCTTTCTGGTGCTTCAAATTTTGCTGTTACTGGAGCACTTAATTCCCCAGTTTGTGGATTTTACGCCAATATTTCTGGAGTTAATTCCCCGGTTTATGTAATTAATTCCTTTAATTAAGGATATCCCATTGGCCCTGTTTCTGGAGCTATTTCACTTGTTCTTGGGTAAATTGCAATGTTCTTACAGCTGCTAAATTCCACGTAATGGGAGCTCCGAATGCCGCTATTGCTGGAGTTCCTACTATCCCAGTTCATGCAGGTCCTTGTTCCACTCTTTCTGGAGCTATTTCAGTTGTTGGTGAAGATCCTAAGTCCCCTCTTTCTGGAGCTTCATATTGAGCTGATTATGAAACACCTAATTGTGCTTTATATGATGCTACCATTTCGCTTAAATATTTAGCTCTGAATGAATTGCTTATGGTGCGCTCTCCTAATTCCCCTGCTACAGGAATAGCTAGTTTACTGTTTCTTGAGCCAACTGTTCTCTTTCTAAATGCAATTCCATTGTTTCTGGAGCGAATTCCGCTGTACTGAACACATTCCGGTGTTGCTGGAGCTAATAATTCCCCAGTTTCTCCAGTGCCCACTTCGGCAGTTTCTGTAACTCCTAATTCTCATCTTTTTAGACATAATTCGCCTGTTTCTGTTGCTAATACTGTTGTCTCCGAATTAATTCCAGAATTTCTGGAATGTATATTTCCCCTCTGTGCAGCTCCTAATTCCCCTGTTCCTGCAGATAATTCCCCTGTTTCTGGGGCTCATGTTTTTTCTGGAGTTCCGAATATCCCAGATTGTGGATCTCTAATGCATTTTTTTCTGGAGGGAACTTCCCTGTTTCTGTTTGCTAATTCAACTGTTTCTGGAGCTAATACCTTTTTCTCTGGGGAAAGTTCCTGTGAAGCTCCACATTTCCATATTACTGGAACTCCACATTGTGTGGTTTATGAAGCACATATCTGTCCTTTTTACGTGTCCAGCATTTTGCAGAAATATATGGCTACGAATTGTTCTTTTTAAGGAGCGCTCTCCTAATTTCTCTGCAACGTGAACAGAAAATGTTTCTTGAGGCAAACCTCCTCTTTCTAAACATAATTCCCCTGTTTCTGAAGCTAATTGCGCTGTACTGCGATTATTCCTGTGTTGCTGCAGCTCGCTTCCGCTGTTTCTGCAGCTCACCATTACCCTTTTTCTGGAGCTAAATCGACTGTTTCTGGAGCTGCTATTATTCGAGTTTCTGTAACTCCAACTTTCTAGATGTAATTCACAGTTTCGAGACCTAATTTCCTGTTTCTGAAGCTAATTCCATTTTTCTGCTCTAATTTCCGTGTTCCTGGAATTCCACCTTTCCTCTTTCTATGACTCCTAATGTTCCTGTTCCTGGAAGACATTCTCTGTTTCTGCAGCTAATTGTCCTATTTTAGTGTCTACTAGTTATATATGTATGTCTACGAAATGTCCTGTTCGTGATGCGCTCTCCTCAATCCCCTGCTGCAGGGACAGCAAAGTCACTTCATTCGAGAGCTAACTCTGCTCTTTCTAAATGCAGTTCCCCTATTTCTGGAGCTAATTGCGCTGTTTCTGGAGCTAATTCCAATATTCCTGCAGCGCTAATTTCCCAGTCTTGTGGAGCTAAATCACTTGTCTCTGTAGCTGAAAATCCTGTGTTTCCGGAGCACCAGATTCTCCCTCTTTCGGGAGCTAATCACCATATTTCTGGACATAATTTCCTCCCTTTCTGGAGCTCCTAATTCAGGTGTTTCTGGAGCACTTAATTCCCCTGCTTGTGGAGTTAACTCCAAAAGTTATGGCGCTAATTCCCCGCTTTCTGGAATTAATTCCTGTAATTAAGGATATCCCATTTGCACTATTTCTGGAGCTATTTCTCTTGTTCCGGGGTTAGTTTCAATGTTCTTGGAGCTGCTAACTCCCATCTTGTGGGAGCTCCGAATGCCGCTCAAGCTGAAGCTCATAGTACCTCAGGTTGTGCAGGTCGTTGTTCCCATGATTCTGGAGATATTTTACTTGTTTGTGGAGAAACTAATTGCCCTTTTTCTAGACCATCAAATTACCCTGTTTATGAAACAACTAATTGTGCTTTTTATGTGGCTACCATTTGCCCAATATATTTAGGTCCGAATTATTCTGCTTATAGTGCGGTCTCCTAATTCCCCTGCTCCAGGAATAGCTAGCTTACCTGTTTCTTGAGCCAACTCTTCTCTTTCTAATTCATTTGTTTCTGGAACTACTTCTGCTGTCCAGAATAATTTTCCGTGTTGCTGGAAATCCTAATTCCGCAGTTTCTGCAGTGCCCAATTCGGCAATTTCTGTAACTCCGAATGCTCATCTTTCTAGTCCTAATGCCCCTGTTTCTGGAGCTCATACCCATGTTCCTGAACTAATTCCAGTATTCCTGGAACTCTTAATTCCCCTCTCTGTAGCTCCTAATTCCACTGTCCCTGGAGCTAATTCCCCTGTTTCTGGAGCTAATCCTTTTTCTGGCGTTCGAAATATCTCATCTGTTTCTGGTGGTAAATCCCCTGTTTCTGTTTGCTAATTCAACGGTTTCTGGCGCGAATACCTTTTTTTCTGGGGTAAATTACGGTGGTGATCTAGATATCCATATATCTGGAGCTCCACATTGTGCAGATTATGAAGCACATTTTTGTCCATTTTACGTGTGTACTAGGCCAGTAGATATTGCTCCGAATTATCCTGTTTATGGTGCGCTCTCCTAATTACCCTGGAACATGAAAAGATAATTTATCTTTTCTCGAAGTAACTCTCCGATTTTTAAACATAACTCCCCTGCTTCCGAACCTACTTATGCACTACTGTGATTATTCCTGTGTTCCTGGAGCTCGCTTTCCCTGCTTCTACATTTCCCCATTGCCCTGTTTCTGGAGTAAATTCCATTGTTTGTGGAGCTGAAAATATTCCACTTTCCGCACCTCCTATTGTCATCTTTCAAAACATAATTCCACGGTTTCTGGAACTAATTCCCTTGTTTCTGCGCAAATCCCCGCGTTCCTGAGCTCCTGCTTCCCCTCTTTCTGCGACTTCTAATTTCAAAGTTCCTTGAGTGAATTCCCCTCTTTCCGTAGCTAATTCAACTGTTTCTGGAGCTAATAACATTGTTTCCTGAGATGATGGCATGGTTTCTGCAAGTCCTAGTTCCCCTCTTTCTGGAGATTCTGATTTGTTTCTGGAGCTCGTAATTATCCATTTTCTGGAGCTACAAATTGCACTGTTTGTGTTTAGCACCTAATTGTCCCATTTAAGTGTCTATTAGTTTTATATATATTTATATATATATATATATATATATATATTTGTATATCACCGACATGCCCTATTTATGCTGCGCTCTCCTAAATCCCCTGCTGCAGGGACAGCTAAGGCACCTCTTCCTGGAGCTAACTCTGCTCTTCGCAAACGTTTCTGGAGCAAATTCCGCAGTTTCTTGCGCTAATACCCCTGTTCCTAGAGGTACTAATTTCCCAGTCTCTGGAGCTCCTAATTCCTCTGTTTCTGGAGCAACTTCCCTTGTTCTTGGAGCTAATCACCTTGTTTCTGTAGCTGAGATGCCCATTATTTCTGGAGCTCCTGATATTCCCACTTTCTGGAGCTAATCATATTTCAGGACATAATTCCCTTCTTTCTGGAGCTCCTAATTTTGGTGTTAGTGGAGCAATTAATTCCCCAGTTTATGGAGTTTACTGGAGATATTTCTGGCGATAATTCCCCGCTGATGGAACTAAAGCCTGTAATTAAGGCTATCACATTGCCCCTGTTTCTGCTGCTATTTCGCTTGTTTCAGGGTTCGTTGCAATGTTCTTGGAGCTGCTAAATCCCACCTTATGTGAGCTCCGAATGCAGCTGTTGCTGGAGTTCCTATTACCACAAGTTATGCAGGTACAATTCCCCTGTTGCTCGAGCCATTTCAGATATTTGTGGAGATCACAATTACCTGTTTCGAGAGCTTCAAATTTCGCCGTTTATGAAAAATCCAATTGTGCTTCCATTTACCCGATATAATTCCTTTTCTTCTGGGGCTACTTCCTCTGTACTGTACAATTTCCCCTGTTTCTCGAAATTCTAATTCCACTGTTTCTGCAGCGCCCAATTAGGCAGTTTCTGTGAATTTTGATTTTCCTCTTTCGAGACCTAATTCCCCGGTTTCTGGAGATAATACCCTTCTTTCGGAATTAATTACAATAATCCTGGAACTCCTAAGTCCCGTCCCTGCAGCTCCCAATTCCACTCTTACTGGAGCTAATTCCCTTGTTTCTGAAGCTCATCTTTTTTCTGCAATTCCAATATCCCAGATTGTGGATCTCCTACTGCAGGTTCTGGAGCATATTCCCCTTTTTACTTTGCTACTTCAACGATCTCTGGAGATAAGCATTTTTCTGTAGAAATTTCCTGTGGAGCTCCTAATTTCCCTTTGTTGTGGAGCTCCAGGTTGAACGGTTTATGAAGCCCATAATTGTCCTTTTTACGTGCCTAGTACTTTGCCGAATTGTCCTGTTTATTGTGCACTCTCTTAATTAACCTGCAACAAGACATACTACCAAAGTTTCAATACCTGACTCCACTGTTTCTGGCGCTAATTCCCTTTTTTCTGAGCTAATTCACGTCTTCCTGGAGCTTATACTTCCCGTCTTTCTGCGGCTCCAAATTCCCCTGTTCCTGGAGTTAATTTCCCTGTTTCTGGAGTTCATGTAACTTTTTTCTGGATATCCTAATTTCCCAGTTTGTGGAGCTTCTTATCCATTTCCGGAGGTAACTCCGCAGTTTCGGTCGCTAATTCAAAGTCTCTCGAGCTAATGCCGATGTTGCTCGAGCTAATTCCCAAATATCTGGAGGTCCTCGTTCTCCTGTATCTGCAGTTCCTAATTCCTCTGATTCTGAGGCTCTCAATTGCCCTGTTTATGTTGTATCTAATTGCGCTTTTCATGTGGCCACTCATGATATATATATCTCGAACCACAGTATATTGTTTATGATGCGCTCTCCGAATTCCCCGACTAAATGATCAGCTAATTTACTTGTTTCCGGAGTTGGCTCCACATTTCCCAGATTCTGGAGCCTGCTTCAGAGGCCCACGTTGATGCTGCCCTCTCCTAATTACCACTATCTGGATCACCTAAATCACCTGTTTCCTTTGCTCCAAATAAATTTGTTTATGGAAACATACTTCCCTCGCTTGTGGATCGTAAATTCCACTGTTTTTGCAGCTAATTCCCCTGATTCTGGAGATCATAGCACTGCTTCTGGATTTGAGTCCCCTGTTTCTGGAGCTAATTTCCTTGCTTAATATCTAATTTCCGTCTTCCTGGTACTAATTCCCATGTTTCCAGACGGGATTTAGCTTTTTTCTGAAGCTCCGAATACCTCAGTTTCTGGAGGGAAAACCCCTGTTTCTGTAGATATTTCAAAGGCTTCTGGAACTAATAATTCTGCCTCTTGAGCTGAATCCATATATTATGGAGGTACTAGTTCCCCTATTACTGGAGATATATCAGCGGTTTCTGTAGATCGCAATACCCCCGTTTCTGGAGTTAATATTGCGCTCTTTATGGAGCAGATAATTGTCGTTTTTACTTGGATCATGTCCCATCCACCAGCGCAAGTTCGTGCCTCATTCCAGCCCAATTTTCTGCACCATGGCAACCCAAGTTCCTGTCCATTCCCCACACCATTTCCCAATTAATGGAGCCTGCTCCTAAGTTCTATGTTGATGGAGTCCTCTCCTAATTCCCTTGTATCTGGATCTCCTAAAGCGCCTGTATCTTTTGCTCCAACTTATTTTCTTTATGGAACCATACTTCCTTTGTTTCTGGACTTTATATCTCCCCAGTTTGAGAATATAATTCCAAATTTTATGGGTTAATTCCCCTATTTCAGAAGATAATGGCCTCATTTCTGAGTTAATTTCCATGTTCCTGGATCTCCTAGTTCTGCAGCTCCCAATTCCCCTGTTTATCGATCTAATACTCCTGATTGTAGAGGTAATTCATATTTTGCTGGAGCTCCTAATATCCCAGTTTGAGGAGATCCTAAATCCTCTGTTTCTGGATGTAACTCCTCTGTTTCTGTAGTTAATTCAACTGTTTAAGGAGGTAATACCTCAGTTTCTGGTGCTGATTCCCCAGTTTCTGGAAGTCCGAGTGCACCTGTTTCTGGAAATGTTTCAATGGTTTGCGGAGTTACTAATATCCCCGTCACTGGAGCTCCAAATTGCGCAGTTTATGGAGCACACCAATGTCCTTCTATTGAGGCTATGAGTTCCCCTATAGCTCCGAATTGTTCTGTTAATTGTGCGCTCTCCTATTTCCCCTGCTTTAGGAACAGCTAATTCACCTTTTTCCGGAGATGTCTCCAAATTTCCCACTTTCTTGTTCCCTCTCCTATGTTCCAGTTTGAAGCTGCAATTTCCTTATTTCCTTGTATCCGGATCTCCTAAATCTCCTTTATGTTTTGCTTCAAATTGCATTCTTTATTGAACCATACTTGCCTTGTTTCTGGATCTCGTAATCTCAGTTTCTGAAGCTAAACAACCTGAATCTGTAGCTACGATGTCTTCTGTTTCTGGAACTCTTGATCTGCCCCTTGGTGGATCTAATTCCAATATTTCTGCAGGCAATTCCCCTGTTTCGAGAGCTCCTAATACGTGTGTTTCTGGAACCAATTACCTATTTTGGGGATTCACCTTCTATTCCTGGAGCTGGTATCATTAATGTTTCTGGAGTTCCTAATACTCCAGTTACGAGAGTTCCCATTATTCCTGTTTCTGGAGCTATTTCACTTGTTTGTGGATCTCCTCATTGCGCAATTTCAGGAACTCCAAATTGCACTGTTTATGGAGTACTTAATTATCCTTTTTATGTGGCTACTATTTGCCCGATATATATCGTACCGAATTGTCTATTTATGCTGCATTCTCCTAATTCTCCTGCGAAAGGAAAATCCAAGTCGCCTTTTTATAAAGCTGTGCCCAATTTCCCAGTTCCTGGCGCTGTCTGCTATGTTCCATGTTCTCCTACTTCCACTCTATCTAGATCTAATAAATCTCCGGTTTATTTTGCTCCAAATTACATTGTTTATGGAACCTAAACTTCTTTTGCTTCTGGATCTCATGATTTCCCTGTTTCTATAGTCGAAATGTCCTCTGATTCTGGAGCACCCGATTCTCTCTCTTTCCCGAGGTAATTACCATATTTCAGGACATAATTCCCCTCTTGCTGTAGCTCCTAATTCCGGGGCTTCTGAAGCACATAATTCCTTGGTTTGTGCAGTAAATACCAGTGTTTATCGAGCTAATTTTCGTCTTTCTGCAATTAATTCATATATTTAAGTAAGTAATATTCAGTCTATTGTGGAGCTAATTCCCTTGTTCTGTGGCTTATTTTTCTGTTCCTGGAACTGTAAATTCTCATCTTTAGGAAGTTCCTAATGTCCCTGTTGCCGAAGCTTCTAATACCGCAGGTTATGTAGATATTTCTCTTTTTGGGGAGATCATAATTCCCCTGTTTCTGAAGCTGAAATGCACGGTTTACGAAGCGTCTAATTATTTTTTCATGCGGCTAACATTCCCCCGATATATATAGCTCCGAATGGTTCTGCTTAAGGCGCGCTGTGCTAATTCCCCTGCTACAGGAACAGCTAATTTTCCAATTTATTACACTAACTCCCTTCTGTCTAAACCCAATTCCCATGTTTCATATATAATTCCGCTGTAATGAGCGAAGTCCTGTGTTCCTGAGCTCCTAATTCTACAGTTTCAGCAGCATACAATTCTTCTGTTCCTGGAGCTAATTCCATTGTTTCTGGAGCTGCTAATTCACCGCTTCTTGTAACTCCTAATTATCCACTTTCTGGACACAATTCCTCTGTTCATGGAGCTAAGTCCCTTGTTTTGCGCTAATTCATGGGTTCCTAACGCTCCTACTTCATCTTTTTACTGGAGGTCCGAATATTCCAGTTTGTGAAGCTCCTAAATCCTGTTTCTACATGTAACTGTCCTGGTTCTGTAGCTAATTGAACTGTTTGGAGCTAAAACTTTGTTTCTGCGAAAAAATCCTCTCGTTTCTGGAACTGTCTCTAAATTTCCTAGTTTGTCGAGCCCTCTCCTAATTTCCATGTTGATGCCGGCCTCTCCTAATTCCCCTGTTTCTTATCTGTATCACCTAAATCTCCTCTTTCTTTTGCTCCAAATTACTTTGTTTATTGAACCATACTTTCCTTGTTTCTGTATCTGTTAATTCCCAAGTTTTTGGAGCTAATTCTCTTGATTATGAAGTAATTCGCGTGTTCCTGCAGCAATTCACGGGTTTCCTGAGCTAATTCATCTTTTTGTGGGGAGTTGCGAATATCCCAGTTTGTGCAGCCACGAATTCTTCTGTTTCTTCAGGTAACTCCCCTGATTCTGTAGCTATTTTAAATATAATGTAGTGTAACAAATGAATACACAACTCGATGACTGTTGAATGGCAATGAATCGATTATTCACTTGCAAGGGGAAATCGTGTAGTTGATAATGGGCCCTTCACTGAGCTCTCCGCCCCGATCTCTTCGATAAACACTTGGACTGGGACAGTTATACATTGCAGCAAATAGTTGTGTACCGTACATTACAGCCATTGTCCTTTTACATGGCCTTTTTCAATCCGAAACAGATTTATGATCTATTTCGCTATATGATACACCATGGACTGTTTGGGGGCTTTACTTCTTGAGCATGAGGCTATATCCTTAATTTTAAGCATCTGCGAGCGAGGCTTCCTGTAATGCAACACTCGTCTGAACCATATGAGTCTAAATATGGAATTGATGATGTATGTTGCTCTCGGCAACTTGAAAACTCTATCATTGAATCAGATACAACGGAGGCCCATGTAGTACTTCAATTCCCCCTTTTGGTCCTTGACTACTCACCTCAACGTAACCAGCCCTTCTAAATTTAACAGTTGCGGGAATGAGCCTAGTGCACATGTAGCTATATTACTCCCTCTGTCTCAGTAGGTTACTCTGCTTCTTCACTGTAGCTTTAACCTTGCTTTTATTCCTACAGTTAGACTAAGCTGCACCTGTCTTTACATGCCAGGCTAAGGACAATAACAATTGTAGAGCTGCCAGCACACGAGAGATGATGCTTTAGGATGTGGTAAATTTGTATATTTTCCTTCAGGGGATCTTTATCTCATTTATGTCGTCTGGGAGATAGGGTATGGTGCTGAGAGGTGTTCTTCATACAGCCCCAGATCTGAAATTCATTCGTCCGTTAGATTCAGAGCAATAGATCACCGTGCATGAATGTAGGTACATGAGTGACCTATTCTTACGAGTAGGATGAAGGTGAAGCAGACGCTGGGGTTAGTAATGTTAGAAAAAAAGATATTCGCTCCAGAAGCCGTTGAATTAGCTACAGATGCATTCGGAGATCCACAACCTGGGATATTAGGAACTCCAGGAAAAACCTGAGCTCCAGAAATAGGGGAGTTAGCTGCAGGAACAGTGGTATTAGGAATTGCAGAGAGTGGAAGTAGCAGTTCCAGGAATACTATAATTAGTTCAGAAACAAGGTTATTAGTACCAGAAACATGGGAATTAGGTCTAGAAACATGACAATTAGGAATTACTGAAACTGCGGAATTGGACACTGCTGAAGCTGGCGAATTAGGAGCACAAGAAAATGGGAATATGTTCAGTGCAGCGGAAGTATCTCCAGAAACAAAGGAATGAAATTTAGAAAGAGAGCACCATACGCAGGACATTTCGGATATATATGCATATATATATATAAAACTATGAAACACTTAAATATTAAGTGGGGAACTAGGACTTCCAGAAACTATGGAATTTTATGCGGCAACAAAGGTATGAGCGAGGTTACTCCAGAAAGAGGTAACTTAGCGGTTTCTGCAGCATGGGAGTTAGGAGTGCGCACCATAAGGAGCACATTTCCGATAGTTATATATATATAACTAGTCGACACGAAAATAGAACAATTAGCTGCTTCATCAACAGTGCAATTTGGAGCTCCAAAAACAGACGAACAGACGAACAGGGGCTCCACAAACAAAACATAATGTCCAGAAATTGGGGAACGTGGACTTCAAGAAACTATGGAATGTTCTACGTAAATAAAGGAATTAGCTCCAGAAACAGTTGAATTACCGAGAGAAACTAGAGAAACAGGGACATTCCATGTAGGTATAGGGAAATTAGGAGTCGCAGAAAGAGGAGCTCCAAGAACATGGGAATTAGAAACATAGAAACATAGAAAATATTTGCAGGAGGAGGCCATTCGACCCTTCGAGTCTTCACCACAGTTCAAGAAGATCATGGTTAAACATTCAGCTCAGTACCCCTTTCCTGCTTTTCTCCATACCCCTTGATCTCTTTAGCCATAAGGGCAATATACAAGTCCCTCTTGAATACATCTAACGGACCATCATGAACAATTCTCTCCGGAATTGGGTTCCACAGGTTAACAACTCTCTGAGTGAAGAGGTTTCTCCTCATCTCAATCGTAACTGGCTTACCCCTTATCCTAAGACTGTGTCCACTGGTTCTGGACTTCCTCAACATCGCAAACATTCTTCCTGCATCAAAACAATCCAGTCCCGTCAGAATATTATATTTTTCTATGAGATCCACTCTCATCCTTCTAAACTCCAGTGAATACAGGCCCAGTCGTTCCAGTCTCTCCTCAGAAGTCAGTCCTGCAATCCCGGTAATCAGTCTGGTGAACCTTCGCTGCACTCCAACAATAGCAAGAACGTCCTTCCTCAGATTACGAGACCAAAACTGAACACAGTATTCCAGGTGAGGCCTCACCAAGATCCTGTACAACTGCAGTAATTCCTCCGTGCTCCTCTACTCATATCCCCTCGCTATGAATGACAACATACCATTCGCCTTCTTCACCGTCAGCTGCACCAGCATGCCAAATTTCAACGACTGATGTACCATGACACCCAGGTCTCGTTGCACCTCTCCTTATCCTAATCTGCTGCCATTCAGAAAATATTCTGCCTTCGTGTTGGGGGTGGCTAGGAGAGCTTGGAGGCTAGGAGAGCTGGGGAGTGGGAGAGCTTGGAGGGGTATGAGAGCTTTGCGGGGTAGGGAGATTTTAGGTGCTAGGAGAGCTTGGAGGGCTTGGAGTGCTGGGAGGATGGTCGGAGAGCTTGGAGGGATGGATAGCTTTGGGGTGGTTGTAGGAGAGCTTGCGGGTTAGGGTAGATTGCGGGGGCAGGAGAGCTTGGATGACATGAGTGCTTGGGCGGTAGGAGAGATTGAGTGGTTAGGAGAGATTATGGGAGGTAGGAGAGCTTGGAGGAGTAGGAGAGCTTGGGGTGTAGGAGTGAATGGGGATTCGGAGTCTTTGGGCGGGTAGAAGAGCTTGATGGGTAGGAGAGCTTGTGGGTATGTGAGCTTGCGGTGTAGGAGAGCTTGGGAGTTTGGAGAGCGTGGGGAGTGTAGCATAGCATGGGGGTTAGAAGTGCTTGGGGATAAGGACATCTTGGGTGATGGGGGATCTTTGGGGGTTGGAGAGCTTGGTGGGTAGGAGAGCTTGTGCGGTTAGGAGAGCTTGGGCGGGTAAGAGAGCTTTTGGGTTAGGAGAGCTGGGGTGGCACGAGAGCTTGTGGGGGTAGGAGAGTTTGGGGAAGGGGGATAGGAGAACTTTTGAGGTGTCTTAGAGCTTGTGATGGTTGGAGAGCTTGTGGGGGTAGGTGTGCTTAGGGGGATAGGAGAGCTTCGGAGGTAGGATATCTTTGGCGGTGAGGGAAAGAGAACATGCGGGTTTGGAGAGTTGGGGGCAGTAGAGCTTGGGGGACATGAGAGCTTGGGGCGGTAGGAGAACTTGGGGGGTGTAGGAGAGATTGGGGGATGTCGGAGAGCTTGGGGGGATAGGAGAGCTTGGTGGGGTTAGGAGAGCTTGGGTAGGTCGGAGATCTTGGGAGGGGTGTAGGAGAGATTTGTGTAGTAGGAGAGCTTGGATGGGTAGAAGAGCTGGGCTGGGTAGGAAAGTTTATGGGGTAAGGAGTGCTTGGCGAGTATGTCAGCTTGGGGTGTGTAGGAGAGCTTGGGGGAGTAGGAGAGATTGGCGGGGCAGGAGAGCTTGCGGGGTTAGGAGAGCTTGGGGGTGGCTAGGAGAGCTTGGAGGGTAGTAGAGCTGGGGAGTGGGAGAGCTTGGGGGGTAGGATAGCTTGGGCGGTGAGGGTAGGAGAACTTGCGGGTTAGGAGAAGTGGGGGGCCAGTTGAGCTTGTAGGAGATGAGAGCTTGGGGCGGTAGGAAAGCTTGGGGGTCTAGGAGAGCTTGGGTGAGGTCGGAGAGCTTGCGGGGGAGGAGAGCTTGTGCGCGTAGCAGATCTTGGGCGGGTAGGAGAGCTTGGGGGTTAGGACAGCTGGGGTTAGAAGGAGAACTTGCGGGGGTAGGAGTTGTTGCGGAGGTGTAGGATAGCTTTCTGTGGTAGGAAAGCTTGGGGTGTAAGGGAGCTTGCGGGGGGGTTGGAGAGCTTGGCGGGGAAGGAGAGTTTGGGCGGGGTCGGAGAGCTTGGGTGGTGTTGGAGATTTTGGAGGGTAGAAGAGCTTAGGGGGTAGGTTAGCTTGTGGGTTCGCAATGCTCGAGTTGTAGGATAGCCTGTGGGTTAGGAGAGATTAGGGTTAGGAGAGCTTGTGGGTTAGGAGAGCTTGGGGGTGGGGTAGGATAATTTCAGGGGTAGGTGAGCTTGGGGTGTTAGGAGAGCTTGGCGGGTAGGAGAGATTGGCGGTGCAGGAGAGCTTTGATGGGGGGGCGTAGAGGAGCTTGGGTTTGGGTAAGAGAGCTTTGTTGGGTAGGAGAGCTTGCGGGGTAGGAGAGCTTGCCCGGGGTTTGCAGAAATTGCGGGGGTAGGAGAGATTGGTGTGGTTGGAGAATTTGTCAGGATAGGAGAGCTTGGGGAGCCGGTAGGAGAGCTTTGGAGGTGTTAGAGAGCTTGGGGTGGTAGGAGTGCGTGGGTTGGGTAGAAGTGATTGGCGGGTTTAGGAGAGCATTGGGGATAGGAGAGCTTGGTGGGGTACGACAGCTGGGGCATTAGGAGAGCTGGGGAGGCAGGAGGATTTGGGGGGGTTGGGAGAGCTTGGGGGTAGGAGAGCTTGGGGGCAGGAGAATTGTGAGTGGGTAGGAGAGCTTGTGGGGGTAGGAGAGTTGGGGTGTTGGAGAGCTTGGGGGTGTAGAAGAGCTTGGGGGTTAGGGGAGCTGGGGCGGTAGGAGAGCTGGTGAGGAAGGAGAGCTGGGGTTTGGGAGAGCATGAGGGTAGGAGCGCTTTGGGCGTAGGAGAGCTTGGAGGGGTAGGAGTGCTTCGGGGTTGGTAGAAGAGCTTACGGGGGAAGGAGCGCTTGGAGGGGGGGTGGTTTAGAGACATTGGAAGGACAGGAGAGCTTGTGGGGAATGGAGAGCTTGGAGGGGGCGTGGTTTAGAGACATTGGGAGGACAGCAGTGCTTGGGGGTGTAGCAGAGCTTGTGGGTTAGGAGAGCTTGATGGTAGGTGAGCTTGCGGGGGTAGGAGTGCTTGTGGGGGGTAGGAGTGCTTAGGGGATAGTAGAGCGTGTGGTGTAGGAGAGTTTAGTGGTGTAGGAAGCATGGGTGTTGGGAGAGCTTGGGGAGTAGGAGAGCTTGGGCGTAGCAGAGCAACGGGGGTAGGAGAGCTTGCCGGGGTAGGCGCGCATGGGTGGGCTAGGAGATATTCGGGGGATCGGAGAGCTTGGGGGTTTGGTAGACCTTGCCAGGGAGTAGGATAGCTTCAAGAGTGTAGGGGTTCTTGTGAGTCTGGGAGTGCTTGTGGGGTCGAAGAACTTGTGGGGGTAGGAGAGTTGTGGGGTTCGGAGGGCGTAGGTGGGGTAGGAGAGCTGGAGGCGTAGGTGAGGATTGCGGGCTAGGAGAGCTTGAAGGGGTAGGAGAGCATGGGGAATAGGAGAGCTTAAAGGGGTAGGAGAGCTTGGTGGGTAGGAGAACTTCTGGGCATGGGAGAGCTTGGGTGGGGTTGAAGAGCTTGGCAGGGTAGGAGAGTTTGCGGCGGTGGGAATGCTTGGTGGGTAGGAGAGCTTGGGAGTGGTAGGAGAGTTTGGGAGGGAAGGGGAGCTTGGAAGGTAGGAGATCTTGGCGGGGTAGGTAAGCTTGCGGGTGCGTAGAAGAGCTTGCGGTGGAAGGAGAGTTGGTAGGTAGGAGAGCATGGGCGGGTAGGAGAGCATGGGCATGTAGGAGCACTTGGGTAGGTAGGTCAGTTCGGAGGTGTAGGAGAGCATGGCCGGTTAGGAGAGCTTGGTGGGGTGGTGTCGGAGAGGTTGGTGGGTAGTAGAGCTTGGAGGGTAAGATAGCGTTGGGGTGGGGGTAGGAGACCTTGCGGTACTTGAGAACTTGTGGCGGTAGGAGAGCTTGGGTGTTTAGGAGAGATTGGGGGAGGTAGGAGAGCTTGGAGGGGTAGGTAAGCTTGGGGTGGAGGAGAGCATGGGGATTCGGAGTGCTTGGGCGGGTAGGAGAGCTTGATGGGTTGGAGAGCTTTGGGGTATTTGAGCTTGCGGTGTCGGAGAACTTGGACATAGGAGAGCGTGGCGGGTAGGGGAGCTTGGGGGGTATATGAGAGCATGGGGGTTAGAAATGCTTGGGGATTAGGAGAGCTTGTAGGGTAGGAGAGCTTTGGGAGTTGGAGAACTTCGTGGGTAGGAGAGCTTGTGCGGTTAGAAGAGCTTGGGCGGCTAGGAGAGCTTGTGGGTTAGGAGAGCTATAGTGGCACGAGAGCTTGCTGGGGAAGGAGTTGTTGCAGGGGTGTAGGATAGCTTTGTGTGGTAGGAAAGCTTGGGGTGTAGGAGAGCTTGCGGGGGGGTTGGAGAGCTTGGCGGGGAAGGAGAGCTTGGGTGGTGTTGGAGATTTTGCAGGGTCGGAGAGTTAAGGGGGTAGGAGAGCTTGGGGGGTAGGAATAGGAGAGATTCGGGGGTATGAGAGCTTGGGGCGGTGGGAGATCTTGGGGGCGTTGTGAGAGCTTGTTAGATAGGATAGTTGTGGCGATAGCATAGCTGGGGTGGGAGGAGAGCTGGGGAACTGGGTGAGCTTGGGAGGTAGGATAGCTTGGGGGTTAGGAGAGCTTGGGGGTTAGGAGCGCTTGGGGGTGGTAGGAGAGCTGGGGCGGCAGGAGAGCTGGCGGTGTACGACAGCTGAGGGGGTGAGATCGTTTGGTGGTAGAAGAACTTGGCGGGTTAAGAGTGCGGTCGGGTAGGAGAGCTTGGGCTGTAGGAGAGCATGACGGGTAGGAGAGCTTGCGGGAGTAGGATAGCTTTGGATTTAGCATTGCTTGGAGCGGTTGGAGAGTTTGGGGTGTTAGGAGATCTTGAGGAGAGAGGTAGGAAAGCATTCGGTGTGAAGGAGAGTTTGCGTCGGTCGGAGAGCTTCGGGGGTGTAGGCGAGCTTGGGCGGGATGAGAGTTTGGGGCAGTAGGTGAGCTTGGGGGGTGGGAGAGATTATTGGGGTAGGAGAGCTTGGCGGGTAGGAGTGCTTGTGTATCGGACAGATTGTAGTGTAGGATAGCTTGGGAGTGGGTTGGAGAGCTTGGTGGTAGGAGAGCTTGCGGGGTAGGAGAACTTGGGAGTGGGTAGGCGAGCTTGTGGGGGTTGGATAGCTTGGGGGTTAGGAGAGCTTGGGGGTTAGGAGCGCTTGGGGGTGGTAGGAGAGCTTTCTGGGTCGGAGAGCATGTGGGTAAATGAGCTTGGGTGGATAGAGAGCTTGGGGTTTCAGAGAGCTTGGGGGGTTAGTTAAGTTTGGGGTTAGCAGAGCTTGAGCAGATAGGAGAGCTTGGGTGTGGTGGTGAGCTTAGATGAGGTAGGAGAGTTTGGGGGGAGGAGATCTTGGGGGGGTGGAATGTTGAGGGGGAGGAGATCTTAGGGTTAGGAGCGCTTGGTGCGTAAGAAAGCTTGGGTGGTAGGAGAGCTTGGGGGTAGGAGAGCTTGGGCGTGTAGAAGACCTTGCGGCGGGTAGGAAAGCTTGGCGGCGGCGGAGAATTTGGGTCGTGTTGGAGAGCTTGGGGTGTAGGAGAGCTTGGGCGTGTAGGAGATCTTGCGGGGTGTTAGAGAGCTTGGGGGGTTTAGGAGAGCTTGGGCGGGTAGGAGAGCTTGGCGTGTTAGGAGAGCTAGGGTGGGGTAGGAGAGCTGGAGGGGTACGTGACCGTAGGGGTCTAGGAGAGTTTGAAGGGGTAGGAGAGCTTGGGGTTAGTAGTGCTAGGGCGGGTAGGAGGGCTTGCTGGGTGTAGGAGAGCTTGTGTGGGTAGGAGAGCGTGGGGCGGTGTAGTGGGGGTAAGTGACATTGGGGGTAGGAGAGCTTGGCGGTGTAGTAGAGTTTGTGGGGATAGGAGAGCTTGGGGTGATAGGAGAGCTTGGGGGAAAGAAGAACTTTGGGCGGTGGACGGAGAGCTTGGGTGGGGTTGAAGAGCTTGGGAGGTGTAGGATAGCTTGGGTGGGTAGGAGAGGTTGGGTGTAGGAGAGTTTGCGGGGTAGGAGAACTTGGGGTGTAGGAGAGCATGGGGATTCGGAGTGCGTCGGCGGGGAGGAGAGCTTTTTGGGTAGGAGAGCTTGGGGGTATGTGAGCTTGCGGTATAGGAGAGCTTGGGAGTTAGGAGAGCTTGGGGGTAGGGGAGCTCATGGGCTGTAGTAGAGCGTGGGGGTTAGAAATGCTTGGGGGTTAGGAGAGCTTGGGGGATAGGAAAGCTTGTGTGGGAAGGAGAGCTTTGGGTGGTAGGAGAATTGGGGGAGTAAGAGAGATGAGGCGTTTGAGGAGCTTGGGTGGTAGGAGATTTTGGCGGAAGATAGCTTGGCGGGTAGGAGAGGTTTGGGAGGGGAATGAAAGCTTGGGGTGAAGGAAAGCTTGAGCGGTAGGAGAGCTTGTGCGGTTAGGAGAGATTGGGGGCGGGGTAGGAGAGCTTTGGGGGAAGGCGAGCGAGGGGTGGTTAGGAAAGCTTGCGGGGGTAGGAGAGCCTAAGGGGGTAGGAGAGCTTGGTGGCGTGGGAAATCCTGGTAGGAAGGAGATATTGGCGCGGTAGGAGAGTTTGGGGGTGTAGGAGTGCTTGGGGGCTAGGAGACCTTTGCGGGTAAAAGAGCTTGCGGGTGTAGGAGAAGTTGTGGGGGGGCAAGGAAATTTTGGGGGGTTGGAGAGCTTGGGGCGAGAAGAGCATGGGGGGCTAGAAGAGCTTGGTGGGGTAGGCGAGCTTGAGCGTGGGTCGGAGTACTTATGGATGTAGGAGGGTTTGGGTGTGGTTGGAGAGCTTGAAGGATAGAAGAGCTTTGGGAGGTGGGAGAGCTTAGCGGGTGGGAGAACTTGTCGGGTAGCAGAGCTTGTGGGTAGGAGAGAATGTAGGATGGGTGATGTTGGGAGTGTGCGAGAGCTTGGGGGTAAGAGAGCTTGGGGGAAGGAGAGCTTAGCGGGTAGGAGCATTTGGGGTATAGAAGAGTTTGGGGGGTATGTGAGCTTGGGGTGTTGGAGAGCTTGGTGTGTCTGGAGAGCTTGGAGGTTTAGTGAGCATCGGGGTAGGAGATCTTGGCGGGTAGGAGAGCTTTGGTTGGTAGAAGTGCTGGGGGGGTTGGAGAGTTTACGGGGTAGGAGAGCTTGGCGTGATAAGAGAGCTTAAGGGTGTCGGAGAGCGAGGGGATTGCAGAGCTTGTTGGGGTAGGAGAGCTTGTAGCGTAGGAGAGCTTGGTGTGCAGGAGAGCATGGGGGTGGAAGGAGAGCTTGCAGATAGGAGTGCTTATGGGGGTCGGAGAACTTTGGGGTGGTAAGAGAGCTTAGGGTTGTTGGAGAGCTTGGGGGGTAGGAGTGCTTGGGTGGCAGGAGAGCTTGGTTGGACAGGAGAGCTTGCGGGGATAGGACTTGAGTGGGTGATGGGAAAGGTTGGGGGTTATGAGACGTTGCTGGGTTGGAGAGCTTGTGGGGCTAGGAGAGCTTGTGCAGTAGATGAGCTTGTGTGTGTAGGAGAGCCTGCGGGGCAGGAGAACTTGGAGCGTAGGAGATCTTCGAGGTGAGCTGACCTTGCGTTGGTCAGAAAGCTTGGTGGGGTCGGAGAGCTTGGGCGAGTAGAGAGCTTCGGGGGTAGGAGAGCTTGGCGGGGTAGGAGAGCTTGGGCGGTTAGGAGAGCTTGGGGAGGTAGGCGAGCCTGTGGGTGTCGGAAAGCTTGGAGGCGAAGGAGAGCTTGTGTGAGTAGGAGAACTTGGGGGGTGTAGGAGAGCCTGGGCGGAGTAGGAGAGCTTGGTGTGTGTAGGAGATCTTGTGGGGTAGGAGAGCTTGACGGGGTAGGAGAGCTTGATGGTTTTAGGAGAGTTTGGGGGGGTCGGAGATATTGTGTGGTAGGAGAGCTTGATGGATAGGAGGGCTTGGGGAGGGATAGGAGAGCTTGGGGGTGTACGAGGAATTGGGGCGATAGGAGAGCTTGAGCTGGTAAGAGAGCTTGAGGGGTAGGAGACCTTTGCGGGGTATGAGAGCTTGGGGGGTAAGAATGCTTGGTGGTTAGGAGAGCTTGGTGAGTCGGAGAGCTTGGGTGTGTAGCAGAGCTTAGGGGTGTAGGAAAGCTGGAGGCGGGTGGTGGGAAAGACTGACGGCTGGAAGAGCTTTGGAGGTGTAGGAGAGCATGGGGGGTAGGAGAGCTTAGGGATTTTAGGAGGGCTTTGGCGGGGGTAGGAGAGATTGGCGGGTAGGAGTGCATGGTGGTGTAGGAGAGCTTAGTGGCGGGGGGGTGGTAGGAGAGCTGGGGTGAAACAGAGCTGCTGGGGTAGGAGAGCTCGGGCGGTAGGAGAAGAACTTGGCGGCGGGTAGGTGAGATTTGGAGGTTGGGCGTGCTTGGTGGGGGCAGGAAAGCTTGGCGGGGTATTGGAGCATGGGGTAGGATAGTTTGTGAGGCTAGAAAGCCTGGGGGGTAGGAGAGCTTGGGGAGGTATGAGAGCTTGGGGGGGGGAGAGTAGGAGAGCTTGGGGTGTTAGGAGAGCCTGTGTGGGTCGGGGATTAGGAGAGCTTGGGGTGTTAGGAGACCTTGGGGACAGGAGTGCTTGGGGTGGGATAGTAGTACATTGGAGGGGATAACTAAAGCTTGGGATGGTAGGAGAGCTTGGGGGAAGGAGAACTTGGGGTTTAGGATAGCATGGGAGGTAGGAGAGTTTGGGGGAAAGAAAGCTTGCGGGGTAGAATAGCTCGGGTGTTCGGGGAGCTTGGGCGGGGTAGGAGAGCTTGCAGGTTGTAGGAGAGCTTGGTGTGTAGGAGACCCTGGGGTGGTAGGAGAGCTGGGGATGTGGGGATAGGAAAACATGGGGGGAATAGGTGAGCTTGAAGGGGTAGTAGAGCTTGGGGGTCAGGAGAGCTTGGGGGGTTGGAGAGCTTGGGCGACAGGAGAGCTTTGGGACTAGGATAACTTGGCAGTCTAGGAGCGGTTGGAGGGGCAGGAGAGCTTGCAGGGGTAAGTGAGCATGGGAGTGCAGAAGAGCTTGGCGGTGGGTAGGAGAGCTAGGGCGGTAAGAGAGACTGGGGGGTTGGAGATTTTGGATGGGTAGCATAGCTTGGGGAGGGGTAGCAGAGCTTGGAGTGGTAGGGGAGCTTGGGGGTTAGGAGAGCTTGGGGGGTTAGGAGAACTTGGCGAGGCGGGGGGAAAGGACAGCTTGTGGGTGTTGGAGAGCTTGCAGGGTAGGAGAGCTTGGTGGGTGGGTCGGGAGCTTGGAGTGCAGGAGAGATTGGGGTTAGGTGAGCTGACGGGGTTGTAGAGCATGGGGTGTAGTTGAGGTTGGCAGAGTAGGAGAGCTTAGGGTGTCGAAGAACGTGGGGGTTTATGATACCTTGGGGGGCTCGGAGATCATGGGGGGATAGGAGAGCTTAGTGGGGTAGGAGCGCCAAGGAGATGTGGGTAGAAGAGCTTTGTGGGTGTAGGAGATCATGCGGGAGGGGGGTAGGAGACCTTGGGGGTTGTAGAAGAGTTTGGGGGGTGGGAGAGCTTGGGGTTTAGGAGAGCTTGAGGGGTTCGGTGAGGTTGCGGGGTCGGTGTGTTTCGGGGATATGAGAGCTTGGAGGGGTTGCAGAGCTTGCGGGTTTAGGAGAGCTTGGGGGGTTGTACAACATGGGATGATAGGCGAGCATGGGGTGTAGGGGAGCTTGGGGTATAGGAGAGCTTGGCAGTGGTAGGAGAGCTTGGTGGAGGGGGTAGGAGATCTTGGGGTGGTAATAGAGCTTGAGGGGTAGGAGACATTTGGGGGTAGGAGAGCTTGGGGGGTAAGAACTCTTGGGTGGTAGGAGAGTTGGTGATTCGGAGGGCTTGGGTGGGTAGCAGAACTTGTAGGTGCAGGAGAGCTGGGGGCGTTGTAGGAGAGCCTGACGGCTAGAAGAGCTTAGGGGTTGTCGGAGGGCTTTGGCGGCGGTAGGAGAGATTGGCGGGTTGTAGTGAAATGGGGGGGAATAGGAGTGTTTGTGGGGTGGAGAGCATGGGGGGCAGGAGAGCTTGAGGTGTAGGAGTGTTTGAGGGTAGTAGAGCTTGCGGTGGTACGAGATCTTGGTGGGTAGGGCAGCTTGCGAGGTAGTAAAGCTTGGTGGGTAGTGGAGCTTGGTGGGTAGGTAAGCTTGCGGGGTATGCTAGCTTGGTAGGTAGGAGAGCTTGGCTAGTAGCAGAGCTTCCGGGGTCGGAGAGCTTGGGGATGTTGGAGATTATGAGGGGTGAGGAGAGCTTTGGGGAGTAGAAGAACTTGGGGAGCAGGAGTGTTCGTGGGGTTTGGAGAGGTTGGGTGCTACGAGATCTTGGGGAGGGAAGGAGGAGAGGTTGGCAGGGAAGGAGAGCTTGGGAGGGTGTCGGAGAGCTTGGGGGATGGGAGAGCTTGGGGGTGTAGGAGAGCTTTGAGTGTAGGTGAGCTTGGGGGATAGTAGAGCTTGGTGTGGTCGGTGGGCCTGAGGGGTAGGAGAGCTTGCGGGGCTAGGAGGTGGGTAGGACAGCTTGTGGGGCTGTGGAGCTTGGTGGGTAGGAAAGCTTGGTGGGTAGGTGAGCTTGCGACGTATGAGAGCTTGTGGCGTCGGAGAACTTGGAGGGTAGGAGAGCTTGTGGGGTAGGAGAGCTTGGGGATGTAGGAGATTCTGAGGGGGAAGGAATGCTTTGCGAGGTGGAAGAGCTTGGGGAGTAGGAGAGTTTTGCGGGATTGGAGAGCTTGGGCGGTACGAGATCTTGGGGAGCGGGGTAGGATAGGTTAGGAGGGTAAGAGAGCTTGGGAGGCGGTCGGAGATCTTGGGGGATGGGAGAGCTTGGGAGGTAGGAGAGCGTGGGGGGTAGGAGAGCTTGAGGGGTGTGGTAGGAGAGCTTTTCGGGTCGGAGAGCTTGTGCGGGTAGAAGAGCTTGGGGTGGTGTTGAGCTGCTGGCTGTATAGAAGAGCTGGTGGAGGTGGTAGGAGAGCTGAGGTGGTCGGAGAGCTGGGGACGAGGAGAGTTTGGGTGGTTGAAGAGCTTGGGGTGAAGAGGAGAGCTTTGGGGGTAGGTGAGCTTCGGTGTGTCGGAGAGATTGGTGGGATCGGAGAGATTGGCGGGTAGGAGAGTTTGGGGTGGTTCGAGAAATTGGGGGGATGGAGAGATTGAGTTGTCGGAGAGCTTGGGGTTGGGTAGGAAAGATTGGCGAGGTTGGAGAGCTTGCGGGGTGTTGGAGAATTTGTGGCGGTAGGAGAGCTTGGTGGTATAGGAGAGCTTGCGGGGTTGGAAAAATTGGGGGCCTATGAGAGTTGGAGGGGCAGGAGAGCCTCTTGGTTCTGAGAGCTTTGGCGGGTTGGAGATCTTGGGGCGTGCAAGAGCTTGGCGTGGGAGGAGAGCTTGGCGGGGTAGGAGAGCATGGGGGGCGTAGGAGAGCTTGGGCGGCGAGGATAGCTTTGTCGTGTAGGAGAGCTTGTGAGTGGAGAGCTTGGGGTTTTACAAGAGCTTGTGGGTAGGAGATTTTGGGGGTTAGGAAAGCTTAGTGGCGGGGTTAGGAGAGCTTGGAGGGCGTAGGAGAGCTTGCGGGGTAGGTAAGCATGGGGGGTAGCAGAGTTTGTTGACTAGGAGAGTTTGGGTGGCAGGAGAGCTTGTGGGGGATGGTAGGAGAGCTTGGAGAGGTAGGACAGCATGTGGTGTTAGGAGAGCTTGGGGGTGCAGGAGTGATTGGAGTGGTCGGAGAACTTGTGAGGAGCGGAGAGCTTGGTGGGTAGGAGAGCTTGGTTCGATGGTAGAGTTGGGGGTTTAGAGATCTTTGGGGGTAGGAAAGCTTGGGCGGGGTTGGAGAGCTTGTGGGGTTAGGAAAGCTTAGTGGGGGGCAGGAGAGTTTGGGCAGCGTAAGACAGCTTTGTGGCTAGAAGTGCTTGGGGTTTAGGCGAGCTTGGGAGGTAATTTCTTTGTACTGTGATTATTCCTGTGTTCTTGCAGCTTGCTTGCCCTGTTTCTGCAGCTCCACAATGCCTGTTTCTGAAGGTAATTCCTCTGTTCCTGGAGCTGCTAATTTACAAGTTTCTATTCATCTTTCAAGACCTAATTCCTCAGTTTCGAGGTTTCGGTCCACTGTTTTCGGCACTATTTCCCGTGTTTCCGGCGCAAATTCGCTTATTTCTGCGCTAAAACCCGCAATTTCTGGAAGTCCTCCTCGATTCCCTCTTTCTGGAGATTCTGAGTTGTTTGTGGAGCTCCTAATTGTCCTTTTTCTGGAGCTCCAAATTGCGCTGTTTATGCAGCACCTAATTGTCGTATTTAAGTGTCTACTGGTTATATATATATATCCGAAATGACATGTTTATGGTGCGCTCTCCAAAATACCTTGCGATACGGACAGCTAAGTCACCTCTTTCTGGAGCTTACTCTGTTCGTTCTAACACCAATTCCCCTGTTTCTGGAGAGAATTGCATTGTTTCTGGAGCTAATTCCAATATTCCCGGGGCTACTAATTTCGCAGTCTCTGGAGCTCCGAATTCCTCTGCGACTGGAGCAAATTCCCCTGTTCCTGGAGCAAATCATTTTGATCTGTAGCTGAAGTGTCCTCTGTTTCTGGCGCACCTAATTCTCTCTTTCTGTATATAATCACGATACTTCTGGGCATAATTCCCCTCTCTCTGCCGTTCCTAATTCTCGTCTTTCTGGAGCAATCAATTCCAAAGTTTGAAGAGTTAACTCCAATATTACTGCAGCTAAATCCCCGGTTTCTGGAATTAATTCCGGTAACTAAGAATATCCCATTCCCACTGTTACTTGAGCTCTTTCTCTTGTTAGGTGTTAATTTCAATGTTCTTGGAGCTGCTAAATCAAATCTTACGAGAGCTCACAATGACGCTGTTGCTGGAGCTCCGAGTACCCAAGGTAATGCAGGTTCATAATCGCCTGTTTCTGGAGCCATTTCAGTTGTTTGTGGAGAAATTAATTCCCCTGTTTCTGGAGCTTCAAATTGCGCTGTTTATGAAGCACCTCAGTGTGCTTTTTATGTGGCTACCATTTCCCGCTATATTTAGATCTGATGTATTCTGCTTATGGTGCGCTCTCCTAATTCCCTGCTGCAGGAAAAACTAGTTCATCTGTTTCATGAGACAACGCTTCTCTTTCTCAATGTAATTCAGTTATTTCTGGAGCAACTTTCGCTGTACTGATTAAAATCCCATGTTTCTGGAGCTCCTAATTTTCCATTTCTGCAGTGCCCAATTCGGCAGTTTCTGTAATCGGAAATCACATCATCCTAGACCTAATTCCTCTCTTTCTGGAGCTAATACCGTTGTTGCTGAACTAATTCCAGTATTCCTGGAACTAGGAATTCCCCTCTCTGCAGCTCCTAATTCCCCTGTTCCTGGAACTAATTCCCCTGTTTCTGGAGCTCATCTTTTTCTGGAGTTCCAGATATCCAGATTGTGGATCTCCTAATGCATCTGTTTCTGGAGTTAACACCCCAGTTTCTGTTGCTAACTCAACTGTTTCTGAAGAGAATACGTTTTTTTCTTGTGGAGATCATAATTTCGCTTTTTATGGAACTCCAAATTGTGCAATTTATGAAGCAGGTAATTTCCCTTTATACTTCTGTAGTTTGCCGGTACATATGGCTCCGAATTAACCTGTTATGGTGCGCTCCCCTAATTTCACTGCGAGAGGAAGAGCTAATTCTCTGTTTTTGAATGTAACTATCCTATTTCTAAACACAACTCCCTGTTTCTGGATCTATCTGCGCTGTACTGTGATTATTCCCGTGCTGCTGGAGGCCATGCTTCCCCTGTGTCGGCAGTTCCGGAGAGCCCTGTTTCTGGAGCGGATTCAACTGTTTCTGGAGCTGATAATTTACCACTTCCTGTAACTCTTATTTTCTTCCTTCTCGAGCTAATTGCAGTGTTTTTGGAGTCAATGGCTCTATTTCTGGAGCTAATTCCCTTCTTTCTGCGCGAATATCCGTGTTCCAGGAGCTCCAACTTCCCTCATTCTGCGGCTCCAAATTTCCCTGTTCCGAGATTTATTACCCCTGTTTCGGTAGCTAATTCAGCTGTTTGTGGAGCTAATGTTTCTGGAGCTAATGTTTCTCCTGAACTTATGTTTCTGAAGCTAATTCCCCAATCTCTGTAGTTCCTAGTTCTCCTGTTCCTGCAGCTCCTAATTCTTCAGTTTCTTGGCGTTCGAAATTGCCCTATTATATTGCACCAAATTGCCCTTTTCATGTGGCCACTAGTTCTCCGATGTATACAGCTGCAAATTGTATTGTTTTTGGTGCGCTCTCCTAATTCTCAATCGGCAGTATCAGCTAATTCACTTGTTTCTGGAACTGGCTGCAAATTTCCCAGTTTCTGGAGCCTGCACCAACGTTCCACGGTGAAACTGCCCTCTCCTAATTACCCTGTATTGGGATCTCCGAAATCTCCTGCTTCTTTTGCTCCAAATGAATGTGTTTATGGAACCAAACTTACCTTCGTTCTGGATCGTATAATTCCCCTGTTTTTGGAGTTAATTTCCCTGAATCTGAGATGATAGCACTGTTTCTGGAGTTGAGCCCTTGTTTATGGAGTTAATTTCCTTATTTATGAGGTAATTCCGGTGTTCCGGGTGCCAATTCCCATGTTTCCGGAGCTAATTCTTCTTTTTTCTGCAGATCCTAATATCCCAGTTTGTGAAGCTTCGAATTCGTCAGTTTCTGCAGGGAAAGCCCCTGTTTTTGTAGCTATTTTACCTGTTTTAGGGGCTAATAATTCTGCCTCTTGAGCTAAATTCCTAGATTCTGCAGGCACTAGTTCCATTATTACAGCAGATGTTTCAGTTGCTTGTGAAGCTCCCAAAAAAACGTATTTGGAACCCTAAATTGCGCTGTTTTTGGAGCACGTAATTGTGTTCGTACGTGGTTACTAGTTTCTCTATAGATATAGCCCCAAATGTTCCTATTTATAGTGCACTCTCCAAACTCCCTGATACAGGGACAGCGAATACACCTGTGTCTAGAGCTGGCTACAAATGTCGCTCTTTCTGGAGCCTGCTCCTAAGTTCCACGTTGATGGAGCCCTCTGATAATATCCCTCTATCTGTATCATCAAAAACGCCTGTATCTTTTTCTCCAACTTCCCTTGTTTCTGAAACTTTTATTTCCCCAGTTTCAGGAATTTTTCTGGAATTAGTTCCCCTGTTTCTGAAGCTAATGCCCTTATTTCCGATCTAATTCCTGTGTTACTGGAGCTCCTCGATCTGCAGCTGTAAATTTCCCTGATTCTGAATATAATCCACTGGTTTTGGAGGTAATTCATATTTATCTGGAGTTCCTGATATCACAGATTGAGGAGATCCTAATTCCTTTGTTTCTGGAGGTAACTCCCATGTTTCGGTCGCTAATTCAACTGTTTCATCGGTAATACTCTGTTTCTGGTGCTGATTCCCCAGTTTCAGGAGATCCTAGTCCCTCAGTTCTGGAAATGATTTATTTGATTGTGGAGTTTCTAATGTCGCTGACAATGGAGCTCCATATTTCGCAGTTCATGGAACACATCATTATCGTTTTCTTGTAGCTACATGTTCCCCTATAAATCCGAATTGTCCTGTTAATGGTGCGCTCTCCAATTACCCCTGCTATAGGAACAGCTAATTTGCCTTTTTCCGGAGCTGTCTCCACATTTCTCATTTTATTGTGCCCTCCCCTATGTTCCATGTTGATGGAGCTCTCTCCCAAATTCCTGCATCTGGATCTCCTAAATCTCCTGTATCTTTTGCTTCAAATTCTTTATGGAACCATAATTGCCTTGTTATTGGATATCGTAATCTCATGCTGCTGAAGCTAAACACCCTGTTTCTTTGCTGCAACGTCCACTGTTTCCGGAACACTCGATTCTGCCCCTTGATCGAGCTAATTCTCATATTTCTAAGGACAATTCACCTGTTTCGGGAGCTGCTAAAACATGTGTTTATGGACGTTCGAATTCCCCGATTTGAGGAGTTAACCAGTGTTTCTGTAACTAATTATCTTGTTCTGGGGCTAACCTTCTATTCCTGGATCTGCTATCGTCAATGTTTCTGGAATTCCTAATACCCGAATTTCGAGAGTTCCAACTTTTCCTCATTTGTGGAGCCCATCATTGCACAATTTCTGGAGCTGCAAATAGCACTGTTTGTGGAACACCTAATTTATGTGGCTACTGTTTCCCCGATATATATATATATTTATAGCGCCGGATTGTCTTGTTTAAGGTGCACTCTCCTAATTACTCTGCTAAAGGAAAATCTAAGACGCCTTTTTATGGAGCTGTGCCCCTATTTCACAGTTCCATGTAGATGTGGAGCTCCCCTCATTCCGCTCTATCTGGATATCATAAACATTCTGTTTGTTTTGCTCCGAATTACGTTGTTTACTGAGCCACAACTCTCTTGTTTCTGGATCGCATGATTCCCCTGTTTCTGTAGCCGAAATTCCCTCTGTTTCTGGAGCAACCGATTCTTCCAATGTCTGGAGATAATTACCGATTTTTAGGCCATAATTCGTCTTTCTGTTGCTCCTAATTCGGGCGTTTCTGAAGCACATAATTCACTGGTTTGTGGAATAAACTCCAGTATTTATGGAAATAATTTTCATGTTTCTGAAATTAATTCATATATTTAAGGCGATACTATTCCCCCTGTCTATGGAGCTAATTCATTCATTCTGGGGCTAATTTCTCTGTTCTGGGAGCTGCTAATTCCCATGTTGCTGTACCTTCTAATTCCACATCTTATGTAGGGCCTCGTTCCCTATTTCTGCAGTTATTTCACTTGTTGTGGAGATTCTAATTCCTATGATTCTGGAGCTACAAATGCACTGTTTATGCAACGTCTAATTCTGTATTAATGTTGCTAATATTCTCCCGATCTATACAGCTCTGACGTGTTCTGCTTGTGGCGCGCTGCCCTAATTCTCCTGCTACAGGAAGAGCTAATCTTCCTATTTATTGAGCTAACTCTTCTCTGTCTAACCGAATTACCATGTTTCTGTAGATAGTTCCGCTCTACTGAGCGAAGTCGTCTGTTCCAGAGCTCCTACTTCCCCTGTTTCTCAGCGCACAATTCTCCAGTTTCTGGAGATAATCCCATTGTGTCTGGAGCTGCTAATCACCAGTTCCTTTAATTTCTAATTAACTTCTTTCTAGACCTGCTTCCACCGTTTCTGGAGCTAATTCCACTGTTACTGGCGCGAATTCCACTGTTCCTGGAGCTGCTAATTTCTCCTTCTTTTTAGAGCTGCTAATTCCAAAGTTCCCGGAGCTGCTAATTCCACTGTTCCTGGAGCTAATTCCACTGTTCTGGGAGCTAATTCCTCTGTTTCTGAAGCGAATGCCAATATTTCCGGAGCTGATAATTGTTCTGTTCTGCAGCTAATTCCACTATTTCTGGAGCTGATTCCACTGTTCCTGGAGCGATTTCTTCTGTGTCTGAAGCTGATAATTCCATTGTTTCTGGAACTGCTAATTACACTGTTTCTGGGGCTAATTCCACTATTTCTGGAGCTGGTAATTCCAATATTTATGCATCATATTCCACTGTTTCTGAGGCTGCTAATTCCACCTTTTGTTGGTGATGTAAATTCTGCTATTTCTGAAGCTAATTCCCCTGCTTCTGAAGTTAATTCCAGGATTTCTGAATATAATTCCCCTGTGTCTGAAGCTGGTAATTCCACTTTTTCTGGAGCTGCTGACTTCCCTGTTTCTGGAGCTAATTCCTCTGTTTCGAAAGCTAATTCCCCTGTTCCTGGAGCTGCTAATTTCTCCCTTTTTCTGAAGCTGCTAATTCCGATGTTCCTGTAGATAATTCCACTGTTTCTGGTGATAATTCCCCTTTTTCTAGGGCTGCTAATTCCACTGTATCTGGAGCTAATTGCATTATTTCTGGAGCTGCTAATTCCAGTTTCTGGCGCTAATTCGGATGTTCATGGAACTGATAATTCCACTGTTTCTGGAGCTAATGCCTCTTTTTCTGAAGCAGCTAATTCCACTGTTCTTGTTGCTGCTAATTCCAATAGTTCTGAAACTAATTCCATTGTTTCTGGAGCTGCTAATTCCACAAATCTTGTGGCTGCAAATCCCAATATTTCTGGAGATAGTTCCACTGTTTCTAAAGCTAATTCCACTGTTGTTGGAGCTAATTCGACTGTTTCAAAAGCTGCTACACTTTATCTGGAGTTAATTCACCTTTTTTCTGGAGCTAATTCCACAGTCTCGGGAAATGTTTATTCCACTGCTTCTGGAACGAGTTCCACTGTTTTTGCGGCTAATTCCACTGTTGTTGGAGCTAATTCTACTGTTTGCGAACTGTTCTGAAGAGAATTCTACTGTTTCTGGAGTTAAGTCCACTGTTTCTGGAGCTAATTCCACAGTTTCTGGAGTTAATTTCACTGTTTTTGGAGCTAATTCCACTGTTTCTGGAGCTAATTCCACTGTTCGTGGAGTTAAGTCCAATATTTCTGGAGCTAATTCCACAGTTTCTGGAGTTAATTGCACTGTTTCTGGAGCTAATTCCACTCTGCAGTTAATTCCACTGTTTCTGGAGTTAATTCCCCTATATCTGGAGCTAATGCCACTGTTTCTGCAGCTAATTCCACTGTTTCTAGAGTTAATTCCACTGTTTCTGGAGCTAATTCCACTGTTCCTGAAGCTGCTAATTCCACAGTTCCTGGAGCTGCTAATTCCACTGTTCCTGGAGCTGCTAATTCCTCCCTCTTTCTGGAGCTGCTAATTCCAAAGTTGCTGGAACTGCTAATTCCATCGTTTCTGCAGCTGCTAATTCCAATGTTCCTGGAACTGCTGATATTCCTGCTTCGGGAGCTAATTCCATTGTTGCTAGAGATAATTACACTGTTTCTGGAGTTGCCTATTCCTTCCTTTTACTGGAGATAATTCCCCTGTTTCTGGAGCTTCAAATTGCGCTGTTTATTCAGCATCTAAGTGTGCTTTTTATGTGGCTACCATTTACTGCTATATTTAGCTCTGATGTATTCTGCTTATGGTACACTCTCCTAATTCCCTGCTACAGGAAATACTAGTTCATCTGTTTCATGAGACAACTCTTCTCTTTCTAAATGTAATTCAGTTTTTTCTGGAGCAACTTTCGCTGTACTGATTAAAATCCCATGTTTCTGGAGTTCCTAATTTCCCATTTCTGCAGTGCCCAATTCGGCAGTTTCTGTAACTCCGAATTCACATCTTTCTAGTCCTATTTCCTCTGTTCTGGAGCTAACACCCTTGTTGCTGAACTAATTCCAGTATTCCTGGAACTAGTAATTCCCCTCGCTGCAGCTCCGAATTCCCCTGTTCCTGGAACTAATTCCCCTCTTTCTGGTTCTCATCTTTTTCTGGAGATCCAGATATCCAGATTGTGGATCTCCGAATGCATCTGTTTCTAGAGGTAACTCTCCTGTTTCTGTTGCTAACTCAACTGTTTCTGGAGAGAATACGTTTTTTTCTGGGGGAAATTCCTGTGGAGATCATAATTTCGCTTTTTGTGGAGCTCCAAATTGTGCAATTAATGAAGCACGTAATTGTCCTTTATACCTGTGTAGTTTGCCGGTATATATGGCTCCGAATTACCCTGTTATAGTGAGCTCCCCTAATTCTCCTGCCAGAGGAAGAGCTAATTCTGTGTGTTTGAATGTAACTATCCTATTTCTAAACACAACTCCCTGTTTCTGCGCTGTACTGTGATTATGCCCGTGCTCCTGGAGCCCATGCTTCCCCTGTGTCTACAGCTCCGGACTGCCTGTTTCTGGAGCGAATTCCACTGTTTCTGGAGCTGATAATTCACCACTTCCTGCAACTCTTATTTTCTTCCTTCTAGAGCTAATTCAAGTGTTTCCGGAGTCAATGGCTTTATTTCTGGAGCAAATTCCCTTCTTTCTGCGCGAGTATCCGTGTTCCAGGAGCTCCAACCTCCCCTCTTTCTGCCACTCCAAATTTCCCTGTTCCGAGATTAATACCCCTGTTTCGGTCGCTAATTCAGCTGTTTGTGGAGCTAATGTTTCTGGAGCTAATGTTTCTCCAGAACCTATTTTCTGGAGCCAGTTCCCCAATCTCTGTAGTTCCCAGTTCTCCTGTTCCTGCAGCTCCTAATTCTTCTGTTTCTTGGGGCTCGAAATTGCCCTGTTATATTGCAACTAATTGCCCTTTTCATGTGGCCACTAGTTATCCGATATATATTGCTCCAAATTGTATTGTTTTTGGTGCGCTCTCCTAATTCCCAATCAACAGGATAAGCTAATTGATTTGTTTCTGGAACTGGCTCCAAATTTCCCACTTTCTAGAACCTGCACCAACGTTCCACGGTGAAACTGCCCTCTCCTAATTACCCTGTATTGTGATCTCCTAAATTTCCTGTTTCTTTTGCTCCAACTGAATTTGTTTATGGAACCATATTTACCTTCTTTCTGGATCGTATAATTCCCCTGTTCTTGGAGATAATTTCCCTGATTCTGAGATGATAGCACTGTTTCTGGAGTTGAGCCCTTGTTTATGGTGTTAATATCCTTGTTTATGAGCTAATTCCGATGTTCCGGCTGCTAATTTAGATGTTTCTGGAGCTAATTCTTCTTTTTTCTGCAGATCCTAATATCCCAATTTGTGAAGCTTCGAATTCGTCAGTTTCTGCAGGGAGAGCCCTTGTTTCTGTAGCAATTTAACCTGTTTCAGGGGTTAATAATCCTTCCTCTTGAGCTAAATCCCTAGATTGTGCAGGCACTGGTTCAATTATTACAGCAGATGTTTCAGTTGCTTGTGAAGGTCATAAAAAAACGTATTTGGAACCCCAAATTGCGCTGTTTTTGGAGCACAAAATTGTGTTCGTATGTGGTTTCTCGTTCCCCTATAGATATAGCCCAGAATTTTCCGATTTATAGTGCACTCTCCAAACTCCCTGATAGAGGAACAGCGAATACACCTGGGTCTAGAGCTGGCTCCAAATGTCCCACTTTCTCGAGCCTGCTCCTAAGTTCCACGTTGATGGAGCCCTCTGATAATTTCCCTATATTCGTATCATCAAAAACGCCTCTATCTTTTTCTCCAACTTCCCTTGTTTCTGGAACTTTTATTTCCCCAGTTTCAGGAATTTTTCTGGAATTAGTTCCCCTGTTTCTGAAGCTAATGCCCTTATTTCCGATCTAATTCCCGTGTTACTGGAGCTCCTCGATCTGCAGCTGCCAATTTCCATGATTCTGAATCTAATCCCCTGGTTGTGGAGGTAATTCATATTTTTCTGGAGCTCCTGATATCGCAGTTTGAGGAGATCAGAATTCCTTTGTTTCTGGAGGTAACTCCCATGTTTCTGACGCTAATTCAACTGTTTCATAGGTAACACTCTGTTTCTGGTGCTGATTCCCCAGTTTCTGGAGGTCCTAGTCCCTCAGTTCTGGAAATTATTTTTATGATTGTGGAGTTTCTAATGTCGCTGACAATGGAGCTCCATATTTCGCAGTTCATGGAACACATCATTATCGTTTTCTTGTAGCTACATGTTCCACTATAAATCCGAATTGTCCTGTTAATGGTGCGCTCTCCAATTACCCCTGCTATAGGAACAGCTAATTTGCCTTTTTCCGGAGCTTCTCCACATTTCACACTTTCTTGTGCCCTCCCCTATGTTCCATGTTGATGGAGCCCTCTCCCAAATTCCCTGCATCTGCATCTCCTAAATCTCCTATATCTTTTGCTTCAAATTATTTATGGAACCATAATTGCCTTGTAACTGGATATCGTAATCTCATGCTGCTGAAGCTAAACACCCTGTGTCTTTGCTGCAACGTCTATTGTTTCCGGAACACTTGATTCTGCCCCTTGATCGAGCTAATTCTCATATTTCTAAGGACAATTCCCCTGTTTCGGGAGCTGCTAATACCTGTGTTTATGGACCTCCTAATTCCCCGATTTGTGGAGTTAATTCCAGTGTTTCTGTGACTAATTATCTTGTTCTGGGTTAATCCTTCTATTTCTGGATCTGCTATCGTCAATGTTTCTGGAATTCCTAATACATGAATTTCGAGAGTTCCAACTTTTCCTTGTTTGTGGTTCCCATCATTGCATAATTTCTGGAGCTGCAAATAGCACTGTTTGTGGAACACCTAATTTATGTGGCTACTGTTTCCCCGATATATATATATATATATAGCGCCGGATTGTCTTGTTTAAGGAGCACTCTCCTAAATCCTCTGCTAAAGGAAAATAGAAGACGCCTGTTTATGGAACTGTGCCCCAATTTCCCAGTGCCATGTCGATGTGGTGCTCCCCTAATTCCGCTCTATCTGGACCTCATAAATATTCTGTTTATTTTGCTCCGAATTACGTTGTTTACTGAGCCACAACTCTCTTGTTTCTGGATCTCATGATTCCCCTGTTTCTGTAGCCGAAATTCTCTCTGTTTCTGGAGCAACCGATTCTCCCAATGTTTGGAGATAATTACCGTTTTTTAGGCCATAATTCGTCTTTCTGTTGCTCCTCATTCGGGCGTTTCTGGAGCAAATAATTCACTGGTTTGTGGAATAAATTCCAGTATTTATGCAACTAATTTTCATGTTTCTCGAATTAATTCATATATTTAAGGCTAATTTCTCTGTTCCGGGAGCTGCTAATTCCCATGTTGCTGTACCTTCTAATATCACATCATATGTCGGGCCTAGTTCCCTGTTTCTGTAGTTATTTCACTTGTTGTGGAGATTCTAATTCCTATGATTCTGGAGCTACAAATGCACTGTTTATGCAGCGTCTAATTCTGTACTCATGTTGCTAATATTCTCCCGGTCTATATAGCTCTGAAGTGTTCTGCTTGTTGCGCGCTGCCCTAATTCTCCTGCAAAAGGAACAGCTAATTTTCCTATTTATTGAGCTAACTCTTCTCTGTCTAACCGAATTACCATTTTTCTGTAGATAGTTCCGCTGTACTGAACGAATTCCTCTGTTCCTGAGCTCCTACTTCCTTTGTTTCTGCAGCGCACAATTCTTCAGTTTCTGGAGATAATTCCACTGTGTCCGGAGCTCTTAATCACCAGTTCCTTTAATTTCTAATTAACCTCTTTCTAGACCTGCTTCCACCGTTTCTGGAGCTAATTCCACTGTTCCTGGAGCTGCTAATTTCTCCTTCTTGCAGGAGCTGCTAATTCCAAAGTTCCTGGAGCTGCTAATTCCACTGTTTCTGGAGCTAATTCGACTGTTTTGGGAGCTAATTCCTCTGTTTCTGGAGCTAATTGAACTCAATCTGGAGCTGCTAATTCCACTGTTCCTGGAGCTAATTCCACTGTTTCTGAAGCGAATCCAATATTTCCGGCGCTGATAATTACTCTGTTCTGCAGCTAATTCAATTATTTCTGGAGCTGATTCCACTGTTCCTGGAGCGATTTCTTCTGTGTCTGAAGCTGATAATTCCATTGTTTCTGGAACTGCTAATTACACTGTGTATGGAGCTAATTCCCCTGTTTCTGGCGTAATTCCACTATTTCTGGAGCTGGTAATTCCACTATTTATGTGTCATATTCCACTGTTGCTGGAGCTGCTAATTCCACCTTTTCTTGGTGCTGCAAATTGCGCTATTTCTGAAGCTAATGCCCCTGCTTCTGAAGTTAATTCCACGATTTCTGAATATAATTCCCCTGTGTCTGAAGCTGCTAATTCCACTGTTTCTGGAGCTGCTGAGTTCTCAGTTTCTGGAGTTAATTTCCCTGTTTCTGGAGCTAATTCCTCTATTTCTAAAGCTAATTCCCCTGTTCCTGGAGCTGCTAATTTCTCACTGTTTCTGAAGCTGCTAATTCCGATATTCCTGCAGAAAATTCCACTGTTTCTGGGGCTAATTCCCCTGTTTCTCGGGCTGCTAATTCCACTGTTTCTGGAGCTAATTGCACTGTTTCTGGAGCTGCTAATTCCAGTTTCTGGCGCTAATTCGGCTGTTCATGGAACTGATAATTCCACTGTTCCTGGAGCTAATTCCTCTTTTTCCAGAGCAGCTAATTCCACTGTTATTGTTGCTGGTAATTCCAATAGTTCTGAAGCTAATTCCATTGTTCCTGGAGCTGCTAATTCCACAATTCTTGTGTCTGCAAACTCCAATATTTCTGGAGCTAATTCCACTGTTTCTAAAGCTAATTACAGTGCAGTTGGAGCTAATTCGACTATTTCTGAAGCTGCTAATTCCACTATTTCTGGAGCTAATTCCACTGTTTCTGGAGTTAATTCACCTTTTATCTGGAGCTAATTTCACTGTCTCGGGAAATGCTAATTCCACTGCTTCTGGAACGAATTCCACTGTTTCTGCGGCTAATTCCACTTTTTCTGGAGCTCATTCCACTGTTTCTGGAGTTAATTCCACTGTTTCTGGAGCTAATCCTACTGTTTCTGGAGCTAATGCCACTGTTTCTGGAGTTAATTCCACTATTACTGGAGATAATTCCACTGTTTCTGGAGCTAATTCCACTGTTTCTGGAGTTAATTCCACTGTTTCTGGAGTTAATTGCCCTATTTCTAGAGCTAATTCCACTGTTTCTGGAGCTAATTCCACTGTTTCTGGAGTTAATTCCACTGCTTCTGGAGCTAATTCCACTGCTTCTGGAGTTAATTCCAGTGTTTCTGGAGCTAATTCCACTGTTTCTGGAGTTAATTCCACTGTTTCTGAAGCTAATGCCACTGTTTCTGGAGTTAATTCCACTACTTCTGGAGCTAATTCCACTGTTTCTAAAGCTAATTACAGTATAGTTGGAGCTAATTCGACTATTTCTGAAGCTGCTATTCCACTATTTCTGGAGCTAATTCCACTGTTTCTGGAGTTAATTCACCATTTTTCTGGAGCTAATTTCACTGTCTCGGGAAATGCTAATTCCACTGCTTCTGGAACGAATTCCACTGTTTCTGCGGCTAATTCCACTTTTTCTGGAGCTCATTCCACTGTTTCTGGAGTTAATTCCACTGTTTCTGGAGCTAATCCTACTGTTTCTGGAGCTAATGCCACTGTTTCTGGAGTTAATTCCACTATTACTGGAGATAATTCCACTGTTTCTGGAGCTAATTACACTGTTTCTGGAGTTAATTCCACTGTTTCTGGAGTTAATTGCCCTATTGCTAGAGCTAATTCCACTGTTTCTGGAGCTAATTCCACTGTTTCTGGAGTTAATTCCACTGTTTCTGGATCTAATCCCACTGTTTCTGGAGTTAATTCCATTGTTTCTGGAGCTAATTCCACTGTTTCTGGAGTTAATTCCACTGTTTCTGAAGCTAATGCCACTGTTTCTGGATTTAATTCCACTGTTTCTGGAGCTAATTCCACTGTTTCTGGAGTTAATTCCAGTGTTTCTGGAGCTAACTCCACTGTTTCTGGAGTTAATTCCACTGTTTCTGAAGCTGCTAATTCCACTATTTCTGGAGCTAATTCCACTGTTTCTGGAGTTAATTCACCTTTTTTCTGGAGCTAATTTCACTGTCTCGGAAAATGCTAATTCCACTGCTTCTGGAACGAATTCCACTGTTTCTGCGGCTAATTCCACTTTTTCTGGAGCTAATTCCACTGTTTCTGGAGTTAATTCCACTGTTTCTGAAGCTAATGCCACTGTTTCTGGAGTTAATTCCACTATTTCTGGAACTAATTCCACTGTTTCTGGAGTTAATTCCACTATTTCTGCAGCTAATTCCACTGTTTCTGGAGATAATTCCACTGTTTCTGGAGTTAATTCCACTGTTTCTGGAGCTAATTCCACTGTTTCTGGAGTTAATTCCAGTGTTTCTGGAGCTAATTCCACTGTTTCTGAAGCTAATGCCACTGTTTCTGGAGTTAATTCCACTGTTTCTGGAGTTAATTCCCCTATTTCCGGAGCTAATTCCACTGTTTCTGGAGCTAATGCCACTGTTTCTGGAGTTAATTCCAATATTTCTGGAACTAATTCCACTATTTCTGGAGTTAATTCCACTGTTTCTGGAGCTAATTCCACTGTTTCTGGAGTTAATTCCACTTTCTGGAGTTAATTCCCCTATTTCTGGAGCTAATGCCACTGCTTCTGGAGCTAAGTCCACTGTTTCTGGAGTTAATTCCACTGTTACTGGAGCTAATTCCACTGTTCGTGAAGCTGATAATTCCACTGTTCCTGGAGCTACTAATTCCACTGTTTCTGAAGCTAGTTCCCCTATTTCTGGAGCTTTTACTTCCACTGTTCCTGGAGCTGCTAATTCCTCCCTCTTTCTGGAGCTGCTAATTCCAAAGTTGCTGGAACTGCTAATTCCATCTTTTCTGCAGCTGCTAATTCCGATGTTCCTGGACATGCTAATATTCCTGTTTCTGGAGCTAATTCCATTGTTGCTAGAGATAATTACACTGTTTCTGAAGTTGCCTATTCCTCCCATTTACAGGAGCTAATTCCACTGTTTCTGGAGCTACTCCCACTGTTTCTGTAGCTAATTCCCCTGTTTCTGCAGCTGCTAATTCCACTGTTCTGGAGCTAATTCCACTGTTTCTGGAGCTGCTAATTCCACTGCATATGTCGCTAATTCTGCTGTTCCTGGAGCTCTTAATTCCAATATTTCTGAAGCTACTACTGTTGTTACTGGAGCTGCTAATTGCACAGTTACTGTTGCTGCTAAATCCATTATTTCTGGAGATAATTCCTCTGTTTCCAGCGCTAATTCCACTGTGTCTGCGCCTAATTCCAAAGTTTCTGGAGCTAATTCCCCATTCTGAAGAAATTCCTCTATTTCTAGAGCTAATTCCACTGTTTCTGCGGCTAACACCACTTTTTCTGGAGGTAATTCCACTGTCTCTGGAACTGCTGATTCCACTGCTTCTGGAACTAAATCCACTGTTTCTGAAGCTAATGCCACTGTTGTTGGAGCTAATTCCATTGTTTATGAAGCTGCTAATTCCACGATTTCTGTAGCTAATTCCACTGTTTCTGGAGTTAATTCCAGTGTTTCTGGAGCTAATTCCACTGTTTCTGGAGTTAATTCCACTGTTTCTGGAGCTAATGCGACTGTTTCTGAAGCTAATGCCACTGTTTCTGTGGCTAATTCCCCTGTTTCTGCAGCTGCTAATTCCACTGTTCTGGAGCTAATTCCCCTGTTTCTAGAGCTGCTAATTCCACTGCTTCTGGCGCTAATTCTGCTGTTCCTGGAGCTCTTAATTCCAATATTTCTGAAGCTACTACTATTGTTACTGGAGCTGCTAATTCCACAGTTCCTGTTGCTGCTAATTCCAATATTTCTGGAGATAATTCCTCTCTTTCTGGCGCTAATTCCACTGTGTCTGCGGCTAATTACAACGTTTCTTGATCCAGTTCCCCTATTTCTAGAAAAATGCCTCTATTTCTAGAGCTAATTCTACTGTTTCTGTGGCTAATCCACTTTTTCTGGAGCTAATTTCACTGTCTCTAGAACTGCTAATTCCACTCCTTCGGGAACTAATTCCACTGATTCAGAAGCTAATTCCACTGTTGTTGGAGCTAATTCCACTGTTTCTGCAGCTGCTAATTCCACTATTTCTGGAGTTAATTCCACTGTTTCTGGAGTTAATTCCATTGTGTCTGGAGCTAATTCCACTGTTTATGGAGTTAATTCCACTGTTTCTGGAACTAATTCCACTGTTTCTGGAGTTAATTCCAGTGTTTCTGGAGCTAATTACACTGTTTATGGAGTTAATTCCACTGTTTCTGGAACTAATTCCACTGTTTCTGGAGCTAATTCCACTGTTTCTGTGGCTAATCTACTTTTTCCGAAGCTAATTCCAATGTCTCTGGAACTGCTAATTCCATTCCTTCTGGAACTAATTCCACTGTTTCTGAAGCTAATTCCACTGTTTCTGGAGTTAATTCCCCTATTTCTGGAGCTAATCGCACTATTTCTGGAGCTAATTCCACTGTTTCTGCAACTAATTCCACGATTTCTGGAGCTCATTCCACGGTTTATGGAGTTAATTCCACTGTTTCTGGAGCTAATTCCACTCTTTCTGGAGTTAATTCCGCTGTTTTTAGTGTTAATTCCACTGTTTCTTGGGCTAATTCCCCTGTTTCTGCAGCTGCTAGTTCCACTGTTCTGGAGCGGATTCCACTGTTTCTGGAGCTGCTAAATGCACAGCTTCTGGAGCTAATTCTGCTGTTGCTGGAGCTTCTAATTCCAATATTTCTGAAGCTACTACTATTGTTACTGGAGCTGCTAATTGCACAGTTCCTGTGGCTGCTAATTGTAATATTTCTGGAGATAAATCCTCTGTTTCTGGCGCTAATTCCACTGTGTCTGCGACTAATTCCAAAGTTTCTGGAGCTAATTTCCCTCTTTCTGAACAAATTCCTGTATTTCTAGAGCTAATTCCGATGTTTCTGTGGCTAATTCCACTTTTTCCGGAGCTAATTTCACTGTCTCTGGAACTAATTCCACTGTTTCTGAAGCTAATTCCACTTTTGTTGGAGCTGATTCCACTGTTTTTGAAGCTGCTAATTCCACTATTTCTGGAGCTAATTCCACTATTTCTGGAGTTAATTCCAGTGTTTCTGGAGCTAATTCCACTGTTTCTGGAGCTAATCACACTGTTTCTTAAGTTAAATTCACTGTTTCTGGATGCAAATTCCATTGTTTCTGGAGCTAATTCCACTGTTTCTTGATTTAATTCTGTTGTTTCTGGAGTTAATGCCACTGTTTCTGGAGTTAATTCCACTGTTTCTGGAGCAAATTCCACTTTTCATAGAGCAGCTAATTCCACTGTTTCTGAAGCTAGTTCCCCTGTTTCTGGAACTTCTAATTCCACTGTTCCTGGAGCTGCTAATTCCTCCCTCTTTCTGGAGCTCCTAATTCCAAAGTTGCTGGAACTGCTAATTCCATCATTTCTGCAGCTGCTAATTCAGATTTTCCTGGAACTGCTAATATTCCTGTTTCTGGAGCTAATTCCATTGTTGATGGAGCTAATTACACTGTTTCTGGAGTTGCCTATTCCTCCCTTTTACTGGAGCTAATCCACTGTTTCTTAAGCTAATCTCTGTTTCTGGGGCTTATTCCCCTCTTTCTGCAGCTGCTAATTCCACTGTTCTGGAGCTAATTCCACTACTTCCTGAACAAATTCCTCTATTTCTGGAGCTAATTCCACTGTTTCTAGAGCTAATTCCACTGTTTCTGTGGCTAATTCCTGTTTCTGGGGCTAACTCCCCTTTTTCTGGAGCTAATTCCACTGTTGCTGGAGCTAATCCCACTGTTTCTGGAGCTAATTCACACAATTTCAGGAGCTTATTCCACTGTTTCTGAAGCTGCGAACGCCACTCTTTCTGGATCTAATTCCACTGTTTCTGGATCTAATTCCGTTGTTTCTATTTCTAATTCCCCTCTTTCTGTGGCTAATTCCTCTATTTCTAGTCCTTATATTTCCACTGTTTCTGGGGCTAATTACTCTATTTCTGGTTCTTCCAATCCCACTGTTTCTGCAGCTAATTCCTCTGTTTCTGGAGCTAATTCCACTGTTTCTGAATCTGTGAATTCTAGTTTCTGGAGCTAATTCCACTGTTTCTGGAGCTAATTCCTCTATTTCTGAAGCTAATTCCTCGATTTCTGGGGCTAATTCCCCTGTTCCTGGAGCTGCTAATTTCACTGTTTCTGGAGCTAATTCCATTATTTAAGGAGCTAGTTGCAGTTGTTCTGCGGCTGCTAATTCCTCCCTGTATCTGGAGCTAATTCCACTGTTTCCGGTGTTAATTCTAATGTTTCTGTGACAAATTCCTCTGTTTCTGCAGCTGCTAATTCCATTGTTTCTGGAGTTAATTCCATTGTTTCTGGAGCTAATTCCACTGTTTATGGAGTTAATTCCACTGTTTCTGGAGCTAATTCCACTGTTTCTGGAGCTAATTCCACTGTTTCTGGAGCTAATGCCACTGTTTTTGGTGTTAATTCCACTGTTTCTGGAGTTAATTCTACTTTCTGGAGCTAATGCCACTGTTTCTGGACTTAATCCCACTGTTTCTGGAGTTAATTCCCCTATTTCTGGAGTTAATGCCACTGTTTCTGGAGCTATTTCCACGGTTTCTGGACTTAATCCCACTGTTTCTGGAGTTAATTCCCCTATTTCTGGAGCTAATGCCACTGTTTCTGGAGCTATGTCCACTGTTTCTGGAGTTAATTCCACTGTTTCTGGAGCTAATTCCACTGTTCGTGAAGCTGATAATTCCACTGTTCCTGGAGCTACTAATGCCACTGTTTCTGAAGCTAGTTGCCCTGTTTCTGGAGCTTTTAATTCCACTGTCCCTGGAGCTGCTAATTCCTCCCTCTTTCTGAAGCTGCTAATTCCAAAGTTGCTGGAACTGCTAATTCCATCTTTTCTGCAGCTGCTAATTCCGATGTTCCTGGACATGCTAACATTCCTGTTTCTGGAGCTAATTCCATTGTTGCTAGAGATAATTAAACTGTTTCTGAAGTTGCCTATTCCTCCCTTTTACAGGAGCTAATTCCACTGTTTCTGGAGATATTCCCACTGTTTCTGTGGCTAATTCCCCTGTTTCTGCAGCTGCTAATTCCACTGTTCTGGAGCTAATTCCACTGTTTCTGGAGCTGCTAATCCCACTGCTTCTGGCGCTAATTCTGCTGTTCCTGGAGCTCTTAATTCCAATATTTCTGAAGCTACTACTATTGTTACTGGAGCTACTAATTCCACAGTTCCTGTTGCTGCTAATTCCAATATTTCTGGAGATAATTCCTCTCTTTCTGGCGCTAATTCCACTGCGGCTAATTCCAACGTTTCTGGATCCAGTTCCCCTCTTTCTGAACAAATTCCTCTATTTCTAGAGCTAATTCTACTGTTTCTGTGGCTAATCCACTTTTTCTGGAGCTAATTTCACTGTCTCTAGAACTGCTAATTCCACTCCTTCGGGAACTAATTCCACTGAATCTGAAGCTAATTCCACTGTTGTTGGAGCTAATTCCACTGTTTCTGAAGCTGCTAATTCCACTATTTCTGGAGCTAAATCCACTGTTTCTGGAGTTAATTACATTGTTTCTGAAGCTAATTCCACTGTTTATGGAGTTAATTCCACTGTTTCTGGAACTAATTCCACTGTTTCTGGAGTTAATTCCAGTGTTTCCGGAGCTAATTCCACTGTTTATGGAGTTAATTCCACTGTTTCTGGAACTAATTCCACTGTTTCTGGAGCTAATTCCACTGTTTCTGTGGCTAATCTACTTTATCTGAAGCTAATTCCAATGTCTCTGGAACTGCTAATTCCACTCCTTCTGGAACAAATTCCACTGTTTCTGAAGCTAATTCCACTGTTTCTGGAGTTAATTCCACAATTTCTGGAGCTAATCCCACTATTTCTGGAGCTAATTCCACTGTTTCTGCAACTAATTCCACTGTTTCTGGAGTTAATTCCCCTGTTTTTGGTGTTAATTCCAGTTTCTTGGGCTAATTCCCCTGTTTCTGCAGCTGCTAGTTCCACTGTTCTGGAGCGAATTCCACTCTTTCTGGAGCTGCTAAATGCACAGCTTCTGGCGCTAATTCTGCTGATCCTGGAGCTTCTAATTCCAATATTTCTGAAGCTACTACTATGGTCACTGGAGCTGCTAATTCCACAGTTCCTGTGGCTGCTAATTCCAATATTTCTGGAGATAAATCCTCTGTTTCTGGCGCTAATTCCACTGTGTCTGCGACTAATTCCAATGTTTCTGGAGCTAATTTCCCTCTTTCGGAACAAATTCCATTATTTCTAGAGCTAATTCCAATGTTTCTGTGGCTAATTCCACTTTTTCTGGAGCTAATTCCACTCTATGGAACTGCTAATTCCACTGCTTCTGGAACTAATTCCACTGTTTCTGAAGCTAATTCCACTGTTGTTGGAGCTAATTCCACTGTTTTTGAAGCTGCTAATTCCACTATTTCTGGAGGTAATTCCACTGTTTCCGGAGTTAATTCCAGTGTTTCTGGAGCTAATTCCACTGTTTCTGGAGCTAATCACTGTTTCTGAAGTTAATTTCACTGTTTCTGGAGCAAATTCCATTCTTTCTGGAGCTAATTCCACTGTTTCTGGAGCTAATCACACTGTTTCTGAAGGTAATTTCACTGTTTCTGGAGCAAATTCCATTGCTTCTTGAGCTAATTCCACTGTTTCTGCATTTAATCCCACGATCTCTGGAGCTCATTCCACAGTTTCTGGAGTTAATTCCACTGTTTTTGGAGGTAATTCCACTGTTTCTGGATTTAATTCCACTGTTTCTGGAGCAAATTCCACTTTTCATGGAGCAGCTAATTCCACTGTTTCTGAAGCTAGTTCCCCTGTTTCTGGAACTTCTAATTCCACTGTTCCTGGAGCTGCTAATTCCTCCCTCTTTCTGGAGCTGCTAATTCCAAAGTTGCTGGAACTGCTAATTCCATCATTTCTGCAGCTGCTATTTCAGATTTTCCTGGAACTGCTAATATTCCTGTTTCTGGAGCTAATTCCATTGTTGATGGAGCTAATTACACTGTTTCTGGAGTTGCCTATTCCTCCCTTTTACTGGAGCTAATTCCACTGTTTCTTAAGCTAATTCCACTGTTGTTGGAGCTGATTCCACTGTTTTTGAAGCTGCTAATTCCACTATTTCTGGAGCTAATTCCACTATTTCTGGAGTTAATTCCAGTGTTTCTGGAGCTAATTCCACTGTTTCTGGAGCTAATCACACTGTTTCTTAAGTTAATTTCACTGTTTCTGGATTCAAATTCCATTGTTTCTGGAGCTAATTCCACTGTTTCTGGATTTAATTCCACGATTTCTGGAGCTCATTCCACAGTTTCTGGAGTTAATTCCACTGTTTTTGGAGCTAATTCCACTGTTTCTGGATTTAATTCTGTTGTTTCTGGATTTAATGCCACTGTTTCTGGAGTTAATTCCACTGTTTCTGGAGCAAATTCCACTTTTCATGGAGCAGCTAATTCCACTGTTTCTGAAGCTAGTTCCCCTGTTTCTGGAACTTCTAATTCCACTGTTCCTGGAGCTGCTAATTCCTCCCTCTTTCTGGAGCTGCTAATTCCAAACTGCTAATTCCATCATTTCTGCAGCTGCTAATTCAGATTTTCCTGGAACTGCTAATATTCCTGTTTCTGGAGCTAATTCCATTGTTGATGGCGCTAATTACACTGTTTCTGGAGTTGCCTATTCCTCCCTTTTACTGGAGCTAATTCCACTGTTTCTTAAGCTAATCTCTGTTTCTGGGGCTTATTCCCCTTTTTCTGCAGCTGCTAATTCCACTGTTCTGGAGCTAATTCCACTACTTCCTGAACAAATTCCTCTATTTCTGGAGCTAATTCCACTGTTTCTAGAGCTAATTCCACTGTTTCTGTGGCTAATTCCTGTTTCTGGGGCTAACTACCCTTTTTCTGGAGCTAATTCCACTGTTGCTGGAGCTAATCCCACTGTTTCTGGAGCTAATTCACACAATTTCGGGAGCTTATTCCACTGTTTCTGAAGCTGCGAACGCCACTCTTTCTGGATCTAATTCCACTGTTTCTGGATCTAATTCCATTGTTTCTATTTCTAATTCCCCTCTTTCTGGGGCTAATTCCTCTATTTCTAGTCCTTATATTTCCACTGTTTCTGGGGCTAATTACTCTATTTCTGGTTCTTCCAATCCCACTGTTTCTGCAGCTAATTCCTCTGTTTCTGGAGCTAATTCCACTGTTTCTGAATCTGTGAATTCTAGTTTCTGGAGCTAATTCCACTGTTTCTGGAGCTAATTCCTCTATTTCTGAAGCTAATTCCTCGATTTCTGGGGCTAATTCCCCTGTTCCTGGAGCTGCTAATTTCACTGTTTCTGGAGCTAATTCCATTATTTAAGGAGCTAGTTGCAGTTTTTCTGCGGCTGCTAATTCCTCCCTGTTTCTGGAGCTAATTCCACTGTTTCCGGTGTTAATTCTAATGTTTCTGTGGCAAATTCCTCTGTTTCTGCAGCTGCTAATTCCATTGTTTCTGGCGATAATTCCGCTGTTCCTGGAGCTGATAATTCCACTCCTTCTGGAGCTGATAATTCCACTGTTTCTGGAGCGAAGTTTCTGTTTCTGGTGCTGCTAATTCCATTCTTCCGAAGCTGCTAATTTCATTATTTCTGAAGCTAATTCCATTGTTCCTGGAGCTGCTAATTCCACAGTTCCTTCAGATATTGGAGAATTAACTCCAGAAACATAGGTTTTAGCTCCGGAAACAGAGGAAGTAGGAGCTGCGGAAACAGGAGATTGGGGACTTCAGATATTGTGGGATTAGTTCCAGAAATAACAGATATTTGTTCCAGAAACAGAGGAATCTGGAGCTGCAGCAACATGAGAACTGGCAATTTCAGATATTTGGGAATTAGCTCCAGAATTAATAGGCAATTGCTCCAGAAACAGAGGCATTCGGAGCAGCCAGGACACGAGAACTGGGACCTTCAGATAATGTGGAATTAGCTACAGAAACATAGGTATTAGCTCCAGAAACAGGTATTAGCTCCAGAAACAGATACATTAGGATCTGCAGAAACAGTAGAACTGGAACGTTCAAATATTATGTCATTAGCTCCAGAAACTCTTAGCCCCTGAAACAGAGGAATTAGAAGCTGCAGGAACAGGAGAACTGGAACCTTCAGATATATGTCATTAGCTCCAGAAACATAGGTATTAGCTCCAGAAACAGGAATTAGGAGCTGCAGGGGCAGGAGATCGAGGACCTTCAGGTATTCAGGAATTAGCTCCAGAAACATAGGTATTAGCTCATAAACAAAGTAATTAGGAGTTTCAGGGGCACGAGAACTGGGACCTTCGAATATTGCGGAAGTAACTCCAGAAACATAGGCATTAGCTCCAAAAACTGTTGAATTATCTACGTAAATACGGGAGTCGCCTCCAGAAACAGCAGAATTAACTCCAGGAACAGGGGAATTTTGAGCCGCAGAAAGAGGAGAAGTTGTAACTCCAGTGACACGGGAATTAGGTCACAAACAAGGGGATTGGCTCCAGAAATAGAGCCATTAACTCCAGAAACAGTAGAATTAGCTCTAGAAAGATGAAAATAAAGAGTTACAGAAACTAGTGGATTAACAACTCCAGGAAAAATAGAATTAGCTCCAGAAACAGGGCAATGGGGAGCTGTAGACACTGGGGAAGCAGGAGCTCCAGGAGCATGGGAATAATCACAGTACAGTGCCATTATCTCCAGAAACAGGAAGTAGTGTTGAGAAATAGGAGATATACATCCGGAAAGAATTGAATTAACTCTTCCTGTAGCAGGGGAATTAGGAACACGGAGGATAAAGATGATAATTCGGAGCTATATATATGGGCAAACTAGTGGACACGTAACAAGGACAATTAGTTGCTTCATATACAGTACAATCGGGATCTCCAGAAACAGTGGAACTAGGAGCTCCACAAACAACTGAAATATGACCTTCAGAAACGGTGGCATTTTCTCCAGAAATAAAAGTATTTACTGCTGAATCAGCTGAATTAGCTACAGGAACAGGATTATTCCCTCCAGGAACAGGGACGTTATGAGTCGCAGAGAGGGGACGTAGGGGCTCCAGGAACACGGGAAATAGCGCAGAACCTAGGGAATTAGCGCTAGAAAGAGGATTATTAGTTCTGGAAACTGTGAAATTATGTTTCGAATGATGAAATGTAGGATTTACAGAAACTGGTATATTAACAGCTCCAGAAACAGTGGAATTCGCTCCAGAAACAGGTCAATAGGGAACTGCAGAAATAGGGGAAGCAAGCTCCAGGAGCACAGGAATAATCATAGCACAGCGCAATTAGCTCGAAATGAGGGGATTTAAGTTTAGAAAGAGGAGAGTTTCTTCCAGAACATGTGAATTTTCTATTCATGTTGCAGGAGAAATAGCTGCAGAAAGAGGGGGACTGGGATATCCTTAATTACACTAATTAATGCCATAGAGCGGTGAATTAGCTCCAGTAAATATTAGAATTAACGCCGTAAAATGAGGAATTAAGTGCTCCAGAAACATCAGAAGTATGAGCTCAGAAACAGGCAAATTATGTCCAGAAAAATGGTGATGAGCTCCAGATAGTGGGAGAATCAGGTGCTCTAGAAAAGAGGAATTTTCAGCTGCAGATACAAGGTGATTATCTCGATTAAGAGGGGAAATGGCAGCAGAAGCAGCAGAATTAGGAGCTCGCAGATTGGGATATCAGCAGCCCCAGGCACAGTGTAATTAGCGCCAGAAGTAGGAGAGCGTATCATTAACAGGACAATTCGGAGCTACAGAAACAGGGGAATTAGCTCCAGAAACAAGGGAATTAGCTCCAGGACCCGATTAATTTGGAGCTGCAGAGAGGTGAATTCGGAGTTTCAGGAATTCTTGAATTAGTTCAGAAACATGTGTATTGGCATAATACTAGATACGTAAAAAAGACGATTATGTGCTTCATTAAATTCACAATTTCGAGCTCCACAAAAAAGGGAAATTAGGAGCACCGCAGTAATTTTTCAAATGGTAAATCCGAGCTCCAGAAACTGAAGAATTGTGCGCTGCAGAAATAGGGGAATTAGGAGCTCACGAACAGAGGACTTCGCTCAGTATAGCGGAACTTCTACAGAAACATGGTTATTCGGTTTGACAGAGAAGAGTTAGCTCAATAATTCGGAAAATTAGCTGTTCCTGTAGCAGGAGAAGTAGGGCAGCGCGGCGCAAGCAGAACACTTCATAGCTATATCGATCGGGAGAATATTAGCAACATGAATACAGAATTAGACCCTGAATAAACAGTGCATTTGTAGCTCCAGAATCATAGGAATTAGAATCTCCACAACAAGTGAAATAACTACAGAAACAGGGAACTAAGCCCTACTAAGATGTGGTATTAGAAGCTACAGCAACATGGGAATTAGCAGCTCCCAGAACAGAGAAATTAGCCCCAGAATAAGTGAATTTGCTCCAGAAACAGGGAGAAAAGTATCTCCTTAAATATATGAATTAATTCCAGAAACAGGAAAATTAGTTGCATAAATACTGGAATTTATTCCATAAACCAGTGAATTATTTGCTTCAGAAACGCCCGAATTAGGAGCAACAGAAAGAAGAATTATGGCCTAAAATATGGTAATTATCTCCAGACATTGGGAGAATCGGGTGCTCCAAAAAAGAGGGAATTTAGGCTTAAGAAACAGGGAAATCATGAGATCCAGAAACAAGAGAAATGTGGATCAGTAAACAAAGTAATTCGGAGCAAAATAAACAGAATATTTATGAGATCCAGATGGAGCAGAATTAGGGGAGCACCACATCTACATGGAACGTAGCTACAGGAACTGGGAAATTGGGGCACAGCTCTATAAAAAGGCGTCTTAGATTTTCCTTAAGCAGAGGAATTAGGAGAGTGCACCTTAAAGAAGACAATCCAGTGCTATATATATATCGGGGAAATAGTAGCCACATAATTAGGTGTTCCACAAACAGTGCTATTTGCAGCTCCAGTAATTGTGCAATGATGGGCACCACACACAAGGAAAAGTTGGAACTCTCGAAATTCTGTTATTAGGAACTCCAGAAACATTGACGATAGCAGTTCCAGGAATAGAAGGATTAGCCACAGAACAAGATAATTAGTTACAGAAACACTGGAATTAACTCCACAAATCGGGGAATTAGGAGGTCCATAAACACAGGTATTAGCAGCTCCTGAAAAAGGGGAATTGTCCCGAATAATATGGGAATTAGCTCGATCAAGGGGCAGAATCAAGTGGACCGGAAACAGTCGAAGTTGCAGCAAAGAAACAGGGTGTTTAGCTTCAGCAGCATGAGATTACGATATCCAGTAACAAGGCAATTATGGTTCCATAAAGAATGTAATTTGAAGAAAATGATGCAGAAGATTTAGGAGATCCAGATGCAGGGAATTTGGGAGAGGGCTCCGTGAACATGGAACATAGGAGAGGGCACAAGAAAGTGGGAAATGTAGAGACAGCTCCGGAAAAAGGCAAATTAGCTGTTCCGATAGCAGGGGTAATTGGAGAGCGCACCATTAACATGACAATTCGGATTTATAGGGGGACATGTAGCTACAAGAAAACGATAATGATGTGCTCCATGAACTGCGAAATATGGAGCTGCATTGTCAGCGACATTAGGAACTCCACAAAGAAATAAATTATTTCCAGAACCAGAGGGACTCGGACCTCCAGAAACTGGGGAATCAGCACCAGAAACAGATTAATTCAAACAGTTGAATTAGCCAAAGAAACATGGAAGTTACCTCCAGAAACAGAGGAATTAGGATCTCCTAAAACTGCGATATCAGGGGGTCCAGAAAAATATGAATCACCTCCACAACCAGGGGTATTAGATTCATAATCATGGGAATTGGCAGCTGCAGATCGAGGAGCTCCAGTAACACGGGAATTAGATCGGAAATAAGGGCATTAGTTTCAGAAAAAGCGGAATTAATTTCAGGAAAATTCCTGACACTGGGGAAATATAAGTTCCAGAAACAAGAGAAGTGTGGTTCCATAAACAAAGTAAGTGGGAGAAAAAGATACAGGCGTTTTTAGAGATACAGACACAGGGAAATTAGCAGAGGGCTCCATCAATCTGGAACTTAGGAACAGGCTCCAGAAAGTGGAACATTTGGAGCCAGCTCCAGACACAGGTGTATTCGCTGTTCCTGTATCAGCGAGTTTGGAGATTGCACTATAAATCGGTAAATTCGGAGCTATATCTATAGGGGAAAGAGTACCCACGTACGAACACAATTACGTGCTCCAAAAACAGCGCAATTTGGGTTTCCAGATACGTTTTTTTGGTAGCTTCACAAGCAAATGAAACATCTGCTGTAATAATGGAACTAGTGCCTGCGGAATACAGGAATTTAGCTCAAGAGGCAGAATTATTCGCCCCTGAAACAGGGGAAATAGCTACAGAAACAGGGGCTTTCCCTGTAGGGACTGAGGAATTCGGAGCTTCACAAACTGGGATATTAGGATCTGCAGAAAAAAGAATAATTAGCTCCGGAAACATGGGAATTAGCAACCAGAACATCGGAATTAGCTCATAAACAAGGAAATTAACTCCATAAACAGGGGCTCAACTCCAGAAAAAGAGCGATCATCTCAGAATAAGGGAAATGACCACCAAAAGCAGGGAAATTATACGATCCAGAAAGACGGTAAGTATTCCATAAACAAATTCATTTGGAGCAAATGAAACAGGAGATTTAGGAGATCCCAATACAGGGTAATTAGGAGAGGGCAGTATCAACGTGGAACGTTGGTGCAGGCTCTAGAAACTGGAAAATTTGGAGCCAGTTCCAGAAACAAGTGAATTAGCTGATCCTGTCGATTGGGAATTAGGAGAGCGCACCAAAAACAATACAATTTGGAGCGATATATATCGGAGAACTAGTGGCCACATGAAAAGGGCAATTAGGTGCAAGAAAAACAGGGTAATTTCGAACCCCAAGAAACAGAAGAATTAGGAGCTGCAGGAACAGGAGAACTAGGAACTAAAGAGATTGTGGAATTAGCTCCAGAAACATAGGTTCTGGAGAAACATTAGCTCCAGAAACATTAGCTCCACCAGCAGCTGAATTAGCTACCGAAACAGGGGTATTAAATCTAGGAACAAGGTGATTTGGAGCCGCAGAAAGAGGGGAAGTTGGAGCTCCTGGAACACGGGTATTCGTGCAGAAAGAAGGGAATTAGCTCCAGAAATAGAGCCATTGAATCCAGAAACAGTGGAATTAGCTCTAGAAGGAAGAAGGTAAGAGTTACAGGAAGTGGTGAATTATCAGCTCCAGAAAAAGTGGAATTCGCTCCAGAAACAGGCCACTGCGGAGCTGCAATCACAGGGTAATCATGGGCTCCAGGAGCATGGGAATAATCACTGTACAGAGCAGATAGATCCAGAAACAGGGAGTTGTGTTTAGAAATAGTATAGTTACATTCAAAAACAGAGAATTAGCTCTTCCTCTAGGGGAGCGCACCATAACAGGACAATTCGGAGCCATATATACCGGCAAAATACAGAGGGGTAAAGGACAATTCCGTGCTTCATAAATTGCACAATTTGGAGCTCCACAAAAAGCGAAATTATCATATCCACAGGAATTTCCACCAGAAAAAACGTATTCCCTTCAGATACAGTTGAGTTAGCAAGAGAAACAAGGGAGTTACTTCCAGAAACAGATGCATTAGGAGATCCACAATCTGGATATCTGGAACTCCAGAAAATGATGAGCTCCCCAAACAGTGGAATTAGTTCCAGGAACAGGGGAATTAGGAGCTGCAGAGAGGGGAATTACTAGTTCCAGGAATACTGGAATTAGTTCAGCAAATAAGGATATTAGCTCCAGGAACAGAGGAATTAGGTCTAGAAAGATGTGAATTAGGATTTACAGAAATTGCAGAATTGCGCACTGCAGAAATGAGAAATTAGGAGCTCCAGAAACATGGGATTTTAATCAGTACAGCGAAAGTTGCTCCTGAAATAACTGAATCACATTTAGAAAGAGAAGCGTTGTCTCATGAAACAGATGAACTAGTTTTTCCTGTAGCAGGGAATTAGGAGAGCGCACCAGAAGCAGAATACTTCGGCGCTAAATATAGCGAGAAATGGTAGCCACATAAAATGCACAGATGCTTCATAAACAGCGCAATTTGAAGCTGCAGAAACAGTGGAATTAATTTCTCCACAAAACAACTGAAATAGCTCCAGAAACAGGCGAACTAGAACCTGCATAACCTGGGGTAGTCAGAGCGCCAGCAACAGCGGCATTGTGAGCTCTCGTAAGATTTGATTTAGCAGCTCCAAGAACATTGAAATTAACACCTAACAAGCGAAATAGCTCCACGAACAGTGGAATGGGATATTCTTAGTTACCGGAATTAATTCCATAAACCGGGGATTTAGCTGCAGAAATATTGGAAATAACTCTACAAACTGGGGAATTAAGTGCTCCAGAAACACCAGAATTTGGAGCTGCAGAGAGAGGGGAATTATGCCCAGAAGTATCGCGATTATATACAGAAAGAGAGAATTAGGTGCTCCAGAAACAGAGGACACTTCAGCTACAGATACAAGATGATTTGCTCCAGGAACAGGGGAATTTGCTCCAGTCGCAGAGGAATTCGGAGCTCCAGAGACTGCGAAATTAGTAGCCCCGGGAATGTTGGAATTAGCTCCAGAAACAACGCAATTCTCTCCAGAAACAGGGGAATTGGTTTTAGAACGAACAGAGTAAGCTCTAGAAAGAGGAGACTTAGCTGTCCCTGCAGCAGGGGATTTAGGAGAGCGCACCATAAATAGGACATTTCGGAGATATATATATCTATATATATATATATAACTAGTAGACACTTAAATACGAAAATTAGGTGCTTCATAAATAGCGCAATTTGGAGCTCCAGAAAAAGGACAATTAAGAGCTCCACAAACAGTCTGCTCCTCCATCCATTTATTGAGAAGGTGCTCCAGACCATTTTATAGCTACAGTCTGCTCCTCCATCCAGTTATTCAGAAGCTGTCCCAGACCCTGTTACAGCAGCAGTCAGCTTCTCCGTCCTGTTATTGAGAAGCTGTTCGAGTCCCAGTTACAGCAGCAGTGTGCTCCTCCATCCAGTTATTGAGAAGCTGTTTCAGAACCTGTTACAGTAGCAATCTTCTCCATCCAGTTGTTGAGACGCTGTTCCAGACCCAGTTATAGCAGCAGTCTGCCGCTCCATCCAGTTATTGAGAAGCTGTTCCAGACCCTGTTACAGCAGCAATCTTTTCCATCAAATTATTGAGAAGCTTTTCCAGACCCAGTTACAGCAGCAGTCTGCTCCTCCATCCCGTGATTGAGAAGCTGTTCCACACCCTGTTACAGAAGCAGACTGCTCCTCCATCCAATTATTGAGCAGTTGTACCTGCCCTGGTATAGCAGCAGTCTGTTCCTCCATCCAGTTATTGAGCAGATGTTCCAGACCATGTTATTGCTGCAGTCTGCTCCTCCATCCAGTTGTTCAGAAGCTGTTCCAGACCCAGTTACAGCAGCAGTCAGCTTCTCTATCCAGTTATTGAGAAGCTGTTCGAGACACAATTACAGCAGCAGTTTGCTCCTCGATCCAGTTATTGAGAAGCTGTTCCAGACCCTGTTACAGAAGCTATCTTCTCCATCCAGTTATTGAGAAGCTGTTCCAGACCCTGTTACAGAAGCAATCTTCTCCATCCAGTTGTTGAGAAGCTGTTCCAGACCCTGTTACAGAAGCGATCTTCTCCATCCAGTTATTGAGAAGCTGTTCCAGACCCAGTTACAGCAGCAGTCTGCTCCTCCATCCAGTTATTGAGAAGCTGTTCCATACTGGTGGGGCGATGGTTCATCTGGGAAAGCAGTGCGAGCTAATTCCACAGTACCACTGCTGTCACAGCTGCACAGTGGGGCGGGGGTTGTGGGAGAAGAGTGTTAGAGCAATAATAGTAAAATGTTCATTTGTCAGTGGAGCAGAGAGGCCACATACGTCATTCCAGTATGATATGTTGCCAGCATGGTGAAGAGTCAATGTTTTAACTGAGCGGCTGCAGAGGATAGATGGGGGGAGTGAGCGAACAGTCAAAGGCTGTGGTCCATTACAGTACCAATGATATCGGAAGAAAGATGGATCAGGCACTGCAGGTAGATTGTAGAGAGCTAGGAGAGAGATTAAAAAGCAGGACCCCAAAAGTAGTAATTTCCGGATTACTCCCAACGCCACGTGTAAGTGATGAGTATGATTTTATACCTATTATGGAGACATGGCTGAAATAAGAGCAGGTATGGTAGGTCAACATTTCTGCTGATATGATTTTTAGTTGGGAGAAAGAGGGGGATAAAAACGAGGGGAGGGGATACGTCCAATTGTTGATTAAAGAAACCATTGCAGCTGAGGAGAGATTATATGCTTGAAGGATCATCAATTCTAGACAGATGGAATCAATTGAACAACATAACCGCGGCGATCACACTGCTGGGAGTGTATTTCGACCGCTGCCAGTCAGAATGAGAGAGAAGAACAAAATTGTTGGCAAAGTTATAGGGGAGGAATAGGAGTCGGTTCCAACTACACTAATCTTAACTGGGATAGAATTAGTGCGAATTACATATAGTGGCAGAATTACTAAAATGCATTCAGGAGATCTTTATTTGCCATTTTGTTGCCAGCCAAAGAAGGGAGGGGGCGATTCTGACTTAGTTTTATTAATGAAGCTGAAATGGAAGGGGTATCAGTAGCAGAGTATTTTGGTACTAGTGATCATAATTCAGTTAGATTTAGTGTAGTTATGGAAAAATACAAGTTTAGACAAGAAATAAATACTCTCAATTGGGGAAAAGCCAATTCTGTTCAGCAGAGATAGCATTTAGCCAACGTTGACTGGAAACAGATATTTGAAGCCGAAACTGTGCCAGAGTATTGGGAGGCATTCAAGGAGCAGATTCTCAGGTTTACGAGCAAGTACGTTCCCTTAAAGTAAGAGGGTTGGACTTGAAAATTCAGAGCTCCCTTGAAACCAAGGGGCTTACAGGGTAGGATAAAGGAAAATATGGGGCTTATGCCATAGCGATGCATCAATGCGTCAGACACACTAGAAGATTATAGGAAGTGCAAACGTGAAATTAAAAAGGAAATTAGGAAAGCAAAGTGAGTGCATGAAAATATTTTGGCAAGTAAATTCAACGAAAACCCAAAGTTTTATAAATACATTATGAGCAAGACGATATCTAAAGATTGGGTAGGGCTCATTAGAGACCGTAAAGTAATGTATGTGCGGAGCTGGAACATTTGTTTATGGTTCTCAATGAATACTTTGCATTTGTTTACATAAAAGAGAGCGGCGATGCAGATGTTTCAATCGGGGGGGAGTTGGGGGGAGGAACGTAAAATATTAAATGAAATAAGCATAGTAAGAGAGGAAGTCTTATGCGGTTTAACAGCTTTGAAAGTGGAAAAATCCACAGGGCCGCGTGGAATGTACTCAGGCTGTTAAGAGAAACAAAAGAGGAAATAGCAGAGGGTCTGACCATAATAATACTCTCTGGCTACAGGTGTGGTGCCAGAGGACTGGAGGACTGCTATTGTCGTATCTTTGTACAAAAAGGGAGAAAGGGATCGATGATCGATTACAGACGAATCATCCTAACCTCGGTTGTGGAAAGATTATTGGAAAAAATTCTGAGGAAAAGGATAAATATTCTTTTAGAAAGCCTCGGTTTGGTCAAGGAAAGTCAGCATAGATGTTTTCAGGTAAGGTCCTGCATGACTAAATTGATTACATTTTCTGACATGGATTATCCATAAGCGTAGCGCATTTGAGGTAGTGTATATGGATCTTAGCAAGGCTTTCGACAAGGTTACACATGGCAGACTGCTCATCAAAGTAAAATCCCATAAAATCCAATGCAAAGTGGCAAGTTTGATTCAAAATGTTCCTGGGGGCAGCAAGCAAAGTTTAATAGATATTTTCGCAACTGAAAGGCTGTTCGAGTGGGGCTCCTAGTGGCTCCTTGGTTTTTGAAGTATACATCAATGAATTAGATGTGAATGAAGGAAGTATGATTAAAACGTTTTCAGATGACAGAACCATTAGCTGTGTGGATGATAATGAAGAAGAACGTTCTTGAATGCAGCTAGTTATCAATGAAGTGGTCACGTGGGCAGAATCGAGGTGAATGGAATTCAATGCGGAGAAGTATTAGGTAATGTATTTGGGGATGGCTAACACTGCAAGGATATACACATTAAATGGTAGAGCACTGAGAAGTGTACTCTTACAAAGGGAATGTTTAATGTATGTCCACATACCCATGAATGTAGCAGCACAGGCAGAAAAGTGGGTTAAGAAGGCATCCGGAATAGTTTCCTGAATTGACGAGGCATAGAATATAAGAGCAGGGAGGTTACGCTTGAACTGTATCAGTTACAGCTGGAGTACAGCGTACAATTCTGGTCACCATATTACAGGAAGCACGTGATTGCACGAGACAGGGTACATAGGAGATATACCAGGATGTGGCTTGGAATGGGGAATTTTAGCTGTGGGGAAAGATTAGACAGGCTGGTTTTATTTTATCTGGAACATAGGAGTCTGAGGGGAGAAGTTGTTCATGTGTTTAATTAGGAGGTGCCGAGATAAAGTGGATCGGAAGGATCTTTTTCCCTTAGCAGAGGAGGTCAACAACGAAGAGGCAAATCTTTAAAGTAATGGGTAGGTGATTTAGTGGGGAGTGAGAGGAAATTTCTTCACCTAGATTATGGTGGTGCTGATTGGGGGAGGGGTCTTGAGAGGGGAATTGTCCTAGTTCGCACTGCCTGAAAGTGTGGTAGCTGCAAAAACGGTCACCACATTTCGAAAGTATTCGGACGTGTATCTGAAGTGGCGAAACCTACAGGTCTGTGGATCAAGATGTAGAAAGTTGGATAATGCTTGATAGCTCTTTATTGGGCGGTGTAAACGCGACGGCCTGAAATGGCCCCCTTCTGTGCTGTAAATTTCAGTGATTCCATGATTCGATGAATAGAAAAAGTGGACATGAAACAGCTCATTGAAGGTAAACCAGTGTCAGAGCAGTGGGAGGCATTCAAGAAGAAGATACCAGTTCAGTGTCACCATGTTCCTGGAAAGCAAAACGGCAACAGTGCCACATCTGGAGCCGCCTGGATGACAAGTTGCATACAGTGAAAGATAAGGCAAAGAGAGGAAGCATTTTTCAGCAATCGAGAGCACAGTACTGCAGAAATCCTCGAGGTGAAATTAAAAATGAATTTTGGAAAGAAAAGAGAAAACATGAAAAATACTGGCACGTTGAATCATAGAAAACCCAGAGATATTTCACAATTGCATAAATAACAAGTGGATAACGATGGGCAGAATATGGCATTTAGCGACCAAAATGGTAATCTATGTGTGGATGTGGAGTATGTGGGGATGGACTTAAAGAAAGTATTGCAGCGGTTTAATAAAGGAGGGCGACGATGCCAGCGTTAAAGGTAAGAAAGAAGAGAATGTAATATTGATTTGGATAAACATAGTAAGGGAGCAATGATTAAGGGGTTTGGTATCTACAAATTTAAATAAATCTCCAGGACGCAATGAAAGATAAGCAAATGGCGAAATTGCAGAGGCTCTGACGATCATTTGAGCAACCTCCCTTGGTGCAGGAGAGGGAAAAAAAACATTGGATAACTGTTAACGTTGTACCATTATTTAAAAAAGGAGAAAGTGAAACAGCGAATAATTAAATACAGGTAGTTTAATCCTGGTGATGGGAAAACTATTGCAATCAACGCTGAGGGACAGTATAAACCTTCATTTTGAAAGCATCGAATTGTTCAGGGAAGGTCGTGTCTGACTTATTTCATTGAATTTTTTGAGGAGGTAACAAACAGTTCCGATACGGGCAGTGCATTTGAAGTAATCGACATAGATTTTAACAAACCTTTTGACAAGTCTCACATGGCAGGCTGATCAAAAAACTAAAAGCCCATTGTATTTAAGGGAGTGTGGCAAACCGGATCGACAATTGGCTCAGTGGGAGGAAGAAAATGGTTCATGTATGCTTTTGCGAATGGAAGGCTACTTCCAATGAGGTTCGTAGGATTCAGTTCTCGGTCCCTTGTTTTCTGTAGTTCACATTAATGATTTAGACATAAATGTAGGGAGCATGGTAAAGAAGTTCACAAAAGATACAAAAATTGTCTGTGTGTTTGACAGTGAGGAAGGAAGTTTAGACTGCAGGAAAATATCGATTGACCAGTCAGTTGGGTAGAAAAGATAAACATGGCAATCATTCCAGGGAAGTGTGAGCTCATACAATCTATGAGGTGCAACAAGGCAAGGGAATGTACTCAAAATAGCAGGATACTGAGAGGTATGGAAGAACAAAGGGATCTTCGAGTGTATGCCCTCAGATCCTTAAAGTTAGAAGACAGGTCGATTATGTCGCTTAAAAGGCCTATGGAATCCTTTATTTATTAGCCAAAGGATAGAATGTAAGAGCAGGGTAGATACGGAACAACTGCAGAACAATAGTTAAGGCATAGCGAGAGTACTGCCGCAGTTCTATTCACTACTTACAGGAAATATTTGATTGCACTCGAGAGGGAACAGTGGACATTACGAGGATGTTGAATAAACTGGAAAATTGAAGCTATGAGGAAAGTGTGGATGAACTATGTTTTATTTTAATTGGAATTGAGGAGGCTGATGAAATATTGAATTGAAGTGCATGAACTATGAGGGCCCTAGATAGAATGGGTAGCAAGGACATTAGAAAGAGTAACTGCCTTAGGTGAGTAGTCAAAAATCAGGCGCATCGATGCAATTAGTTTGTTTCATGATTACAAAGGAGATAAGGGGAATACATTTATCCAGATGATGATGGGTGTCTGGAACTCACTAGCTGAAAGGGTGTTAGACGCACAACCCCTCACCATTATTTATAACGTACCTGGAAGCGCACTTAAAGAACCGTATCCTACAGCGCTACGGACCTCGTGTTGAAGGTCGGTTAAGGGCTGTTAGCTATTTGTCGGCGGGCAGAGACACAATGAGACAAATGGCTTCACTTAGTGTCGTATTATTTCTATTATTCTATCAGGAGAAAGTGTTAGAAAGATTCAGAGATTTCGAAAGAGAATTCCAGAGCCAAGAGCCCAGGCAGCTGAAGATACGGCCATGATTGATTGAATGATTATAATCAGGAATGCTCAACGAGACATGATTAGAGGAGTGAAGATTTGTCAAGGAATTATGGAGCTGGAGGAGAAGACAGAGATAGGTCGGGGCGAGGAAATGGAGCGGTTTGAAAGCAAGGATGAGATTTTATTATCGATGAGGTGATTACCCGGGAGTGAATGTAGGTCAGTAGGGCACAGGGGCAATGGGTGAAAGGGCGTAGTGCCAGTTAGGTTGCAGGCAGTCTGCTTTCTGGATGACCAAAAGTTTTCATCGTGTAGAACGTGGGTGGCCACCCAGGAGTGCATTGGAATAGTCCATTCCAGGGGCAACAAATGCATGGATAAGGATTTTAACAGCAGACGCGCTGAAGCTGGGATTGAGACGGCTGATGTTACGCACGTGGGATACTCCATAACTCAGATGTAAAAGGTTGGCAACCAGCGAGGAAGGATTTGGTTGCATGCAGTCCGCGGTTTATTTTAATGGACTGTGATTTAAGTTATGGGATTGAGGAGGATTTGGAAGGAAGTCAAGAAGCAAAGAAACTTCCTGACGGCAGCAGAAAAGCTGTCGAGGAGGAAGCGCACGGAATGGAGATTAACTTTGGAATTCTCGTTTCTCAATCATTGAACGGTTCACAGCCGTTGATTTGTTTGGAGTGCAAGGAATGGGTACAATTGAGGTCTCTTAACCTCAGGAAGCATAGAGAGGGAGGAAGGAAGGTTCACCAGACTGATTCCTGGGATGTTGCGATTGTTCGATGACAAGAGATTGAGTAGACCATGAATATACTCGCTCGAGTTTCGAATAATGACAGCTGAACTCATTGAAATATGCAACAATATTGCAGTGCTTGACAGCATAAATGCAGAGAGGACGTTTTACTCTGTCTTGCGAGTCGAGAACCAGGGGGCACTGTCTCAGAATAAAAGATCTTCTATTTAGGACGGAAATCAGGAGAAACGTTTACACTCAGAGGATGGTGATTTTTTTTAATTATATACAACATAAGGCTGTGGAGGCTCAGTCTTTGAATATATAAATGACAGCGATCAATAGATTATGGGATATTAAGGGCAGTAAGGGATGATCATATTAAATGGTGGAGCAGGCTCGAGGGGCCGTATGGCTCCTATTTCTTATGTTCCTTTGACTAATACACATCAACATCCTGGGCGTCACCATTAACAAAGTAGATGTGGGCAATCCTGGCGAGCTCAGTCTGTAGAGCATGAGATTTTTAATTTTAAGGTCATGTGTGCGAGCCCCACCTTGCGTGAATTATTTTCCTTAAACTTTTATGTTACTTTCACGCGAATTAACCCACACATTCAAAAAGTAGTTAGATTTGTCCCTTATGTCTAAAACGATCAATGGGTATGGAGAGAAAGCAGGAAAGGGGTACTGAGGGAATGATCAGCTATGATCATCGTGAATGGTGGTGCAGGCTCCAAGGGCCGAATGGCCTACTACTGCACCTATTTTCTATGTTTCTAAGTTTCCCCTTGTGGGGAAGTCTAGAACTTGGGGGCACAGTTTCAAAATAAGGGGTCATAAGAACAGAAGAAGTCGGAGCAGGAGTAGGCCACATGGTCCCTCGATCCTGCTCCACCATTCAATACGATCATGGCTGATCCCCATAACCCCTTATTCCCTGAAGGTTTAAGGGTCGCCCATTTAAAACGGAGATGAGGAGGAATTTCTTCTCTTCGAGGGTGGTGAATCTTTGGAGCTCTCTGCCCCAGAGAGCTGTGGAGGCTGGGTCATTGAATATATTTCAGCTGGAGATGGACAGATTTTTGGACGAGGCCATATGGATTGAATTGGTGAACAGAAAAGGGGCAATCACACGACTGGGAATGTACGGGACACCCCCGAACATCCAGAGGGAGATATAGGGTCTGGTTATTGTGATTCAGCAAGGAAACTATCGATCCTGGAGAACAAATACTCTGTTCCAAAGGAAACGGACCCAGCCTCTCCAATTGATCAGTTCATTAATGATGTTTTCGCGTGAAAGCAACAGAAAAGTTTAACAAAATTTATTCGCCCAACCCTGAACCCACGACCCTGAGATTAAAAGTCTCAAGCTTTACCGATTGAGCTAGCCTGGCTGGGCAAATGTGGCATCCTTGACGTATGTCAAATATTATGGGTGGATTAATGATGATTGAAATCATGATTGAGTATCTCACAAACTTGAATTATGGAGTTCATTCAGTTCGCATTTCTTTAATTGTGCAAAAGAAGATTGTGGGTTATTTAATGATGTTTTTCCATGAAAGCTGCATTAAATTAAAATAAATGTAATCCCCTGACGTGGGGCTCGGACCCACGACCCTGAGATTAAAAGTCTCATACTCTACCGACTGAGCTAGCCGGGCTTCCGCCCAACGCAGGTTTTTATCGCTCATTGCAGCCAGGCGCCTGTTGGCTCCGCCCCAGATGTTGAAACTTGCTGTTGAAACTTGTGTAGTGTTTATCACGTTTGCTTTACACGCAAAAGGTCCCTGGTTCAATCCCGGGCAGAAACATTATGTTTAAACTTTCTGTGGATGAACAATCGGAGGCGAGTTTAGTCTCCCGGAAAATGCTGCCTGATCTGCTGAGATTTCCAGCATTTGCTGTTTTTATTTGCAATTTATTCTCCTGGCAAAAGGGCTCCCTTATTCATTAATTGCTCTTTATTTCACTTCAATAAATGGATAACATTGACTGAGAAAAAACGGATCCACCGGGGACCTTTTGCGTGTGAGGCCAACGTGATATCCGCTACACTGCAGCCCATCAAAGGGCGATAAACCACTGAAAATAAAGGATGAGCTGACAAATATCAGGGGCAGTGCAGTCTGGTCAACGTCACACCCTCCTTTCTTATTCAGCAGAGGCATGAACGGGAGTCAGACGCCACAAAGTTTCATTAAAGACACAAATACAAGTAACACTTGCAAATCTTTTCAGTGTAAAATTCTTTCACTTTATTTGAAATCCTATTGCGTTGAATCTGCAAATACGCACGGTGGGATATTATCTTCACGACTGATTGTATTTTGTGTGCACGATCGGAATAACCGGTGCTGTTAAATTTGATAATAAATTTGCCCCAGATACCTGAAGACTTTGAACCAGAAAGCTAAAATACAGTGAGTAAAATGGGATATGGTTTTTGAGTTAAGATGCAAAGCACAGGACAAATGATTGAAGTATGGACTGTTCCTGCGTTAGCATTTGTTTGATTGTGCAACAGAAGGTGAGGGGTTAATTATTGATGGTTTCCCGTGAAAGCAAGAGAAAAGTTTAAGAAGAAATCATACGGTGCCTGTCAGGTGAGCGCTGCCTGTGATACCTGGTGGGAATGGGAGGGGATTTTAAAGCCCCTTGTATGCAGAACCTTCATATAGTAAAACATCTCCAGCTCACTGTGTAGGTCTCATGGTGCAACGGTAGTGTGTCTGAATCCAGATCCGAAGGTTGTGTGTTCACATCACTTCGGGGTCACTGTTCTCTTGGATATTTTTCTTCCAGAATTATTATTTCCTTGGCTGTTTGGCAATAACCAGACCCTTGCTCCAAGGTCTGTCGAACTGTTTCCCCGGTGTCAGGCAGAGATACGATTTCTGCCCTCACTTATTTCTTGTGACAGGACACAAAAGTTCAAAAACAACCTGCAGGTGGCAATAGGCAGCACTGAACATTCAGGATGGCCGAGCGGTGTAAGGTGCTGTGTTCAGGTCACTGTTTCCTCTGGAAATGTCGGTTTATGTCCCACTTCTGATATTTCTTATATTTAATCATTAAGCGTAATCCATTTGTTTTGTCACCACCAACTTCTTAAAAGTACGATTCAGCGGTCCACCTGCTCGCTTAACATTTCTGTCTGACCTGGTACTGAAGTTTATTCATTCTTTTGTAGACCGGCAATCATATATTTTGCCCTGAGCATGTGAGGAACTTTTATCCCGATCTCATTGGGTTTAATTTTGGTAATCTGGTGCTAAAAGTGGAGATGTTTCTGCAGTGTAATGGTTAACACGTTCGCCTCACAAACGAAAGCACCTCGGGGGCAAATTTTTTCTGGAGCTTTCTCATGCATGTTCAGAGGAGAGTTTGTTCTCCTGTGAAAGGTCAAGAAATCATACGAACGTAAGCGTTAGGAACAGGTGTCAGCCAATCGTCTCATTTTCAAGTTTTCAAGATCTTTCCGCCCGGTTTCGGACCGGGGACCTTTCGTGTGTGAGGCGAATGTGATATCTACTTCACTACGGAAACACTGTGATATAATCTATCTGAGGATAAAACCACAGCTCTAACCGACACAGCTAGCCGAGAATTCTGGAACTTGTTTTAAGAGAATAGAATGAGGGTGCTATATTAGGAAGGCTGTAAGTGTGGCCTTCGACAGCGTGGACAATTTTCCACGCCGCGGGAACCTACTATCAGCAAGGGCAGTTATCGATGACGAGGTCCAACACCACCTCCAGTGTGACAGCGCAGCCTTCGATCACCTGAGGAGGAGAGTGTTTGAAGACCAGGATGTCATATCTGGCACCAGGCTTATGGTGTGCAGGACGGTGGTGATACCTGCCCCGCAGTATGGCTCCGAGACATGGATTATATACAGCAAACATCTCAAATCACTGGAGAAATACCACCAGGGCTGTCTCCGCAAGATCCTGCAAATCCCCTGGGAGGACAGACGCACCAACATCAGTGTTCTCGCTCAGGCCAACATCCCCAGCACTGAAGCACTGACCACACTCGACCAGCTCCGCTGGGCGGGCCACATTGTCCACATGCCCGACACGAGACTACCTAAGCAAGCGCTCTACTCAAAATTCCGACACGGTAAGCGACCCCCAGGTGAGCAGTGTAATTTATTTCACACTACTGTATATAACTGTACCTTACCATGCTATACATGACTGTAACTAGATATGACCTGTAACCACAAGCATACTTTACCACCAGGGATGCACTTGCAGGAGACACTGCATACCTGTTCCACACAGGTATATAAAGGCAGGTCTCAGGCAAGTGTGGCACTCAAGAGCTGTGAAATAAAGGTGCAGGTCAAAAGTGACCTTGAATTCAGCATGTGCCTCGTGTAAGTCTGTACTGCAGGGTCAGGACTTTAAAGTGGCGACGAGTTACGGGATCACAGAATCCACAGAATGGCTACCAACGGCTCAGATGAGAAATATAATGCTGGAGACAATTGGGAGGACTTTATAGAAAGACTCCAGCAAAGCTTTGTAACCAAAGACTGGTTAGGCGACGATATGGCAGACAAGAGAAGAGCCCATCTCTTGACCAGCTGTGGCTCGAAAATATACGCCTTAATGAAGGACTTGCTGGCACCCGAGAAACCAGCAAGCAAGTCGTTTGAGGAGTTGAGCACACTTGTGAGAGACCACCTGAAGCAAGCGAGCAGCCTGCATATGGCCAGGCACAGGTTCTACAACTACAGACGCTGTGTGGCCCAGAGCATACCCGACTTTGTGGCGGAACTTCGGACGTTGGCTAGTTTATGTGTGTTCTCCAATGAACTAAAGAGAGAAGTACTGAGAAACTTTTTTATTGAAGGAATAGGCCACGCAGGCATATTCCGAAAGCTTATAGAGACCAAGTACTTGACCCTAGAGGCAGGAGCACTGATTGCACAGACATTCTTGGCAGGAGAAGAAGAAACAAGGTTGATCTACACTGCGGGTACGACAACTAACGAAACATCGCAACAAGGGGTTCACAGCTTGAAACAAGCCGCTACCCCCACGCACAGATAAAGGCAGGAGAGCAGGGCTTCACAGCAGGCAGTGGCGCTAGAAGCCGATAAAGGGCCAAATGAACGGCCATTCACACCTCATCAACCCACAATGCGAGCAATCAACTTCAGAATGAGAGAAGCTCAAGAGAGATCAGCCAGACGCAGCTCATCCTTCGGAAACAAAGGAAGCGGTCTGTGCTAGTGATGTGGGGGAAGGCACTCAACAAGGGGGTGTCGAGTTCAGCATGCTGTTTGCAGAAACTGCAACTTTCCAGGACATCTGGCTCACGTGCAAAAAAACAGCAGCCCTGCTGGTATACAAATCAGAAGGGTCGGAAAGCGTACCAGAAGAAGGTGGGGACAGTGCCCGGGACACCGAGGTACAGCGGGTCAACACGATCAATGTCCACTGTTCTTACAACAAGACGCCTCCAATAATAATGAGGGTCCTACTCAACGGGATACCCGTCAACATGGAACTGGACACGGGAGCTTGTCAATCTCTCATGAGCGTTCAACAATTTGAACATCTGTAGCAGCACAAAAGCAACAGACCAAAACTCACAAGGATCGACACCAAACTAAGGACCTATACCAAAGAAATCATCCCAGTCCTTGGCAGCGCCATGCTCTCTGTCACACACAAAGGGGCAGTGAACCGATTTTCATGTGGATTGTCCCCCGAGATCTCCCAACATTGTTGGGAAGAAGCTGTCAGGAAAAACTAAATTGGAAATGGGATGATGTTCACACCGTGTCGTCAGAGGAACGGACCTCCTGCTCAACAGTTCCAAGTCATTTTGAACATCTCTTTCAGCCTTCAAAGAGGCGAAAGTTAAAATCTACGTCACACAGGATGCCAGATCGGTCCATCACAAGGCTAGAGCTGTGCCTTATGTGATGAGGGAAACGATTGAACACGAACTGGACAGGCTTCTGCGGGAATGCATTATCTCACCCGTGGAATTAAGCGACTGGGCAAGTCCCATCGTCCCCGTCATGAAGCCTGATGGATCCGTAAAAATCTGTGGGGATTATAAGCCTACCATAAACAGAGTCTCCCGACAGGACCAGTACCCGCTGACCAGAGCGGAGGATCTATTTGCCACATTTGCTGGAGGAAAACTTTTCTCGAAACTAGATCTCACATCTGCGTATATGACGCAAGAACTGACCAAAGAGACTAAGCTACTAACCACCATCAACACATATCGAGGCCTTTTCATGTACAATCGATGCCCATTCGGCATCAAGTCGGCAGCTGCTATATTCCAGCACAAAATGGAGAGTCTGCTCAAGTCGATCCCGGGGACGGTTGTATTTCAAGACAACATACTTATCACGGGCAGGGACACCGACTCCCATCTCTGCAATTTGGAGGAAGTACTAAGTCGATGGGATCGGGTAGGCCTAAGAGTTAAGAAATCCAAGTGTCTGTTTCTCGCGCCCGAGGTTGAATTTTTGGGCAGAAGGATTGCCGCTGATGGAATCTGCCCAACAGAATCCAAAACAGAAGCAATTCGCCTGGCACCCAGGCCCCAGAATGTCTCAGAACTGCGCGCCTTTCTCGGGCTACTCAATTACTTTGGGAACTTTATGCAGACATTAAGCACGCTGCTGGAGCCTCTCCATGTGCTACTCAGGAAGGGGTGCGATTGGTTTTGGGGGGAGATCCAGGAACGCTCCTTCAATAAGGCATGCAACCTTCTATGTTCGAACAGTGTTTTGATTTTCTTTGATCCAGGTAAAAAGCTAGTTCTCACATGTGATGCGTCAGCGTATGGGGTCGGGTGCATTTTACAACATGTCAATGATGCGGGTAAATTACAACCCATAGCTTCCGCCTCCAGGTCACTTTCGCGGGCGGAGCTCGGGTACTGTATGGTTGAGAAGGTGGCGCTCGTGTGCGTGTACGGTGTCAAAAAGATGCACCAATACATTTTCGGGGCCAAGTTCGCGTGAGAAACTGACCACAAACCCCTCACGTCCCTGCTATCCGAGTGCAAGGCAATAAACGCCAACGCCTCGGCGCGCATTCAGCGGTTGGCACTCATGCTAGCGTCTTACGACTGTACAATAAGGCACAGACTTGGCACAGACACCTGTGCCGACGCGCTTAGCAGACTATCCCTGGCGACCACGGAAGGGTCCGACGAACAGGACTGTGAGATGGTCATGGCAATCAATGCCTTTGAATCCACAGGTCCACCCATGACGGCTCGCCAAATCAGAGCTTGGACGACCAGTGACCCCACGTTGTCCTTCGTCAAAAGATGTGTTTTAACTCGTGACTGGGCAGAGACTCGTGATGCCTGCTCCGAGGAGATCAAACCTTTCCATAGGCGCATGCATGAACTATCACTACAGGCAGACTGCCTGACGAGGGGCAGCCGAGTAGTTATGCCCTTGCGAGGTAGACAGCGTTTGTCCCGGAGCTCCACTGCGAGCAGCCAGCGATCATCCTGATGAAGGCCATAGCCAGATCCCACGTCTGCTGGCCTGGCATTGACGCGGACATGGAGCTCTGCGTCCGTCGATGCACCATTTGTGCCCAACGCAGTAATACCCCCAGTGAGGCCCCCCTAAGCCCCTGGCCCTCGCACACCAAACCGTGGTCGCTGGTGCATGTGGACTATGCGGGCGCATTCATGGGCAAAATGTTCCTCGTAGTGGTTGACGCATTTTCAAAGTGGATCGAATGCACCATTTTAAACTCGAGCACCACCTCCACCATTGTGGAGAGCTTTAGAACCATGTTTGCTACGCCCGGACTCCCTGACATATTGCTCAGTGATAATGGTCCGTGCTTCAACAGCGCAGAATTTCAAGATTTCATAGTTGACCACGGCATAAATCACGTTCAGACGGCATCATTCAAGCCGGCCTCAAATGGCCAGGTGGAGTGAGCACTGCAAATCGTGAAACAAGAATGCTAAAAATCCAAGGTCCCACGCTGCAGAGACGCGACTGCTGCTGACATACAGACCTCGTCCGCATTCGTTGACTGGGGTTCCCCCCGCGCAACTATTGATGAAACGAACCTTAAAGACGAGACTCCCTTTAATCCTCCCAGATATGCATGAAATTGTTGAGGCAAAGCGCCGGAAGCTAACTGAGTACGATGACCGAAATTCGAGGGGGAGGTGGAATGTGATAGAGGACAAAGTGTTTGTGCTCAACTATGGCCGGGGTCCCAAATGGTTTGCAGGGACAGTAACAGATAAGGAAGTAATCAGGCTACTGTGGTACAAATGGACAATGGCCAAACCTGCCGGAGGCATGTAGGCCAAGTAAAAAGTAGATTCACTGATAACACTGCAGAACCAGAGGCAGACTACAAATTGGAACTCACACCACACCTGGTGGACAGACAGAGGGAACAACCTGAGAAAAGGGCAGTCTCAAACGACAGCCCAGGCGAGATACCAGCAATCACACCGAAAGAAAACCAGGCACCAAGGCAAACAACTGAACCACAACTAAGACGCTCCACGCGAGAGCGGCGACCACCTGAGAGACTGAACTTATAAAGACAATAATGCCTTGGGGGAGGGTTATGTCATGTATCTCACACTACTATATATAACTGTACCTTACCATGCTATACATGACTGTAACTAGATATGACCTCTAACCAAAGCTTACTTTACCACCAGGGTGCACTTGCAGAAGACACTGCATATCTGTTCCACACAGGTATATAAAAGCAGGTCTCAGGCAAGATTGGCACTTGAGATCTGTGAAATAAAGGTGCAGGTCCAGAGTGACCTTGACTTCAGCATGTGCCTCGTGCATGTCTGTACTGCAAGGGTCTGGATTTTACAGGCCGAGGAAACGTTTCGGGCACACACTCAAAGCCTCCCTGATAAAATGCAACATCCCCAGCGGCACCTGGGAGTCCTTGTTCCTCGGGTTGAGTTGCCTGTGCTGCGTGATCCATGCCGTATCGATCATCCTCTGCCACGTGGTTTGTCACAGCACGTTTGCACATTCACTGGAGGTGCCCCATCATTGTGCAGCCTTTGCACACGTAGTGCTTGAATCGACATTGATGGGCACGATGATTACCCTCGCAGCACCAACACGGTGCTCATAGATTCACATTCACCCCCGATGGCGCACTCTGAGTCATCACAGGTCTTGCAGCCACAGACGTATAGGCCCTGCCATATGCAGTTCGGCCTGCTAGCGACATCATTTTATGCACAGTACTTGCCGGTGAGCTTCGATGTTGAGAAGGGATCTGTTTCGTGTTATCGTCCGTGGCCATGTAAGCCTGGGCGATCGCGATGGCCCTGCTCAGGTCTAGGGTTTCAGCAGCCAGCTGCTTTCGAAGAATGACCTCGTGGCTGATGCCCAGCACGGAAAAGTCCCACAGCATTTGCCCCAACGCAGCTGCAAAATCGCAAGTTCCCGTGAGGTGTCTCAGGTCGGTGACATAATCCGCCAGGTCCTGGTCCCTGGAGCGATGGTGCGTGTAAAAACGATATCTGACCATGAGGATACTCTCCTTCGGCTTGAGGTAGTCGCAAACCAGTGTGCACAAAGTTGAATATTTCTTCTCCGTTGGTTTTGTCGATGTGAGCAAATTCTTGATGAGGCTGTATATTTTAGGCCCACAGACGGTGAGGAGAACCGCCCTGTGCTTCGCCATGTTCGTGTCTCCTTCCAGCTCGTTGACCACAAAGTACTGGTCGAGCTGCTCGACGAAGGCTTCCCAATCATCACCCTCTACGGATCTCTCTAATATTCCAACAACAGCCATGGTTGCGTGAAGGTTCGTATTCAGTTACTCGTCGCCAATTGTTGTGTATAGAAGAACTCCCCGAGGCTGAGTACTGTGACCTAAACTTCGTGTGACCTTAGTCTTCTTCATTACAACTCCAGAGTGTCTGAACAACATGGCAGCCTACCTTTTATATTGGCCCTGTGTGGGCAGGTGACCATTAGGACTCCAACAGTCGCGCCCTCTGGTGGCAAGTATTACAGAGTTACATACATCACATAATTTTTATCGTCAAGAAGTTATAATTCCAATGAATGCCTATATCGTGCGAAAGGAGCCTGTTTGTAGGACAAGGCTACATATTAGGAAGGAGTGTAGTTAGATGACAAGGGAAGTGATACTCTGATTATAAGTTTGATGAATTAAAGAGTAAATGCTGGAATCAATGAGCACGCCAGGCAGCATCTGTGGAGAGAGAAACAGAGTTAACGTTTCAGGTTAATGACCTTCCATTAGAAGCTGGGCAGCTGTGTTCGGTAATACTATTAAAAGTTTCAATTGTCACGTAGCAGGGGTAAGGAAAAGCTATAAAATGTGGCATTTGGAACAGATAGTTTAGAATCCGATTAATGTTTGATCAATTTGTAGAACGACCTGGGAAAGGTAACATGTTTGAGTTCTTCGGCTAACATTCGCAAGGTTTGGGTGTAAGTACTGTTGTTCAGTGTATGTTTAATTATTGTCTGCTTAATAACTCTGACATTTTATGTTGCGGACCCTATTACTGCACTGCGCGTGTTCCAGCTCTGTTTGGAGCACCGACCACTTCAATCCGTTGCTTACAGTGACAGTTGGATTAACCGTTTCTTTGTTTGGTGAAATTTCAAAGATTGAAAGCGGCGCACGTCAATCTGGTCAGCGACTCACTAACCGCTACACGCTGCTCCCGTGAGATGGAAGCCCAGTTACTGTTTCCAGCTTGAACGCAGGTACAAGCAGAACTCATTCATAGGAAGTCCAAGTCCCTGAGGCACCTGATTATTTGCACCGAACTCCTTTGCAAAGAGTTGCAGTTCGTGTGGGGTGATTTGGGCACATCTTTCCCCACACGACAACACTTCAAACATAACTCAACGTCTGTAAAGCGCTTTGGGGCGTCATGAGTTCCTGAAAGGTGTTGTAGAAATGCAAGTCCTTCTTTGCAAAAGTTCGATGCAATTTCAAAATTCTTGGCGAAACTGAGGGCTCGTCCAGGATTTGAACCCGGGACCTCTCGCAAAATTTAATTAACAACCCCAAAGCAAGAATCATATCCCTAGACCAAAGAGCCAACTGTTTAACGAATGTGTAGATAAGGTGTAACCATTATTGAAGCATTTTTGGTATGTTGCTGTTCTTGATCGGAGGAGCACATGGGACGGAATCAGTGACTTTGCTTTTTCGATCTGTCTTCTGAAGCACCGCACAGTCCCACTCCGACTGTCAATGAGCTGTTGGGACGTGAGTGTATCCAGGCTGCAAGTGGTCACCCCGAGCGCAGCAGAGGGGTTTCTGCATTAGTTCTGGTGGGGACAGTATATTTCCCCTTCTCTCTTCCTCTTGTCAATATCCCTGTGCTTTGGTTTCTCTATTTATTCCCCTGTCTCAGTTGCTAGTGTTTAAAAGGGAACAAAAGATGAAATGGTTGTCATTGTGGAACAATTTCTCTCACTCAAAGTTAGACACACTACCGTTGCACCATGAGGTCTAGGTAGGTAGCCGTTGATAATCAGGTTCATATATGAATATATATAAATATATCGACATGTATCGTAACTGTTCCCTGGTGGTCGAGGGATTGAGATCTGGCGCACTAACCTGGTTTCAATCCTCGATCAATTCATCGCATAAAAATACTTGAGGTCTGTGAGACGATTAATAATTGCTGTAATCACCATGAATACCAGTGCTGCCATGTATCTCACACTATTGTACATAACTGTACCTTACCATGACTGTAACCCGAGATGACCTGTCACCACAAGCTTACCTTACCACCAGGGGAGCATTTGCAGGACACACTGGAGACCGTTCCCAGACAGGTATATAAGGACAGGTCTTAGGCAAGTGTGGCATTCGAGAGCTGTGTAATAAAGGTGCAGGTCCTGAGTGACCTTGACTTCAGTATGTGCCTCGTGTGAGTCTGTACTACAGGGTCAGGACTTTTCAGTGGCGACGAGTTACGGGATGACAGAATCCACAGAATGGCGACCAACGGCTCAGATGTAAAATACAATGCTGGAGATAATTGGGAGGACTTTATAGAAAGGCTCCAGCAAAGCTTTGTAACCAAAGACTGGTTCGCAACAATAAGGCAGACAAGAGAAGAGCCCATCTCTTGACCAGCTGTGGCTCGAATACATACGCTTCAATGAAGGATCTGCTGGCACACGAGAAACCAGCAAGCAAGTCGTTTGAAGAATTGAGCACACTGGTAAGAGACCACCTGATGCCAGCAAGCAGCCTACACATATAAGCTACCTCGGACCCATGCCAATAGTCCTCGTACACCGAGCACAGGCTCAGGAAAACCCCGGGGGAGAGGATATCCCGTTCACTGCGCCTGCCAGCAACACTGAACAAGTGCCCGGTCTGAAACCTTCCAGTGTAATAACTTGCAAGTGGACCATCCAACAGTCAGGTTGGCCGAGCGGTCGAAGGCGCTGCGTTCGGGTCGCAGTCTGCTCTGGAGGCGTGTGTTCAAATCCCACTCCTGACATTCAGTGTTTTTAATTACAAACTCATTTGTTTGGATACCACTCTCAAGTGCTTTGGGACATCCATCGAACTTAATAAAATGACCCCACTTCAATTGCAAACAGTGATATCAAAGTTACTTCCCAAACCGGGAATCGATTACGGGTGGCTGTAACGAAAGGAATGGTTTTGTGAAGCATTGAAAGGTGCCCTCGAACTGTCTCGCACTGCTCATTTCAAAACACGGTTATAATTTGTTTCAGTGCAAAAGAAGGCAGGCTCAAATGGCCGACTCCTGCTCCTGGTTCTTGTGTTCTTATACAGAGCACAGAACAAATGATGAAATGATCAACTCTCCCTCAGTCGCATTTCTTTCATTGTGCAAAATAATTTATGGGTTAATTAATGATGTTTTCCTGTGAAAGCAAAATAAAGATTTAAGGAAAATAAATCGGCCAACGTGGGGCTTGAACTCACAACCCTGAGATTAAGAGTCTCATACACGACGAACTGAGCTAACACAGACTGCTTAAGTTGCGTCTTCCTGTCGCTGATGGCTGCCAGGGGCCTGTTGGCTCCGCACCATGGGTTTATCTCGAACTTCAAACCTCGAAACTGGTTCTCCTGATTTCCAAGCCACTTGCATTGCGGAACCTTCATTTCGACGAACATCTCGAGCTAAATGGGTAGGCCACGTGGCGGAACGGTAGTGTGTCTTACTTTAGATCCGAAAGTTTTGTGTTCAAATCAGGTCGGGATCCCTATTTTTCTGACATTTTTTTTCCAGAATTAATATTTTTTTTTCTGTTTGGCAATAACCAGACCCTTGCTCCAAGGTCTCTCTCACTATTTCCCCGGTGTCAGGCAGAGATACGCCTGCTGTCCTCATTTATTTCATGTGACAGGAGACAAAAGTTCAAAATCAACCTGCAGGTGACCACACACAGCACTGAATAGTCAGGATGGCCTGACTATTATCCTTACCACAGTGGATATCCTCATATTTCATACATTATACTCCATCTGACAAATTACTGCCCAGCCACTGAGCCTATCGATATCGCTTTACAGATTGTTTGTGTCCTCCTCACAACTTGCTTTCCCACCGATCTTTAGATCACCTTGGCTGCATTACCAACAAGCAGAGCACAGAACCAATTATTGACCGACTGACTTTCCGTCAGTTAGCATTTCTTTCATTGTGCAAAAGCAGATTATCGATTCATTAACGATGTTATCCCATGAAAGCAAAATAAAAGTTAAACGAAAATAATTTGCACACTTGAAAGGAGTATTTTTGGTTGGTGCAATTCCGGTCAGAGAAATGTTGTGAAAGGAAGTTTTTGTAGAGAGAGGGATTGAGTATTTCAGCTTATTGCTGAACACTTCTCTCTGGGCACAGAACTAGGCACCAGTTTCTTCTAGTGTAGCAGTTATCACATTCGCCTCACACGCGAAAGTTCCCCGGTTCAAGCCTGGGCGGAAACATTATTTCTGAAACAAAAACTGGTTTTAAATGTTCATTGTTCATGTGACAATGGCCTCCTTCCGTGCTGCAAACTTCTCTGATTCCATGATGAGCAAGGAACATTTAAAACCAGTCTCCTAAAATACAGAGTGTGTAAAATCAGAAAGGGAATAAAACTTCTCAATGATTCAAGTTTCACAAATTATTAAAATTAAGTTGTTGAAGTTTCGACTGTCCCTCAGTGATCATGTGAGCATTTCTTACAATCTGCTAAACAATGCTATCGGTTAATATCAGCAGATACAAGCCGCATTTCAAACCCGGAATCAAATTATTCATTATTCTCCCTTCCCAGTTCAACTGCACAGATGGTTATTTATACTCCATACCAGAAACTCAAATCAAACTTCTGACATTCCTTATTTCGAATTACCAACTCATTTGTTTTGACACCACTCTGAAGTGCTTTGGGTCATCTGTGTAATTTAATTAAATTACTTCACATTAATTAAAAACGGTGGTAGCAAAATTACTTCTCCAACTGTGAATCGAACCCCGGTAGCTGTCGTGATCAGAATGTTTTTGTGAAGCATTTAAATATGCTCTCTAAAAATCTCGCATTCCTAATTTACAAATAGGGTTACCATTTGTTTAAGTGTGAAAGAAGGAGATTGAAAATGACAACAAAAACACCAGGCAGCGACTACATTAAGAAAAATTCAAACTTTTCACAAAGTTGGTTTTACGAAGTAACGGCTGAGCTCAAGTTGGCACTAACCAGACCCATCTGAATTTTAAATGTTTCGATGAGATCCCCGCTCATCCTTCTAAATTCCAATGTATAAAGGCCCAGTTGATCCAATCTCTCCTCATATGTCAGTCCGGCTTGCCCCTTATCCTCAGACTGTGTCCCCTGGTTTTGGACTTCCCCAACATCGGGAACATTCTTCCTGCATCTAACCTGTCCCGTCCCGTCCAAATTTTAAATGTTTCTATGAGATCCCCTCTCATCCTTCTAAACTCCAGTGAATACAGGCCCAGTTGATCCAGTCTCTCCTCATATGTCAGTCCTGCCATCCCGGGAATCAGTCTGATGAACCTTCGTTGCACTCCCTCAATAGCAAGAAGGTCCTTCCTCAGATTAGGAGAACAAAACTGAACACAATATTCCAGGCGGGGCCTCACCAAGGCCCTGTACAACTGCAGTAAAACCTCCCTGCTCCTATTCTCAAATCCCCTCGCTATGAAGGCCAACATACCATTTGCCTTCTTCATCGCCTGCTGTACCTGCATGCCAACTTTCAATGACTGATGAACCATGACACCCAGGTCTCGTTGCACCGCCTCTTTTCCAAAATGCCGCCATTCAGATAATATTCTGCCCTAGTGTTTTTGCCCCCAAAGTCGATAACCTCACATTTATCCACAGTATACTGCATCTGCCATGCATTTGCCCACTCGCCTAACCTGTCCAAGTCACCCTGAAGCCTCCGAGCGTCCCCCTCACAGCTCACACCGCCACACAGTTTAGTGTCATCTGCAAACTTGGAGATATTACACTGTTACATGTTCATTACATGTTACAATGAACATTCTGAATTAGACACCTCAAGTAAAGTGCGTGCAATGGGCAATGATTCAACAATTAACATAAGTACGCAAGTAGCAGGAGTCGGCCATTCGGCCCCTCGAGCCTGCTCCACCATCCAATAATATCGTGGCTGTTCTGATCCTGCACCCCTGCTCTTTTTATACTCCTCTCGAGTTTCTGCAGTGTCGAGTTCTCGCTTTCTGTCCTAAGCTTCCCTTTTTCCTTTATCTTACCCTGTGTGTCCCTTGAGGAATTTTTATCCCCCATCTGACTTTACTCACTCTGTGTTTTAGGAGACTGGTTTAAAATGTTAATTGCTCATCATGGAATCAGAGAAATTTACAGCACGGAAGGAGGCCATTCGGCCCATCGTGTCCGTGCCAGCCGACAAACAGCTCCCCAGCCCAGTCCCACATTCCAGCTCTCGGTCCGTAGCCCTGTAGGGTACGGCACTTCAGGTGAACATCCAAGTACTTTTTAAATGTGCTGAGTGTTTCTGCCTCTATCACCCTTTCAGGCAGTGAGTTCCAGTGATTTCCCCTCGAATCCCCTTTAAACCGTCGACCAATTACTTTAAATCTGTGCCCCCTGGTTGTTGACCCCTTTTCTAAGGGAAACAGGTCCTTCCTGTCCACTCTATCCAGGCCCTTCATAATGTTATACACCTCAATCAGGTCTCCCCTCAGCATCCTCTGTTCCAAGGAAAACAAACCCAGCCGATCCAATCTCTGCTCAGAGCTAAAATTCTCCAGTCCGGAAACATCCTCATAAACTTCCTCTGTATCCTCTCCAGTGCAATCACGTCCTTGCTGTAATGTGGTGACCAGAACTGCATGCAGTACTCTAGCTGTGGCCGAACATTTCAAGAATAACCTCCCTGCTCTTGTATTCCAAGCCTCTGTATAATCGATCTGGACAGCAGCCTGTACTGTCGAGAGGTGATCATGGGAGGCTGAGCCTTCGTGGATTCGGAGAGGAGGAAGTTCTCTGCTGATCAACATGCAGTCACCCACAATTCCTCATTCTTTAAGCGGGACTGTGTTACTGTAAGTTGGGGTGGATTCGTGAAAGAGTCCATGTCATTACTGGCTTGCAACAAAAGCTATTTACCCAACGTGGGGCTCAAACCCCCAATTCTGAGATTAAGAGTTTTATGTTTGACCAATTGAGCTAGCTGGGCTTGGCAAAGCTATGGATCCTTGTTGTATCTCAAATGTTGTGTTTGGATTAATGATTGAAATAATTATTGAGTATCTCACAGACTTGAATTATTTTTGCCAACTTGTCATCGGGAACATTCTTCCTGCATCCTCGTGAACCTTGTCTGAACTGCCTACAATGTAAGTATATCCCTCCTTAAATATAGAGACTAAAACTGTTAGCATTTCTTTCATTGTGCAAAAGAAGATTAATTCTCGTGAAAGCAACATAAAAGTTTAAGGAAAATAATTCAACCGACGTGGGGCTCGAACCCATGACCCTGAGAATAAGAACCTCATGTTCTACCGACTGTGCTAGCCGGGCTTCTCAACATCACCCAGTCAATCCCCTTCAGTTAGTGGTCAATGGTGATCCCAGGCTGTTGATGGCGGGGGATTCGGCGATGGTAATGCCGTTGATAGCCGGCCCTGCTGAAGTTGCATCTTCCTGTCGCTGATTGCTGCCAGGCGCCTGTTGGCACCGCCCCGTGGGTTTATCTCGAACTTCAAACCACGAAACAGGTTCTCCTGAATTCCAAGGTGTGTACGGAGATCAACCATCAAAAGCTCTGCCATTAACCACAGGGGGTCCGCAATTTTCTGATCGCAATGCGCTTTCAGTCCTTGTCCTTAAAATTGCGGACGTGTAAATTGGGGAGTTTAATGACTTTGAAAGGAACATTGTTGTTTGGTGCAGTTCCGGTCAGAGAAATGTTTGTGAAAGGAACGTATTGCAGAGAGAGGGATTGAGCGCCTGTTGGCGGAAACATTTTTGAAATGAAAACTTGTGGACGATAAAATGGAACAAGAGCAGTCCGGGGTACATTGTCACATGATGCAAGCTATTTCTGACCCGGACCAAAGCTCCCCGTACACCGAGCACAGGCTCAGGAAAACCCCGGGTAGAGGATATCCCGGTCACTGTGCCTTCCAGCAACACTGAACAAGTGCCCGGTCTGAAACTTTCCAGAGTAATAACTTGTAACTAGAGCATCCAACAGTCTCTTGGGATCCCTTGGAACGTCAGATGATGCGCTCCCTGGTGGTGGAACATGGGAGTGCATGCTTTACAGAGACACAACATCACTCCCCCGCCAAAGTCAAAGTAAAAAGTTTTTACATGTTGAGGCGGTCGGGAGCTTTTCTTTCCCTGGTGGACGACCTCGGTACAAATGTCTGTTCTGGTGTGTTGGCTGTGCCCTCGCTGGGCTGGTGTGTTGTTGGCCCTGCAGGGCTGCTGGGTGTGTCTGGCCTTGCTGGGCTGTTGGGTGTGATGGGTTCGATTTCCTGGTCCATGGTGGTGTCGTTGATCCTTTGGGTATGTGTTGCGGGTTCGAAAAAGGTGGTGTCTGCTGTGGGTTGTTCAGGGCAGCCTGTGAACCACAGCCTCGTTTGGTCCAGGTGCTTTCTGCAAATTTATCCATTGTCTAGTTTGACGACAAACACCCTACTCCCTTCTTTAGCGATCACCGTGCACGCGATCCACTTGGGACCATGTCCATAGTTTAGCACATACACAGGGTCATTCAGATCAATTTCCCGTGACACAGTGGCGCGACCATCATTTACATTTTGTTGCTGACGCCTGCACTCTATCTGATCATGCAAGTTGGGGTGGACCAGCGAGAGTCTGCTTTTAAGTGTCCTTTTCATGAGTAGCTCAGCCGGGGGCACCCCTGTGAGCGAGTGGGGTCTCGTGCTATAGCTGAGCAGTACTCGGGACAGGCGTGAGCCTTCTGTGACTCGTTTGAGGCTCTGTTTGATTGTTTGTGCTGCCCGCTCTGCCTGCCCATTGGAGGCTGGTTTAAACGGGGTCGAGGTGATATGTTTGATCCCATTGCGGGTCAAGAATTCTTTAAATTTGGTTCTGGTGAAACATGGCCCGTTGGCACTGACCAGTATGGCACGCATGCCGTCTGTGGCAAACATGGCCCTCAGGCTTTCAATGGTGTCGGTGGCGGTGCTTCCCGACATTATCTCACATTCAATACATTTTGAAAAATCATCCACCACCACCAGGAACATTTTACCAAGAAATGGGCCTGCATAGTTGACATGGATCCTCGACACTGGTCTGGAGGCCAGGACCACAAACTTGGTGGTGCCTCTGTGGACGCGTTGCTCAACTGAGCACAGACACTGCATTGCCGTACACAGGACTCTAAGTCAGAATCGATACCGGGCCAGCAAATGTGGTATCTCGCTATCGCTTTCATCATTACTATACCCGGGTGTGTGCTGTGGAGATCCGATATGAACGTCTCCCTGCCCTTTTTTGGCAGCACTACGCGGTTACCCCACAACAGGCAGTCTGCCTGACTGGACAGCTCGTCCTTTCGCCGCTGGAACGGCTTGATTGGCTCTTGTATTTCAACGGGGATGCTGGCCCAGCTCCCATGCAATACACAGTTTTTTACTAGAGACAGCAGAGGATCTTGGCTGGTCCAAGTCCCAATCTGGCGGGCTGTAAAAGGTGATTTATCATTTTCAAACGCTTCCATGACCATCAACAAGTCAACGAGCTGCGCCCCTATCAACAAGTTTGCAGGCTGCGCCATGTCTCCCCCTGTGGTGGGCAATGGTAGCCGACAGAGCATCCGCACCATTCTCAGTGCCTGGCTTGTGGTGGATTGTCGAGTTATACGCTGAGAACGTGAGTGCCCACTTTGTATGCGGGCTGAGGCATTAGTATTTATCCCCTTGTTTTCAGCGAAAAGGGATGTGAGGGGAATGTGATCGGTTTCCAGCTCAAATTTGAGGCCAAACAGAAACTGATGCATTTTCTTTACCCCGAACACACACGCTAATGCCTCTTTCTCAAATCATGCTGTAGGCCCTCTCGGCCTTAGACAAGCTCCTGGAAGCATTGGCGAAAGGTTGCAACTTCCCCGCAATGTTAGCTTGTTGTAATACACACCCGACTCCGTACGACGACACGTCACATGTTAGCACAAGTATTTTACACGGGTTATACAATACAAGCAGCTTGATGGAGCATAAAAGGATGCTGGCTTTGTCAAAAGCAAACACTTGTTTTTTTTCCCCAATACTCAGTTCTCACCTTTGTGCAATAACACATGTAGAGGCTCTAAAAGGTGCTTAACCCCGATAGGAAGTTACCAAAATAGTTGAGGAGTCCAAGGAACGACCGCAGCTCCGTGACGTTCTGTTGCCTAGGCGCGTTCATGATAGCCTCTTTATTCGCGTCTGTGGGCCGAATGCCGTCCGCCGTGAACTTTCTCCCCAAAATCTCCACTTCTGTTGCCATGAAGACACATTTCGCCCTCTTCAGCCGCAGCCCTACGCGACCCAGTCGCTGGAGGACCTCCTCCAGGTTTTGTATGTGTTCAGCGGTGTCCAGACCCATAACCAATATGTCGTCCTGAAAGACCACCGTGTGTGGTACCGACTTGAGCAGGCTCTCCGTGTTTCTCTGGAAGATCGCTGCAGCCGACCGAATTCCAAACGGGCATCTGTTGTCGCTGAACAGTCCCTTTTGCGTGTTGAAGCAGGTGAGGCCCTTCAAAGACTCCTCCAGCTCCTGCGTCATGTAGGCCGAAGTCAGGTCAAGCTTGGTGAACACCTTGCCTCCTGCCAGCGCGCAAAATAGGTCGTCTGTCTTAGGTAGCGGTTATTGGTCCTGTATCGAGAAACGATTAATACTTACTTTATAATCGCCGCAAACCCTGACAGTGCCATCACTATTGAGTACTGGAACAATCGGGCTGGCCCACTCGCTGAATTCCACTGGGGAGATGATGCCGTCGTGTTGCAGCCTGTCCAGCTCGATTTCCTCTCTCTCCTCATCATGTGAGGTACCGCTCGCGCGTTGTGGTGAATGGATAGTGCCTCTGGGACCAAGTGAATCTGCACCTTCGCCCTGGAAAAGTTTCCAATGCCTGACTCAGAAAGGGAAGGAAATTTGTTCATAACCTGGATGCATAAGGCCTCATCGACATGTGATAGCTTCATAAACAGCGCAATTTGAAACTGCAGAAACAGTGGAATTAATTTCTCCACAAAACAACTGAAGTAGCTCCAGAAACAGGCGAACTAGAACCTGCATAACCTGGGGTAGTCAGAGCTCCAGCAACAGTGGCATTGTGAGCTCTCGTAAGATTTGATTTAGCAGCTCCAAGAACATCAAATGGAAAATCCTAGCTCCAGAAACTGAAGAATTGTGCGCTGCAGAAATAGGGGAATTAGGAGCTCACGAACAGAGGACTTCGCTCAGTATAGCGGAACTTCTACAGAAACATGGTAATTCGGTTTGACAGAGAAGAGTTAGCTCAATAAATCGGAAAATTAGCTGTTCCTGTAGCAGGAGAATAGGGCAGCGCGGCGCAAGCAGAACACTTCATAGCTATATCGATCGGGAGAATATTAGCAACATGAATACAGAATTAGACCCTGAATAAACAGTGCATTTGTAGCTCCAGAATCATTGGAATTAGAATATCCACAACAAGTGAAATAACTACAGAAACAGGGAACTAAGCCCTACAAGGATGTGGTATTAGAAGCTACAGCAACATGGGAATTAGCAGCTCCCAGAACAGAGAAATTAGCCCCAGAATGAGTGAATTAGCTTCAGAAACAGGGAGAAAAGTATCTCCTTAAATATCTGAATTAATTCCAGAAACAGGAAAATTAGTTGCATAAATACTGGAATTTATTTCATAAACCAGTGAATTATTTGCTTCAGAAACGCCCGAATTAGGAGCAACAGAAAGAAGAATTATGGTCTAAAATATGGTAATTATCTCCAGACATTGGGAGAATCGGGTGCGCCAAAAAAAGAGGGAATGTCGGCTTAAGAAACAGGGGAATCATGAGATCCAGAAACAAGAGAAATGTGGATCAGTAAACAAAGTAATTCGGAGCAAAATAAACAGAATATTTATGAGATCCAGATGGAGCAGAATTAGGGGAGCACCACATCTACATGGAACATAGCTCCAGGAACTGGGAAATTGGGGCACAGCTGTATAAAAAGGCGTCTTAGATTTTCCTTAAGCAGAGGAATTAGGAGAGTGCACCTTAAAGAAGACAATCCAGTGCTATATATATATATATCGGGGAAATAGTAGCCACATAATTAGGTGTTCCACAAACAGTGCTATTTGCAGCTCCAGTAATTGTGCAATGATGGGCACCACAAACAAGGAAAAGTTGGAACTCTCGAAATTCTGTTATTAGGAACTCCAGAAACATTGACGATAGCAGTTCCAGGAATAGAAGGATTAGCCACAGAACAAGATAATTAGTTACAGAAACACTGGTATTAACTCCACAAATCGGGGAATTAGGAGGTCCATAAACACAGGTATTAGCAGCTCCTGAAAAAGGGGAATTGTCCCTAATAATATGGGAATTAGCTCGATCAAGGGGAAGAATCAAGTGGACCGGAAACAGTCGAAGTTGCAGCAAAGAAACAGGGTGTTTAGCTTCAGCAGCGTGAGATTACGATATCCAGTAACAAGGCAATTATGGTTCCATAAAGAATGTAATTTGAAGAAAATGATGCAGAAGATTTAGGAGATCCAGATGCAGGGAATTTGGGAGAGGGCTCCGTCAACATGGAACATAGGAGAGGGCACAGGAAAGTGGGAAATGTCGAGACAGCTCCGGAAAAAGGCAAATTAGCTGTTCCGATAGCAGGGGTAATTGGAGAGCGCACCATTAACATGACAATTCGGATTTATAGGGGGACATGTAGCTACAAGAAAACGATAATGATGTGCTCCATGAACTGCGAAATATGGAGCTGCATTGTCAGCGACATTAGGAACTCCACAAAGAAATAAATTATTTCCAGATCCAGAGGGACTCGGACCTCCAGAAACTGGGGAATCAGCACCAGAAACAGAGTAATTCAAACAGTTGAATTAGCCACAGAAACATGGGAGTTACCTCCAGAAATAGAGGAATTAGGATCTCCTCAAACTGCGATATCAGGGGCTCCAGAAAAATATGAATCACCTCCACAACCAGGGTATTAGATTCATAATCATGGGAATTGGCAGCCGCAGATCGAGGAGCTCCAGTAACACGGGAATTAGATCGGAAATAGAAACATAGAAACATAGAAAATAGGTGCAGGAGTAGGCCATTCGGCCCTTCTAGCCTGCACCGCCATTCAATGAGTTCATGGCTGAACATTCAACTTCAGTACCCCATTCCTGCTTTCTCGCCATACCCCTTGATCCCCCTAGCAGTAAGGACCTCATCTAACTCCTTTTTGAATATATTTAGTGAATTGGCCTCAACAACTTTCTGTGGTAGAGAATTCCACAGGTTCACCACTCTCTGGGTGAAGAAGTTCCTCAGCATCTCGGTCCTAAATGGCTTACCCCTTATCCTTAGACTGTGACCCCTGGTTCTGGACTTCCCCAACATTGGGAACATTCTTACTGCATCTAACCTGTCTAACCCCGTCAGAATTTTATATGTTTCTATGAGGTCCCCTCTCATTCTTCTGAACTCCAGTGAATACAAGCCCAGTTGATCCAGTCTTTCTTGATAGGTCAGTCCCGCCATCCCGGGAATCAGTCTGGTGAACCTTCGCTGCACTCCCTCAATAGCAAGAATGTCCTTCCTCAGGTTAGGAGACCAAAACTGTAAACAATACTCCAGGTGTGGCCTCACCAATGCCCTGTACAACTGTAGCAACACCTCCCTGCCCCTGTACTCAAATCCCCTTGCTATGAAGGCCAACATGCCATTTGCTTTCTTAACCGCCTGCTGCACCTGCATGCCAACCTTCAATGACTGATGTACCATGACACCCAGGTCTCTTTGCACCTCCCCTTTTCCTAATCTGTCACCATTCAGATAATAGTCTGTCTCTCTGTTTTTACCACCAAAGTGGATAACCTCACATTTATCCACATTATACTTCATCTGCCATGCATTTGCCCACTCACCTAACCTATCCAAGTCGCTCTGCAGCCTCACAGCATCCTCCTCGCAGCTCACACTGCCACCCAACTTAGTGTCATCCGCAAATTTGGAGATACTACATTTAATCCCCTCATCTAAATAAGGGCATTAGTTTCAGAAAAAGCGGAATTAATTTCAGAAAAATTCCTGAAACTGGGGAAATTTAAGTTCCAGAAACAAGGGAAGTGTGGTTCCATAAACAAAGTAAGTGGGAGAAAAAGATACAGGCGTTTTTAGAGATACAGACACAGGGAAATTAGCAGAGGGCTCCATCAATGTGGAACTTAGGAGCAGGCTCCAGAAAGTGGGACATTTGGAGCCAGCTCCAGACACAGGTGTATTCGCTGTTCCTGTATCAGCGAGTTTGGAGAGTGCACTATAAATCGGAAAATTCGGAGCTATATTTATAGGGGAAAGAGTAACCACGTACGAACACAATTACGTGCTCCAAAAACAGCGCAATTTGGGTTTCCAGATACGTTTTTTTGGTAGCTTCACAAGCAACTGAAACATCTGCTGTAATAATGGAACTAGTGCCTGCGGGATATAGGAATTTAGCTCAAGAGGCAGAATTATTAGCCCCTGAAACAGGGGAAATAGCTACAGAAACAGGGGCTTTCCCTGCAGGAACTGAGGAATTCGGAGCTTCACAAACTGGGATATTAGGATCTGCAGAAAAAAGAAGAATTAGCTCCGGAAACATGGGAATTAGCACCCAGAACATCGGAATTAGCTCATAAACAAGGAAATTAACTCCATAAACAGGGGCTCAACTCCAGAAAAAGAGCGATCATCTCAGAATAAGGGAAATGACCACCAAAAGCAGGGAAATTATACGATCCAGAAAGACGGAAAGTATTCCATAAACAAATTCATTTGGAGCAAATGAAACAGGAGATTTAGGAGATCCCAATACAGGGTAATTAGGAGAGGGCAGTATCACCGTGGAACGTTGGTGCAGGCTCTAGAAACTGGAAAATTTGGAGCCAGTTCCAGAAACAAGTGAATTAGCTGATCCTGTCGATTGGGAAATGGAGAGCGCACCAAAATCAATACAGTTTGCAGCTATATATACCGGAGAACTAGTGGCCACATGAAAAGGGCAATTAGGTGCAAGAAAAACAGGGCAATTTCGAACCCCAAGAAACAGAAGAATTAGGAGCTGCAGGAACAGGAGAACTAGGAACTAAAGAGATTGTGGAATTAGCTCCAGAAACATAGGTTCTGGAGAAACATTAGCTCCAGAAACATTAGCTCCACCAGCAGCTGAATTAGCTACCGAAACAGGGGTATTAAATCTAGGAACAAGGTAATTTGGAGCCGCAGAAAGAGTGGAAGTTGGAGCTCCTGGAACACGGGTATTCGTGCAGAAAGAAGGGAATTAGCTCCAGAAATAGAGCCATTGACTCCAGAAACAGTGGAATTAGCTCTAGAAGGAAGAAAGTAAGAGTTACAGGAAGTGATGAATTATCAGCTCCAGAAACAGTGGAATTCGCTCCAGAAACAGGCCACTGCGCAGCTGCAATCACAGGGTAAGCATGGGTTCCAGGAGCATGGGAATAATCACTGTACAGAGCAGATAGATCCAGAATCAGGGAGTTGTGTTTAGAAATAGTATACTTACATTCAAAAACAGAGAATTAGCTCTTCCTCTAGGGGAGCGCACCATAACAGGACAATTCGGAGCCATATATACCGGCAAAATACAGAGGTGTGAAGGACAATTCCGTGCTTCATAAATTGCACAATTTGGAGCTCCACAAAAAGCGAAATTATCATCTCCACAGAAATTTCCACCAGAAAAAACGTATTCCCTTCAGAAACAGTTGAGTTAGCAAGAGAAACAAGGGAGTTACTTCCAGAAACAGATGCATTAGGAGATCCACAATCTGGATATCTGGAACTCCAGAAAATGATGAGCTCCAGAAACAGGGGAATTAGTTCCAGGAACAGGGGAATTAGGAGCTGCAGAGAGGGGAATTACTAGTTCCAGGAATACTGGATTTAGTTCAGCAAAGAAGGATATTAGCTCCAGGAACAGAGGAATTAGGTCTAGAAAGATGTGAATTAGGATTTACAGAAATTGCAGAATTGCGCACTGCAGAAATGAGAAATTAGGAGCTCCAGAAACATGGGATTTTAATCAGTACAGCGAAAGTTGCTCCTGAAATAACTGAATCACATTTAGAAAGAGAAGCGTTGTCTCATGAAACAGATGAACTAGTTTTTCCTGTAGCAGGGAATTAGGAGAGCGCACCAGAAGCAGAGTAATTCGGCGCTAAATATAGCGAGAAATGGTAGCCACATAAAATGCACAGATGCTTCATAAACAGCGCAATTTGAAGCTGCAGAAACAGTGTAATTAATTTCTCCACAAAACAACTGAAATAGCTCCAGAAACAGGCGAACTAGAACCTGCATAACCTGGGGTAGTCAGAGCGCCAGCAACAGCGGCATTGTGAGCTCTCGTAAGATTTGATTTAGCAGCTCCAAGAACATTGAAATTAACACCTAACAAGCGAAATAGCTCCACGAACAGTGGAATGGGATATTCTTAGTTACCGGAATTAATTCCATAAACCGGGGATTTAGCTGCAGAAATATTGGAAATAACTCTACAAACTGGGGAATTAAGTGCTCCAGAAACACCAGAATTTGGAGCTGCAGAGAGAGGGGAATTATGCCCAGAAGTATCGCGATTATATACAGAAAGAGAGAATTAGGTGCTCCAGAAACAGAGGACACTTCAGCTACAGATACAAGATGATTTGCTCCAGGAACAGGGGAATTTGCTCCAGTCACAGAGGAATTCGTAGCTCCAGAGACTGCGAAATTAGTAGCCCCGGGAATGTTGGAATTAGCTCCAGAAACAACGCAATTCTCTCCAGAAACAGGGGAATTGGTTTTAGAACGAACAGAGTAAGCTCTAGAAAGAGGAGACTTAGCTGTCCCTGCAGCAGGGGATTTAGGAGAGCGCACCATAAATAGGACATTTCGGAGATATATATATCTATATATATATATATAACTAGTAGACACTTAAATACGAAAATTAGGTGCTTCATAAATAGCGCAATTTGGAGCTCCAGAAAAAGGACAATTAAGAGCTCCACAAACAGTCTGCTCCTCCAGCCATTTATTGAGAAGGTGCTCCAGACCATTTTATAGCTACAGTCTGCTCCTCCATCCAGTTATTCAGAAGCTGTTCCAGACCCTGTTACAGCAGCAGTCAGCTTCTCCATCCTGTTATTGAGAAGCTGTTCGAGTCCCAGTTACAGCAGCAGTGTGCTCCTCCATCCAGTTATTGAGAAGCTGTTTCAGAACCTGTTACAGTAGCAATCTTCTCCATCCAGTTGTTGAGAAGCTGTTCCAGACCCAGTTATAGCAGCAGTGTGCCGCTCCATCCAGTTATTGAGAAGCTGTTCCAGACCCTGTTACAGCAGCAATCTTTTCCATCAAATTATTGAGAAGCTTTTCCAGACCCAGTTACAGCAGCAGTCTGCTCCTCCATCCCGTGATTGAGAAGCTGTTCCACACCCTGTTACAGAAGCAGACTGCTCCTCCATCCAGTTATTGAGCAGTTGTACCTGCCCTGGTATAGCAGCAGTCTGTTCCTCCATCCAGTTATTGAGCAGATGTTCCAGACCTGTTACAGCAGCATTCTGCTCCTCCATCCAGTTATTGAGAAGGTGTTCCAGCAACCAGTTATTGAGAAGGTGTTCCAGACCATGTTATTGCTGCAGTCTGCTCCTCCATCCAGTTGTTCAGAAGCTGTTCCAGACCCAGTTACAGCAGCAGTCAGCTTCTCTATCCAGTTATTGAGAAGCTGTTCGAGACACAGTTACAGCAGCAGTTTGCTCCTCGATCCAGTTATTGAGAAGCTGTTCCAGACCCTGTTACAGAAGCTATCTTCTCCATCCAGTTATTGAGAAGCTGTTTCAGACCCTGTTACAGAAGCAATCTTCTCCATCCAGTTGTTGAGAAGCTGTTCCAGACCCTGTTACAGAAGCGATCTTCTCCATCCAGTTATTGAGAAGCTGTTCCAGACCCAGTTATAGCAGCAGTCTGCTCCTCCATCCAGTTATTGAGAAGCTGTTCCATACTGGTGGGGCGATGGTTCATCTGGGAAAGCAGTGCGAGCTAATTCCACAGTACCACTGCTGTCACAGCTGCACAGTGGGGCGGGGGTTGTGGGAGAAGAGTGTTAGAGCAATAATAGTAAAATGTTCATTTGCCAGTGGAGCAGAGAGGCCACATACGTCATTCCAGTATGATATGTTGCCAGCATGGTGCAGAGTCAATGTTTTAACTGAGCGGCTGCAGAGGATAGATGGGGGGAGTGAGTGAACAGTCAAAGGCTGTGGTCCATTACAGTACCAATGATATCGGAAGAAAGATGGATCAGGCACTGCAGGTAGATTGTAGAGAGCTAGGAGAGAGATTAAAAAGCAGGACCCCAAAAGTAGTAATTTCCGGATTACTCCCAACGCCACGTGTCAGTGATGAGTATGATTTTATACCTATTATGGAGACATGGCTGAAATAAGAGCAGGTATGGTAGGTCAACATTTCTGCTGATATGATTTTTAGGTGGGAGAAAGAGGGGGATAAAAACGAGGGGAGGGGATACGTCCAATTGTTGATTAAAGAAACCATTTCAGCTGAGGAGAGATTATATGCTTGAAGGATCATCAATTCTAGACAGATGGAATCAATTGAACAACATAACCGCGGCGATCACACTGCTGGGAGGGTATTTCGACCGCTGCCAGTCAGAATGAGAGAGAAGAACAAAATTGTTGGCAAAGTTATAGGGGAGGAATAGGAGTCGGTTCCAACTACACTAATCTTAACTGGGATAGAATTAGTGCGAATTACATATAGTGGCAGAATTACTAAAATGCATTCAGGAGATCTTTATTTGCCATTTTGTTGCCAGCCAAAGAAGGGAGGGGGCGATTCTGACTTAGTTTTATTAATGAAGCTGAAATGGAAGGGGTATCAGTAGCAGAGTATTTTGGTACTAGTGATCATAATTCAGTTAGATTTAGTGTAGTTATGGAAAAATACAAGTTTAGACAAGAAATAAATACTCTCAATTGGGGAAAAGCCAATTCTGTTCAGCAGAGATAGGATTTAGCCAACGTTGACTGGAAACAGATATTTGAAGCCAAAACTGTGCCAGAGTATTGGGAGGCATTCAAGGAGCAGATTCTCAGGTTTCCGAGCAAGTACGTTCCCTTAAAGTAAGAGGGTTGGACTTGAAAATTCAGAGCTCCCTTGAAACCAAGGGGCTTACAGGGTAGGATAAAGGAAAATATGGGGCTTATGCCATAGCGATGCATCAATGCGTCAGACACACTAGAAGATTATAGGAAGTGCAAACGTGAAATTAAAAAGGAAATTAGGAAAGCAAAGTGAGTGCATGAAAATATTTTGGCAAGTAAATTCAACGAAAACCCAAAGTTTTATAAATACATTAAGAGCAAGACGATATCTAAAGATTGGGTAGGGCTCATTAGAGACCGTAAAGTAATGTATGTGCGGAGCTGGAAGATTTGTTTATGGTTCTCAATGAATACTTTGCATTTGTTTACATAAAAGAGAGCGGCGATGCAGATGTTTCAATCGGGGGGGAGTTGGGGGGAGGAACGTAAAATATTAAATGAAATAAGCATAGTAAGAGAGGAAGTCTTATGCGGTTTAACAGCTTTGAAAGTGGAAAAATCCACAGGGCCGCGTGGAATGTACTCAGGCTGTTAAGAGAAACAAAAGAGGAAATAGCAGAGGGTCTGACCATAATAATACTCTCTGGCTACAGGTGTGGTGCCAGAGGACTGGAGGACTGCTATTGTCGTATCTCTGTACAAAAAGGGAGAAAGGGATCGATGATCGATTACAGACGAATCATCCTAACCTCAGTTGTGGAAAGATTATTGGAAAAAATTCTGAGGAAAAGGATAAATATTCTTTTAGAAAGCCTCGGTTTGGTCAAGGAAAGTCAGCATAGATGTTTTCAGGTAAGGTCCTGCATGACTAAATTGATTACATTTTCTGACATGGATTATCCATAAGCGTAGCGCATTTGAGGTAGTGTATATGGATCTTAGCAAGGCTTTCGACAAGGTTACACATGGCAGACTGCTCATGAAAGTAAAATCCCATAAAATCCAATGCAAAGTGGCAAGTTTGATTCAAAATGTTCCTGGGGGCAGCAAGCAAAGTTTAATAGATATTTTCGCAACTGAAAGGCTGTTCGAGTGGGGCTCCTCGTGGCTCCTTGCTTTTTGAAGTATACATCAATGAAATAGATGTGAATGAAGGAAGTATGATTAAAACGTTTTCAGATGACACAACCATTAGCTGTGTGGATGATAATGAAGAAGAACGTTCTTGAATGCAGCTAGTTATCAATGAAGTGGTCACGTGGGCAGAATCGTGGTGAATGGAATTCAATGCGGAGAAGTATTAGGTAATGTATTTGGGGATGGCTAACACTGCAAGGGAATACACATTAAATGGTAGAGCACTGAGAAGTGTACTCTTACAAAGGGAATGTTTAATGTATGTCCACATACCCATGAATGTAGCAGCACAGGCAGAAAAGTGGGTTAAGAAGGCATCCGGAATAGTTTCCTGAATTGACGAGGCATAGAATATAAGAGCAGGGAGGTTACGCTTGAACTGTATCAGTTACAGCTGGAGTACAGCGTAAAATTCTGGTCACCATATTACAGGAAGCACGTGATTGCACGAGACAGGGTACATAGGAGATATACCAGGATGTGGCTTGGAATGGGGAATTTTAGCTGTGGGGAAAGATTAGACAGGCTGGTTTTATTTTCTCTGGAACATAGGAGTCTGAGGGGAGAAGTTGTTCATGTGTTTAATTAGGAGGTGCCGAGATAAAGTGGATCGGAAGGATCTTTTTCCCTTAGCAGAGGAGGTCAACAACGAAGAGGCAAATCTTTAAAGTAATGGGTAGGTGATTTAGTGGGGAGTGAGAGGAAATTTCTTCACCTAGATTATGGTGGTGCTGATTGGGGGAGGGGTCTTGAGAGGGGAATTGTCCTAGATCGCACTGCCTGAAAGTGTGGTAGGTGCAAAAACGGTCACCACATTTCGAAAGTATTCGGACGTGTATCTGAAGTGGCGAAACCTACAGGTCTGTGGATCAAGATGTAGAAATTTGGATAATGCTTGATAGCTCTTTATTGGGCGGTGTAAACGCGACGGCCTGAAATGGCCCCCTTCTGTGCTGTAAATTTCAGTGATTCCATGATTCGATGAATAGAAAAAGTGGACATGATTCAGCTCATTGAAGGTAAACCAGTGTCAGAGCAGTGGGAGGCATTCAAGAAGAAGATACCAGTTCAGTGTCACCATGTTCCTGGAAAGAAAAACGGCAACAGTGCCACATCTGGAGCCGCCTGGATAACAAGGTGCATACAGTGAAAGATAAGGCAAAGAGAGGAAGCATTTTTCAGCAATCGAGAGCACAGTACTGCAGAAATCATCGAGGTGAAATTAAAAATGAATTTTGGAAAGAAAAGAGAAAACATGAAAAATACTGGCACGTTGAATCATAGAAAACCCAGAGATATTTCACAATTGCATAAATAACAAGTGGATAACGATGGGCAGAATATGGCATTTAGCGACCAAAATGGTAATCTATGTGTGGATGTGGAGTATGTGGGGATGGACTTAAAGAAAGTATTGCAGCGGTTTAATAAAGGAGGGCGACGATGCCAGCGTTAAAGGTAAGAAAGAAGAGAATGTAATATTGATTTGGATAAACATAGTAAGGGAGCAATGATTAAGGGGTTTGGTATCTACAAATTTAAATAAATCTCCAGGACGCAATGAAAGATAAGCAAATGGCGAAATTGCAGAGGCTCTGACGATCATTTGAGCAACCTCCCTTGGTGCAGGAGAGGGAAAAAAAACATTGGATAACTGTTAACGTTGTACCATTATTTAAAAAAGGAGAAAGTGAAACAGCGAATAATTAAATACAGGTAGTTTAATCCTGGTGATGGGAAAACTATTGCAATCAACGCTGAGGGACAGTATAAACCTTCATTTTGAAAGCATCGAATTGTTCAGGGAAGGTCGTGTCTGACTTATTTCATTGAATTTTTTGAGGAGGTAACAAACAGTTCCGATACGGGCAGTGCATTTGAAGTAATCGACATAGATTTTAACAAACCTTTTGACAAGTCTCACATGGCAGGCTGATCAAAAAACTAAAAGCCCATTGTATTTAAGGGAGTGTGGCAAACCAGATCGACAATTGGCTCAGTGGGAGGAAGAAAATGGTTCATGTATGCTTTTGCGAATGGAAGGCTACTTCCAATGAGGTTCGTAGGATTCAGTTCTCGGTCCCTTGTTTTCTGTAGTTCACATTAATGATTTAGACATAAATGTAGGGAGCATGGTAAAGAAGTTCACAAAAGATACAAAAATTGTCTGTGTGTTTGACAGTGAGGAAGGAAGTTTAGACTGCAGGAAAATATCGATTGACCAGTCAGTTGGGTAGAAAAGATAAACATGGCAATCATTCCAGGGAAGTGTGAGCTCATACAATCTATGAGGTGCAACAAGGCAAGGGAATGTACTCAAAATAGCAGGATACTGAGAGGTATGGAAGAACAAAGGGACCTTCGAGTGTATGCCCTCAGATCCTTAAAGTTAGAAGACAGGTCGATTATGTAGCTTAAAATGCCTATGGAATCCTTTATTTATTAGCCAAAGGATAGAATGTAAGAGCAGGGTAGATACGGAACAACTGCAAAACAATAGTTAAGGCATAGCGAGAGTACTGCCGCAGTTCTATTCACTACTTACAGGAAATATTTGATTGCACTCGAGAGGGCACAGTGGACATTACGAGGATGTTGAATAAACTGGAAAATTGAAGCTATGAGGAAAGTTTGGATGAACTATGTTTTATTTTAATTGGAATTGAGGAGGCTGATGAAATATTGAATTGAAGTGCATGAACTATGAGGGCCCTAGATAGAATGGGTAGCAAGGACATTAGAAAGAGTAACTGCCTTAGGTGAGTAGTCAAAAATCAGGCGCATCGATGCAATTAGTTTGTTTCATGATTACAAAGGAGATAAGGGGAATACATTTATTCAGATGATGAAGGGTGTCTGGAACTCACTAGCTGAAAGGGTGTTAGACGCACAACCCCTCACCATTATTTATAACGTACTTGGAAGCGCACTTAAAGAACCGTATCCAACAGGGCAACGGACCTCGTGTTGAAGGTCGGTTTAGGGCTGTTAGCTATTTGTCGGCGGGCAGAGACACAATGAGACAAATGGCTTCACTTAGTGTCGTATTATTTCTATTATTCTATCAGGAGAAAGTGTTAGAAAGATTCAGAGATTTCGAAAGTGAATTCCAGAGCCAAGAGCCCAGGCAGCTGAAGATAGGGCCATGAATGGTTGAGTGATTATAAACAGGGATGCTCAACGAGACATGATTAGAGGAGTGAAGATTTGTCAAGGAATTATGGAGCTGGAGGAGAAGACAGAGATAGGTCGGGGCGAGGAAATGGAGCGGTTTGAAAGCAAGGATGAGATTTTATTATCGATGAGGTGCTTACCCGGGAGTGAATGTAGGTCAGTGAGCACAGGGGCAATGGGTGAAAGGGCGTAGTGCCAGTTAGGTTGCAGGCAGTCTGCTTTCTGGATGACCAAAAGTTTTCATCGTGTAGAACGTGGGTGGCCACCCAGGAGTGCATTGGAATCGTCCATTCCAGGGGCAACAAATGCATGGATAAGGATTTTAACAGCAGACGCGCTGAAGCTGGGATTGAGACGGCTGATGTTACGCACGTGGGAAACTCCATAACTCAGATGTAAAAGGTTGGCAACCAGCGAGGAAGGATTTGGTTGCATGCAGTCCGCGGTTTATTTTAATGGAATGTGATTTGAGTTATGGGATTGAGGAGGATTTGGAAGGAAGTCAAGAAGCAAAGAAACTTCCTGACGGCAGCAGAAAAGCTGTCGAGGAGGAAGCGCACGGAATGGAGATTAACTTTGGAATTCTCGTTTCTCAATCATTGAACGGTTCACAGCCGTTGATTTGTTTGGAGGGCAAGGAATGGGTACAATTGAGGTCTCTTAACCTCAGGAAGCATAGAGAGGGAGGAAGGAAGGTTCACCAGACTGATTCCTGGGATGTTGCGATTGTTCGATGACAAGAGATTGAGTAGACCATGAATATACTCGCTCGAGTTTCGAATAATGACAGCTGAACTCATTGAAATATGCAACAATATTGCAGTGCTTGACAGCATAAATGCAGAGAGGACGTTTTACTCTGTCTTGCGAGTCGAGAACCAGGGGGCACTGTCTCAGAATAAAAGATCTTCTATTTAGGACGGAAATCAGGAGAAACGTTTACACTCAGAGGATGGTGATTTTTTTTAATTATATACAACATAAGGCTGTGGAGGCTCAGTCTTTGAATATATAAATGACAGCGATCAATAGATTATGGGATATTAAGGGCAGTAAGGGATGATCATATTAAATGGTGGAGCAGGCTCGAGGGGCCGTATGGCTCCTATTTCTTATGTTCCTTTGACTAATACACATCAACATCCTGGGCGTCACCATTAACAAAGTAGATGTGGGCAATCCTGGCGAGCTCAGTCTGTAGAGCATGAGATTTTTAATTTTAAGGTCATGTGTGCGAGCCCCACCTTGCGTGAATTATTTTCCTTAAACTTTTATGTTACTTTCACGCGAATTAACCCACACATTCAAAAAGTAGTTAGATTTGTCCCTTAAGTCTAAAAGGATCAATGGGTATGGAGAGAAAGCAGGAAAGGGGTACTGAGGGAATGATCAGCTATGATCATCGTGAATGGTGGTGCAGGCTCCAAGGGCCGAATGGCCTACTACTGCACCTATTTTCTATGTTTCTATGTTTCCCCTTGTGGGGGAATCTAGAACTTGGGGGCACAGTTTCAAAATAAGGGGTCATAAGAACAGAAGAAGTCGGAGCAGGAGTAGGCCACATGGTCCCTCGATCCTGCTCCACCATTCAATACGATCATGGCTGATCCCCATAACCCCTTATTCCCTGAAGGTTTAAGGGTCGCCCATTTAAAACGGAGATGAGGAGGAATTTCTTCTCTTCGGGGGTGGTGAATCTTTGGAGCTCTCTGCCCCAGAGAGCTGTGGAGGCTGGGTCATTGAATATATTTCAGCTGGAGATGGACAGATTTTTGGACGAGGCCATATGGATTGAATTGGTGAACAGAAAAGGGGCAATCACACGACTGGGAATGTACGGGACACCCCCGAACATCCAGAGGGAGATATAGGGTCTGGTTATTGTGATTCAGCAAGGAAACTATCGATCCTGGAGAACAAATACTCTGTTCCAAAGGAAACGGACCCAGCCTCTCCAATTGATCAGTTCATTAATGATGTTTTCGCGTGAAAGCAACAGAAAAGTTTAACAAAACTTATTCGCCCAACCCTGAACCCACGACCCTGAGATTAAAAGTCTCAAGCTTTACCGATTGAGCTAGCCTGGCTGGGCAAATGTGGCATCCTTGACGTATGTCAAATATTATGGGTGGATTAATGATGATTGAAATCATGATTGAGTATCTCACAAACTTGAATTATGGAGTTCATTCAGTTCGCATTTCTTTAATTGTGCAAAAGAAGATTGTGGGTTATTTAATGATGTTTTTCCATGAAAGCTGCATTAAATTAAAATAAATGTAATCCCCTGACGTGGGGCTCGGACCAACGACCCTGAGATTAAAAGTCTCATACTCTACCGACTGAGCTAGCCGGGCTTCCGCCCAACGCAGGTTTTTATCGCTCATTGCAGCCAGGCGCCTGTTGGCTCCGCCCCAGATGTTGAAACTTGCTGTTGAAACTTGTGTAGTGTTTATCACGTTTGCTTTACACGCAAAAGGTCCCTGGTTCAATCCCGGGCAGAAACATTATGTTTAAACTTTCTGTGGATGAACAATCGGAGGCGAGTTTAGTCTCCCGGAAAATGCTGCCTGATCTGCTGAGATTTCCAGCATTTGCTGTTTTTATTTGCAATTTATTCTCCTGGCAAAAGGGCTCCCTTATTCATTAATTGCTCTTTATTTCAATTCAATAAATGGATAACATTGACTGAGAAAAAACGGATCCACCGGGGACCTTTTGCGTGTGAGGCCAACGTGATATCCGCTACACTGCAGCCCATCAAAGGGCGATAAACCACTGAAAATAAAGGATGAGCTGACAAATATCAGGGGCAGTGCAGTCTGGTCAACGTCACACCCTCCTTTCTTATTCAGCAGAGGCATGAACGGGAGTCAGACGCCACAAAGTTTCATTAAAGACACAAATACAAGTAACACTTGCAAATCTTTTCAGTGTAAAATTCTTTCACTTTATTTGAAATCCTATTGCGTTGAATCTGCAAATACGCACGGTGGGATATTATCTTCACGACTGATTGTATTTTGTGTGCACGATCGGAATAACCGGTGCTGTTAAATTTGATAATAAATTTGCCCCAGATACCTGAAGACTTTGAACCAGAAAGCTAAAATACAGTGAGTAAATTGGGATATGGTTTTTGAGTTAAGATGCAAAGCACAGGACAAATGATTGAAGTATGGACTGTTCCTGCGTTAGCATTTGTTTGATTGTGCAACAGAAGGTGAGGGGTTAATTATTGATGGTTTCCCGTGAAAGCAAGAGAAAAGTTTAAGAAGAAATCATACGGTGCCTGTCAGGTGAGCGCTGCCTGTGATACCTGGTGGGAATGGGAGGGGATTTTAAAGCCCCTTGTATGCAGAACCTTCATATAGTAAAACATCTCCAGCTCACTGTGTAGGTCTCATGGTGCAACGGTAGTGTGTCTGAATCCAGATCCGAAGGTTTTGTGTTCACATCACTTCGGGGTCACTGTTCTCTTGGATATTTTTCTTCCAGAATTATTATTTCCTTGGCTGTTTGGCAATAACCAGACCCTTGCTCCAAGGTCTGTCGAACTGTTTCCCCGGTGTCAGGCAGAGATACGATTTCTGCCCTCACTTATTTCATGTGACAGGACACAAAAGTTCAAAATCAACCTGCAGGTGGCAATAGGCATCACTGAATATTCAGGATGGCCGAGCGGTGTAAGGTGCTGTGTTCAGGTCACTGGTTCCTCTGGAAATGTCGGTTTATGTCCCACTTCTGACATTTCTTATATTTAATCATTAAGCGTAATCCATTTGTTTTGTCACCACCAACTTCTTAAAAGTACGATTCAGCGGTCCACCTGCTCGCTTAACATTTCTGTCTGACCTGGTACTGAAGTTTATTCATTCTTTTGTAGACCGGCAATCATATATTTTGCCCTGAGCATGTGAGGAACTTTTATCCCGATCTCATTGGGTTTAATTTTGGTAATCTGGTGCTAAAAGTGGAGATGTTTCTGCAGTGTAATGGTTAACACGTTCGCCTCACAAACGAAAGCACCTCGGGGGCAAATTTTTTCTGGAGCTTTCTCATGCATGTTCAGAGGAGAGTTTGTTCTCCTGTGAAAGGTCAAGAAATCATACGAACGTAAGCGTTAGGAACAGGTGTCAGCCAATCGTCTCATTTTCAAGTTTTCAAGATCTTTCCGCCCGGTTTCGGACCGGGGACCTTTCGTGTGTGAGGCGAATGTGATATCTACTTCACTACGGAAACACTGTGATATAATCTATCTGAGGATAAAACCACAGCTCTAACCGACACAGCTAGCCGAGAATTCTGGAACTTGTTTTAAGAGAATAGAATGAGGGTGCTATATTAGGAAGGCTGTAAGTGTGGCCTTCGACAGCGTGGACAATTTTCCACGCCGCGGGATCCTACTATCAGCAAGGGCAGTCATCGATGACGAGGTCCAACACCGCCTCCAGTGTGACAGCACAGCCTTCGATCACCTGAGGAGGAGAGTGTTTGAAGACCAGGATGTCATATCTGGCACCAGGCTTATGGTGTGCAGGACGGTGGTGATACCTGCCCCGCAGTATGGCTCCGAGACATGGATTATATACAGCAAACATCTCAAATCACTGGAGAAATACCACCAGGGATTTCTCCGCAAGATCCTGCAAATCCCCTGGGAGGACAGACGCACCAACATCAGTGTTCTCGCTCAGGCCAACATCCCCAGCACTGAAGCACTGACCACACTCGACCAGCTCCGCTGGGCGGGCCACATTGTCCACATGCCCGACACGAGACTACCTAAGCAAGCGCTCTACTCAAAATTTCGACACGGTAAGCGACCCCCAGGTGAGCAGTGTAATTTATTTCACACTACTGTATATAACTGTACCTTACCATGCTATACATGACTGTAACTAGATATGACCTGTAACCACAAGCATACTTTACCACCAGGGATGCACTTGCAGGAGACACTGCATACCTGTTCCACACAGGTATATAAAGGCAGGTCGCAGATGAGAAATATAATGCTGGAGACAATTGGGAGGACTTTACAGAAAGACTCCAGCAAAGCTTTGTAACCAAAGACTGGTTAGGCGACGATATGGCAGACAAGAGAAGAGCCCATCTCTTGACCAGCTGTGGCTCGAAAATATACGCCTTAATGAAGGACTTGCTGGCACCCGAGAAACCAGCAAGCAAGTCGTTTGAGGAGTTGAGCACACTTGTGAGAGACCACCTGAAGCAAGCGAGCAGCCTGCATATGGCCAGGCACAGGTTCTACAACTACAGACGCTGTGTGGCCCAGAGCATACCCGAATTTGTGGCGGAACTTCGGACGTTGGCTAGTTTATGTGTGTTCTCCAATGAACTAAAGAGAGAAGTACTGAGAGACTTTTTTATTGAAGGAATAGGCCACGCAGGCATATTCCGAAAGCTTATAGAGACCAAGTACTTGACCCTAGAGGCAGGAGCACTGATTGCACAGACATTCTTGGCAGGAGAAGAAGAAACAAGGTTGATCTACACTGCGGGTACGACAACTAACGAAACATCGCAACAAGGGTTTCACAGCTTGAAACAAGCCGCTACCCCCACGCACAGATAAAGGCAGGAGAGCAGGGCTTCACAGCAGGCAGTGGCGCTAGAAGCCGATAAAGGGCCAAATGAACGGCCATTCACACCTCATCAACCCACAATGCGAGCAATCAACTTCAGAATGAGAGAAGCTCAAGAGAGATCAGCCAGACGCAGCTCATCCTTCGGAAACAAAGGAAGCGGTCTGTGCTAGTGATGTGGGGGAAGGCACTCAACAAGGGGGTGTCGAGTTCAGCATGCTGTTTGCAGAAACTGCAACTTTCCAGGACATCTGGCTCACGTGCAAAAACACAGCAGCCCTGCTGGTATACAAATCAGAAGGGTCGGAAAGCGGACCAGAAGAAGGTGGGGACAGTGCCCGGGACACCGAGGTACAGCGGGTCAACACGATCAATGTCCACTGTTCTTACAACAAGACGCCTCCAATAATAATGAGGGTCCTACTCAACGGGATACCCGTCAACATGGAACTGGACACGGGAGCTTGTCAATCTCTCATGAGCGTTCAACAATTTGAACATCTGTGGCAGCACAAAAGCAACAGACCAAAACTCACAAGGATCGACACCAAACTAAGGACCTATACCAAAGAAATCATCCCAGTCCTTGGCAGCGCCATGCTCTCTGTCACACACAAAGGGGCAGTGAACCGATTTTCATGTGGATTGTCCCCCGAGATCTCCCAACATTGTTGGGAAGAAGCTGTCAGGAAAAACTAAATTGGAAATGGGATGATGTTCACACCGTGTCGTCAGAGGAACGGACCTCCTGCACAACAGTTCCAAGTCATTTTGAACATCTCTTTCAGCCTTCAAAGAGGCGAAAGTTAAATTCTACGTCACACAGGATGCCAGATCGGTCCATCACAAGGCTAGAGCTGTGCCTTATGTGATGAGGGAAACGATTGAACACGAACTGGACAGGCTTCTGCGGGAATGCATTATCTCACCCGTGGAATTAAGCGACTGGGCAAGTCCCATCGTCCCCGTCATGAAGCCTGATGGATCCGTAAAAATCTGTGGGGATTATAAGCCTACCATAAACAGAGTCTCCCGACAGGACCAGTACCCGCTGACCAGAGCGGAGGATCTATTTGCCACATTTGCTGGAGGAAAACTTTTCTCGAAACTAGATCTCACATCTGCGTATATGACGCAAGAACTGACCAAAAAGACTAAGCTACTAACCACCATCAACACACATCGAGGCCTTTTCATGTACAATCGATGCCCATTCGGCATCAAGTCGGCAGCTGCTATATTCCAGCACAAAATGGAGAGTCTGCTCAAGTCGATCCCGGGGACGGTTGTATTTCAAGACAACATACTTATCACGGGCAGGGACACCGACTCCCATCTCAGCAATTTGGAGGAAGTACTAAGTCGATGGGATCGGGTAGGCCTAAGAGTTAAGAAATCCAAGTGTCTGTTTCTCGCGCCCGAGGTTGAATTTTTGGGCAGAAGGATTGCCGCTGATGGAATCTGCCCAACAGCATCCAAAACAGAATCAATTCGCCTGGCACCCAGGCCCCGGAATGTCTCAGAACTGCGCGCCTTTTTCGGGCTACTCAATTACTTTGGGAACGTTATGCAGACATTAAGCACGCTGCTGGAGCCTCTCCATGTGCTACTCAGGAAGGGGTGCGATTGGTTTTGGGGGGAGATCCAGGAACGCTCCTTCAATAAGGCATGCAACCTTCTATTTTCGAACAGTGTTTTGATTTTCTTTGATCCAGGTAAAAAGCTAGTTCTCACATGTGATGCGTCAGCGTATGGGGTCGGGTGCATTTTACAACATGTCAATGATGCGGGTAAATTACAACCCAAAGCTTCCGCCTCCAGGTCACTTTCGCGGGCGGAGCTCGGGTACTGTATGGTTGAGAAGGTGGCGCTCGTGTGCGTGTACGGTGTCAAAAAGATGCACCAATACATTTTCGGGGCCAAGTTCGCGTGAGAAACTGACCACAAACCCCTCACGTCCCTGCTATCCGAGTGCAAGGCAATAAACGCCAACGCCTCGGCGCGCATTCAGCGGTTGGCACTCATGCTAGCGTCTTACGACTGTACAATAAGGCACAGACTTGGCACAGACACCTGTGCCGACGCGCTTAGCAGACTATCCCTGGCGACCACGGAAGGGTCCGACGAACAGGACTGTGAGATGGTCATGGCAATCAATGCCTTTGAATCCACAGGTCCACCCATGACGGCTCGCCAAATCAGAGCTTGGACGACCAGTGACCCCACGTTGTCCTTCGTCAAAAGATGTGTTTTAACTCGTGACTGGGCAGAGACTCGTGATGCCTGCTCCGAGGAGATCAAACCTTTCCATAGGCGCATGCATGAACTATCACTACAGGCAGACTGCCTGACGTGGGGCAGCCGAGTAGTTATGCCCTTGCGAGGTAGACAGCGTTTGTCCCGGAGCTCCACTGCGAGCAGCCAGCGATCATCCTGATGAAGGCCATAGCCAGATCCCACGTCTGCTGGCCTGGCATTGACGCGGACATGGAGCTCTGCGTCCGTCGATGCACCATTTGTGCCCAACGCAGTAATACCCCCAGTGAGGCCCCCCTAAACCCCTGGCCCTCGCACACCAAACCGTGGTCGCTGGTGCATGTGGACTATGCGGGCGCATTCATGGGCAAAATGTTCCTCGTAGTGGTTGACGCATTTTCAAAGTGGATCGAATGCACCATTTTAAACTCGAGCACCACCTCCACCATTGTGGAGAGCTTTAGAACCATGTTTGCTACGCCCGGACTCCCTGACATATTGCTCAGTGATAATGGTCCGTGCTTCAACAGCGCAGAATTTCAAGATTTCATAGTTGACCACGGCATAAATCACGTTCAGACGGCATCATTCAAGCCGGCCTCAAATGGCCAGGTGGAGTGAGCAGTGCAAATCGTGAAACAAGAATGCTAAAAATCCAAGGTCCCACGCTGCAGAGACGCGACTGCTGCTGACATACAGACCTCGTCCGCATTCGTTGACTGGGGTTCCCCCCGCGCAACTATTGATGAAACGAACCTTAAAGACGAGACTCCCTTTAATCCTCCCAGATATGCATGAAATTGTTGAGGCAAAGCGCCGGAAGCTAACTGAGTACGATGACCGAAATTCGAGGGGGAGGTGGAATGTGATAGAGGACAAAGTGTTTGTGCTCAACTATGGCCGGGGTCCCAAATGGTTTGCAGGGACAGTAACAGATAAGGAAGTAATCAGGCTACGGTGGTACAAATGGACAATGGCCAAACCTGCCGGAGGCATGTAGGCCAAGTAAAAAGTAGATTCACTGATAACACTGCAGAACCAGAGGCAGACTACAAATTGGAACTCACACCACACCTGGTGGACAGACAGAGGGAACAACCTGAGAAAAGGGCAGTCTCAAACGACAGCCCAGGCGAGATACCAGCAATCACACCGAAAGAAAACCAGGCACCAAGGCAAACAACTGAACCGCAACTAAGACGCTCCACGCGAGAGCGGCGACCACCTGAGAGACTGAACCTATAAAGACAATAATGCCTTGGGGGAGGGTTATGTCATGTATCTCACACTACTATATATAACTGTACCTTACCATGCTATACATGACTGTAACTAGATATGACCTCTAACCAAAGCTTACTTTACCACCAGGGTGCACTTGCAGGAGACACTGCATATCTGTTCCACACAGGTATATAAAAGCAGGTCTCAGGCAAGATTGGCACTTGAGATCTGTGAAATAAAGGTGCAGGTCCAGAGTGACCTTGACTTCAGCATGTGCCTCGTGCATGTCTGTACTGCAAGGGTCTGGATTTTACAGGCCGAGGAAACGTTTCGGGCACACACTCAAAGCCTCCCTGATAAAATGCAACATCCCCAGCGGCACCTGGGAGTCCTTGTTCCTCGGGTTGAGTTGCCTGTGCTGCGTGATCCATGCCGTATCGATCATCCTCTGCCACGTGGTTTGTCACAGCACGTTTGCACATTCACTGGAGGTGCCCCATCATTGTGCAGCCTTTGCACACGTAGTGCTTGAATCGACATTGATGGGCACGATGATTACCCTCGCAGCACCAACACGGTGCTCATAGATTCACATTCACCCCCGATGGCGCACTCTGAGTCATCACAGGTCTTGCAGCCACAGACGTATAGGCCCTGCCATATGCAGTTCGGCCTGCCAGCGACATCATTTTATGCACAGTACTTGCCGGTGAGCTTCGATGTTGAGAAGGTATCTGTTTCGTGTTATCGTCCGTGGCCATGTATGCCTGGGCGATCGCGATGGCCCTGCTCAGGTCTAGGGTTTCAGCAGCCAGCTGCTTTCGAAGAATGACCTCGTGGCTGATGCCCAGCACGGAAAAGTCCCACAGCATTTGCCCCAACGCAGCTGCAAAATCGCAAGTTCCCGTGAGGTGTCTCAGGTCGGTGACATAATCCGCCAGGTCCTGGTCCCTGGAGCGATGGTGCGTGTAAAAACGATATCTGACCATGAGGATACTCTCCTTCGGCTTGAGTTAGTCGCAAACCAGTGTGCACAAAGTTGAATATTTCTTCTCCGTTGGTTTTGTCGATGTGAGCAAATTCTTGATGAGGCTGTATATTTTAGGCCCACAGACGGTGAGGAGGACCGCCCTGTGCTTCGCCATGTTCGTGTCTCCTTCCAGCTCGTTGACCACAAAGTACTGGTCGAGCTGCTCGACGAAGGCTTCCCAATCATCACCCTCTACGGATCTCTCTAATATTCCAACAACAGCCATGGTTGCGTGAAGGTTCGTATTCAGTTACTCGTCGCCAATTGTTGTAGTATAGAAGAACTCCCCGAGGCTGAGTACTGTGACCTAAACTTCGTGTGACCTTAGTCTTCTTCATTACAACTCCAGAGTGTCTGAACAACATGGCAGCCTACCTTTTATATTGGCCCTGTGTGGGCAGGTGACCATTAGGACTCCAACAGTCGCGCCCTCTGGTGGCAAGTATTACAGAGTTACATACATCACATAATTGTTATCGTCAAGAAGTTATAATTCCAATGAATGCCTATATCGTGCGAAAGGAGCCTGTTTGTAGGACAAGGCTACATATTAGGAAGGAGTGTAGTTAGATGACAAGGGAAGTGATACTCTGATTATAAGTTTGATGAATTAAAGAGAAAATGCTGGAATCAATGAGCACGCCAGGCAGCATCTGTGGAGAGAGAAACAGAGTTAACGTTTCAGGTTAATGACCTTCCATTAGAAGCTGGGCAGCTGTGTTCGGTAATACTATTAAAAGTTTCAATTGTCACGTAGCAGGGGTAAGGAAAAGCTATAAAATGTGGCATTTGGAACAGATAGTTTAGAATCCGATTAATGTTTGATCAATTTTGTAGACCGACCTGGGAAAGGTAACATGTTTGAGTTCTTCGGCTAACATTCGCAAGGTTTGGGTGTAAGTACTGTTGTTCAGTGTATGTTTAATTATTGTCTGCTTAATAACTATGACATTTTATGTTGCGGACCCTATTACTGCACTGCGCGTGTTCGGAGCACCGACCACTTCAATCCGTTGCTTACAGTGACAGTTGGATTAACCGTTTCTTTGTTTGGTGAAATTTCAAAGATTGAAAGCGGCGCACGTCAATCTGGTCACCGACTCACTAACCGCTACACGCTGCTCCCGTGAGATGGAAGCCCAGTTACTGTTTCCAGCTTGAACGCAGGTACAAGCAGAACTCATTCATAGGAAGTCCAAGTCCCTGAGGCACCTGATTATTTGCACCGAACTCCTTCGCAAAGAGTTGCAGTTCGTGTGGGGTGATTTGGGCACATCTTTCCCCACAAGACAACACTTCAAACATAACTCAACGTCTGTAAAGCGCTTTGGGGCGTCATGAGTTCATGAGTTCCTGAAAGGTGTTGTAGAAATGCAAGTCCTTCTTTGCAAAAGTTCGATGCAATTTCAAAATTCTTGGCGAAACTGAGGGATCGTCCAGGATTTGAACCCGGGACCTCTCGCAAAATTAAATTAACAACCCCAAAGCAAGAATCATATCCCTAGACCAAAGAGCCAACTGTTTTACGAATGTCTAGATAAGGTGTAACCATTATTGAAGCATTTTTGGTATGTTGCTGTTCTTGATCGGAGGAGCACATGGGACGGAATATTTGACTTTGCTTTTTCGATCTGTCTTCTGAAGCACCGCACAGTCCCACTCCGACTGTCAATGAGCTGTTGGGACGTTAGTGTATCCAGGCTGCAAGTGGTCACCCCGAGCGCAGCAGAGGGGTTTCTGCATTAGTTCTGGTGGGGACAGTATATTTCCCCTTCTCTCTTCCTCTTGTCAATATCCCTGTGCTTTGGTTTCTCTATTTATTCCCCTGTCTCAGTTGCTAGTGTTTAAAAGGGAACAAAAGATGAAATGGTTGTCATTGTGGAACAATTTCTCTCACTCAAAGTTAGACACACTACCGTTGCACCATGAAGTCTAGGTAGGTAGCCGTTGATAATCAGGTTCATATATGAATATATATAAATATATCGACATGTATCGTAACTGTTCCCTGGTGGTCGAGGGATTGAGATCTGGCGCACTAACCTGGTTTCAATCCTCGATCAATTCATCGCATAAAAATACTTGAGGTCTGTGAGACGATTAATAATTGCTGTAATCACCATGAATACCAGTGCTGTCAAGTATCTCACACTATTGTACATAACTTTACCTTACCATAACTGTAACCAGAGATGACCTGTCACCACAAGCTTACCTTACCACCAGGGGAGCATTTGCAGGAGACACTGGATACCGTTCCCAGACAGGTATATAAGGACAGGTCTTAGGCAAGTGTGGCATTCGAGAGCTGTGTAATAAAGGTGCAGGTCCTGAGTGACCTTGACTTCAGTATGTGCCTCGTGTGAGTCTGTACTACAGGGTCAGGACTTTTCAGTGGCGACGAGTTACGGGATTACAGAATCCACAGAATGGCGACCAACGGCTCAGATGTAAAATACAATGCTGGAGATAATTGGGAGTACTTTATAGAAAGGCTCCAGCAAAGCTTTGTAACCAAAGACTGGTTCGCAACAATAAGGCAGACAAGAGAAGAGCCCATCTCTTGACCAGCTGTGGCTCGAATACATACGCTTCAATGAAGGATCTGCTGGCACACGAGAAACCAGCAAGCAAGTCGTTTGAAGAATTGAGCACACTGGTAAGAGACCACCTGATGCCAGCAAGCAGCCTACACATATAAGCTACCTCGGACCCATGCCAATAGTCCTCGTACACCGAGCACAGGCTCAGGAAAACCCCGGGGGAGAGGATATCCCGTTCACTGCGCCTGCCAGCAACACTGAACAAGTGCCCGGTCTGAAACCTTCCAGTGTAATAACTTGCAAGTGGACCATCCAACAGTCAGGTTGGCCGAGCGGTCGAAGGCGCTGCGTTCGGGTCGCAGTCTGCTCTGGAGGCGTGTGTTCAAATCCCACTCCTGACATTCAGTGTTTTTAATTACAAACTCATTTGTTTGGATACCACTCTCAAGTGCTTTGGGACATCCATCGAACTTAATAAAATGACCCCACTTCAATTGCAAACAGTGATATCAAAGTTACTTCCCAAACCGGGAATCGATTACGGGTGGCTGTAACGAAAGGAATGGTTTTGTGAAGCATTGAAAGGTCCCCTAGAAATGTCTCGCACTGCTCATTTCAAAACACGGTTATAATTTGTTTCAGTGCAAAAGAAGGCAGGCTCAAATGGCCGACTCCTGCTCCTGGTTCTTGTGTTCTTATACAGAGCACAGAACAAATGATGAAATGATCAACTCTCCCTCAGTCGCATTTCTTTCATTGTGCAAAATAATTTATGGGTTAATTAATGATGTTTTCCTGTGAAAGCAACATAAAGATTTAAGGAAAATAAATCGGCCAACGTGGGGCTTGAACTCACAACCCTGAGATTAAGAGTCTCATACACGACGAACTGAGCTAACACGGACTGCTTAAGTTGCGTCTTCCTGTCGCTGTTGGCTGCCAGGGGCCTGTTGGCTCCGCACCATGGGTTTATCTCGAACTTCAAACCTCGAAACTGGTTTTCCTGATTTCCAAGCCACTTGCATTGCGGAACCTTCATTTCGACGAACATCTCGAGCTAAATGGGTAGGCCACGTGGCGGAACGGTAGTGTGTCTTACTTTAGATCCGAAAGTTTTGTGTTCAAATCAGGTCGGGATCCCTATCTGTCTGACATTTTTTTTCCAGAATTAATATTTTTTTTTCTGTTTGGCAATAACCAGACCCTTGCTCCAAGGTCTCTCTCACTATTTCCCCGGTGTCAGGCAGAGCTACGCCTGCTGTCCTCATTTATTTCATGTGACAGGAGACAAAAGTTCAAAATCAACCTGCAGGTGACCACACACAGCACTGAATAGTCAGGATGGCCTGACTATTATCCCTACCACAGTGGATATCCTCATATTTCATACATTATACTCCATCTGACAAATTACTGCCCAGCCACTGAGCCTATCGATATCGCTTTGCAGATTGTTTGTGTCCTCCTCACAACTTGCTTTCCCACCGATCTTTAGATCACCTTGGCTACATTACCAACAAGCAGAGCACAGAACCAATTATTGACCGACTGACTTTCCGTCAGTTAGCATTTCTTTCATTGTGCAAAAGCAGATTATCGATTCATTAACGATGTTATCCCATGAAAGCAAAATAAAAGTTAAACGTAAATAATTTGCACACTTGAAAGGAATATTTTCTGGTTGGTGCAATTCCGGTCAGAGAAATGTTGTGAAAGGAACTTTTTGTAGAGAGAGGGATTGAGTATTTCAGCTTATTGCTGAACACTTCTCTCTGGGCATAGAACTAGGCACCAGTTTCTTCTAGTGTTGCAGTTATCACATTCGCCTCACACGCGAAAGTTCCCCGGTTCAAGCCTGGGCGGAAACATTATTTCTGAAACAAAAACTGGTTTTAAATGTTCATTGTTCATGTGACAATGGCCTCCTTCCGTGCTGCAAACTTCTCTGATTCCATGATGAGCAAGGAACATTTAAAACCAGTCTCCTAAAATACAGAGTGTGTAAAATCAGAAAGGGAATAAAACTTCTCAATGATTCAAGTTTCACAAATTATTAAAATTAAGTTGTTGAAGTTTCGACTGTCCCTCAGTGATCATGTTAGCATTTCTTACAATCTGCTAAACAATGCTATCGGTTAATATCAGCAGATACAAGCCGCATTTCAAACCCGGAATCAACTTATTCATTATTCTCCCTTCCCAGTTCAACTGCACAGATGGTTATTTATACTCCATACCAGAAACTCAAATCAAACTTCTGACATTCCTTATTTCGAATTACCAACTCATTTGTTTTGACACCACTCTGAAGTGCTTTGGGTCATCTGTGTAATTTAATTAAATTACTTCACATTAATTAAAAACGGTGGTAGCAAAATTACTTCTCCAACTGTGAATCGAACCCCGGTAGCTGTCGTGATCAGAATGTTTTTGTGAAGCATTTAAATATGCTCTCTAAAAATCTCGCATTCCTAATTTACAAATAGGGTTACCATTTGTTTAAGTGTGAAAGAAGGAGATTGAAAATGACAACAAAAACACCAGGCAGCGACTACATTAAGAAAAATTCAAACTTTTCACAAAGTTGGTTTTACGAAGTAACGGCTGAGCTCAAGTTGGCACTAACCAGACCCATCTGAATTTTAAATGTTTCTTTGAGATCCCCGCTCATCCTTCTAAACTCCAGTGAATACAGGTCCAGTTGATCCAGTCTCTCCTCATATGTCAGTCCTGCCATCCCGGGAATCAGTCTGATGAACCTTCGTTGCACTCCCTCAATAGCAAGAAGGTCCTTCCTCAGATTAGGAGAACAAAACTGAACACAATATTCCAGGCGGGGCCTCACCAAGGCCCTGTACAACTGCAGTAAAACCTCCCTGCTCCTATACTCAAATCCCCTCGCTATGAAGGCCAACATACCATTTGCCTTCTTCATCGCCTGCTGTACCTGCATGCCAACTTTCAATGACTGATGAACCATGACACCCAGGTCTCGTTGCACCGCCTCTTTTCCAAAATGCCGCCATTCAGATAATATTCTGCCCTAGTGTTTTTGCCAGCAAAGTGGATAACCTCACATTTATCCACAGTATACTGCATCTGCCATGCATTTGCCCACTCGCCTAACCTGTCCAAGTCACCCTGAAGCCTCCGAGCGTCCCCCTCACAGCTCACACCGCCACACAGTTTAGTGTCATCTGAAAACTTGGAGATATTACACTGTTACATGTTCATTACATGTTACAATGAACATTCTGAATTAGACACCTCAAGTAAAGTGCGTGCAATGGGCAATGATTCAACAATTAACATAAGTACGCAAGTAGCAGGAGTCGGCCATTCGGCCCCTCGAGCCTGCTCCACCATCCAATAATATCGTGGCTGTTCTGATCCTGCACCCCTGCTCTTTTTATACTCCTCTCGAGTTTCTGCAGTGTCGAGTTCTCGCTTTCTGTCCTAAGCTTCCCTTTTTCCTTTATCTTACCCTGTGTGTCCCTTGAGGAATTTTTATCCCCCATCTGACTTTACTCACTCTGTGATTTAGGAGACTGGTTTATAATGTTAATTGCTCATCATGGAATCAGAGAAATTTACAGCACGGAAGGAGGCCATTCGGCCCATCGTGTCCGTGCCAGCCGACAAACAGCTCCCCAGCCCAGTCCCACATTCCAGCTCTCGGTCCGTAGCCCTGTAGAGTACGGCACTTCAGGTGCACATCCAAGTACTTTTTAAATGTGCTGAGTGTTTCTGCCTCTATCACCCTTTCAGGCAGTGAGTTCCAGTGATTTCCCCTCGAATCCCCTCTAAACCGTCGACCAATTACTTTAAATCTGAGCCGCCTGGTTGTTGACCCCTTTTCTAAGGGAAACAGGTCCTTCCTGTCCACTCTATCCAGGCCCTTCATAATGTTATACACCTCAATCAGGTCTCCCCTCAGCATCCTCTGTTCCAAGGAAAACAAACCCAGCCGATCCAATCTCTGCTCAGAGCTAAAATTCTCCAGTCCGGAAACATCCTCATAAACTTCCTCTGTATCCTCTCCAGTGCAATCACGTCCTTGCTGTAATGTGGTGACCAGAACTGCATGCAGTACTCTAGCTGTGGCCTAACAGTTCAAGTATAACCTCCCTGCTCTTGTATTCCAAGCCTCTGTATAATCGATCTGGACAGCAGCCTGTACTGTCGAAAGGTGATCATGGGAGGCTGAGCCTTCGTGGAATCGGAGAGGAGGAAGCTCTCTGCTGATCAACATGCAGTCACCCACAATTCCTCATTCTTTAGGCGGGACTGTGTTACTGTAAGTTGGGGTGGATTCGTGAAAGAGTCCATGTCATTACTGGCTTGCAACAAAAGCTATTTACCCAACGTGGGGCTCAAACCCCCAATTCTGAGATTAAGAGTTTTATGTTTGACCAATTGAGCTAGCTGGGCTTGGCAAAGCTATGGATCCTTGTTGTATCTCAAATGTTGTGGGTGGATTAATGATTGAAATAATTATTGAGTATCTCACAGACTTGAATTATTTTTGCCAACTTGTCATCGGGAACATTCTTCCTGCATCCTCGTGAACCTTGTCTGAACTGCCTACAATGTAAGTATATCCCTCCTTAAATATAGAGACTAAAACTGTTAGCATTTCTTTCATTGTGCAAAAGAAGATTAATTCTCGTGAAAGCAACATAAAAGTTTAAGGAAAATAATTCAACCGACGTGGGGCTCGAACCCATGACCCTGAGAATAAGAACCTCATGTTCCAGCGACTGTGCTAGCCGGGCTTCTCAACATCACCCAGTCAATCCCCTTCAGTTAGTGGTCAATGGTGATCCCAGGCTGTTGATGGCGGGGGATTCGGCGATGGTAATGCCGTTGATAGCCGGCCCTGCTGAAGTTGCATCTTCCTGTCGCTGATTGCTGCCAGGCGCCTGTTGGCTCCGCCCCGTGGGTTTATCTCGAACTTCAAACCACGAAACAGGTTCTCCTGAATTCCAAGGTGTGTACGGAGATCAACCATCAAAAGCTCTGCCATTAACCACAGGGGGTCCGCAATTTTCTGATCGCAATGCGCTTTCAGTCCTTGTCCTTAAAATTGCGGACGTGTAAATTGGGGAGTTTAATTACTTTGAAAGGAACATTGTTGTTTGGTGCAGTTCCGGTCAGAGAAATGTTTGTGAAAGGAACGTATTGCAGAGAGAGGGATTGAGCGCCTGTTGGCGGAAACATTTTTGAAATGAAAACTTGTGGACGATAAAATGGAACAAGAGCAGTCCGGGGTACATTGTCACATGATGCAAGCTATTTCTGACCCGGACCAAAGCTCCCCGTACACCGAGCACAGGCTCAGGAAAACCCCGGGTAGAGGATATCCCGGTCACTGTGCCTTCCAGCAACACTGAACAAGTGCCCAGTCTGAAACTTTCCAGAGTATTAACTTGCAACTAGAGCATCCAACAGTCTCTTGGGATCCCTTGGAACGTCAGATGATGCGCTCCCTGGTGGTGGAACATGGGAGTGCATGCTTTACAGAGACACAACATCACTCCCCCGCCAAAGTCAAAGTAAAAAGTTTTTACATGTTGAGGCGGTCGGGAGCTTTTCTTTCCCTGGTGGACGACCTCGGTACAAATGTCTGTTCTGGTGTGTTGGCTGTGCCCTCGCTGGGCTGGTGTGTTGTTGGCCCTGCAGGGCTGCTGGGTGTGTCTGGCCTTGCTGGGCTGTTGGGTGTGATGGGTTCGATTTCCTGGTCCATGGTGGTGTCGTTGATCCTTTGGGTATGTGTTGCGGGTTCGAAAAAGGTGTTGTCTGCTGTGGGTTGTTCAGGGCAGCCTGTGAACCATAGTCTCGTTTGGTCCAGGTGCTTTCTGCAAATTTATCCATTGTCTAGTTTGACGACAAACACCCTACTCCCTTCTTTAGCGATCACCGTGCACGCGATCCACTTGGGACCATGTCCATAGTTTAGCACATACACAGGGTCATTCAGATCAATTTCCCGTGACACAGTGGCGCGACCATCATTTACATTTTGTTGCTGACGCCTGCACTCTATCTGATCATGCAAGTTGGGGTGGACCAGCGAGAGTCTGCTTTTAAGTGTCCTTTTCATGAGTAGCTCAGCCGGGGGCACCCCTGTGAGCGAGTGGGGTCTCGTGCTATAGCTGAGCAGTACTCGGGACAGGCGGGTTAGGATTGAGCCTTCTGTGACTCGTTTGAGGCTCTGTTTGATTGTTTGTGCTGCCCGCTCTGCCTGCCCATTGGAGGCTGGTTTAAACGGGGTCGAGGTGATATGTTTGATCCCATTGCGGGTCAAGAATTCTTTAAATTTGGTTCTGGTGAAACATGCCCCGTTGGCACTGACCAGTATGGCACGCATGCCGTCTGTGGCAAACATGGCCCTCAGGCTTTCAATGGTGTCGGTGGCGGTGCTTCCCGACATTATTTCACATTCAATACATTTTGAAAAATCATCCACCACCACCAGGAACATTTTACCAAGAAATGGGCCTGCATAGTTGACATGGATCCTCGACACTGGTCTGGAGGCCAGGACCACAAACTTGGTGGTGCCTCTGTGGACGCGTTGCTCAACTGAGCACAGACACTGCATTGCCGTACACAGGACTCTAAGTCAGAATCGATACCGGGCCAGCAAATGTGGTATCTCGCTATCGCTTTCATCATTACTATACCCGGGTGTGTGCTGTGGAGATCCGATATGAACGTCTCCCTGCCCTTTTTTGGCAGCACTACGCGGTTACCCCACAACAGGCAGTCTGCCTGACTGGACAGCTCGTCCTTTCGCCGCTGGAACGGCTTGATTGGCTCTTGTATTTCAACGGGGATGCTGGCCCAGCTCCCATGCAATACACAGTTTTTTACTAGAGACAGCAGAGGATCTTGGCTGGTCCAAGTCCCAATCTGGCGGGCTGTAAAAGGTGATTTATCATTTTCAAACGCTTCCATGACCATCAACAAGTCAACGAGCTGCGCCCCTATCAACAAGTTTGCAGGCTGCGCCATGTCTCCCCCTGTGGTGGGCAATGGTAGCCGACAGAGCATCCGCACCATTCTCAGTGCCTGGCTTGTGGTGGATTGTCGAGTTATACGCTGAGAACGTGAGTGCCCACCTTTGTATGCGGGCTGAGGCATTAGTATTTATCCCCTTGTTTTCAGCGAAAAGGGATGTGAGGGGAATGTGATCGGTTTCCAGCTCAAATTTGAGGCCAAACAGAAACTGATGCATTTTCTTTACCCCGAACACACACGCTAATGCCTCTTTCTCAAATCATGCTGTAGGCCCTCTCGGCCTTAGACAAGCTCCTGGAAGCATTGGCGAAAGGTTGCAACTTCCCCGCAATGTTAGCTTGTTGTAATACACATCCGACTCCGTACGACGACACGTCACATGTTAGCACAAGTATTTTACACGGGTTATACAATACAAGCAGCTTGATGGAGCATAAAAGGATGCTGGCTTTGTCAAAAGCAAACACTTGTTTTTTTTCCCCAATACTCAGTTCTCACCTTTGTGCAATAACACATGTAGAGGCTCTAAAAGGTGCTTAACCCCGATAGGAAGTTACCAAAATAGTTGAGGAGTCCAAGGAACGACCGCAGCTCCGTGACGTTCTGTTGCCTAGGCGCGTTCATGATAGCCTCTTTATTCGCGTCTGTGGGCCGAATGCCGTCCGCCGTGAACTTTCTCCCCAAAATCTCCACTTCTGTTGCCATGAAGACACATTTCGCCCTCTTCAGCCGCAGCCCTACGCGACCCAGTCGCTGGAGGACCTCCTCCAGGTTTTGTATGTGTTCGGCGGTGTCCAGACCCATAACCAATATGTCGTCCTGAAAGACCACCGTGTGTGGTACCGACTTGAGCAGGCTCTCCGTGTTTCTCTGGAAGATCGCTGCAGCCGACCGAATTCCAAACGGGCATCTGTTGTCGCTGAACAGTCCCTTTTGCGTGTTGAAGCAGGTGAGGCCCTTCAAAGACTCCTCCAGCTCCTGCGTCATGTAGGCCGAAGTCAGGTCAAGCTTGGTGAACACCTTGCCTCCTGCCAGCGCGCAAAATAGGTCGTCTGTCTTAGGTAGCGGTTATTGGTCCTGTATCGAGAAACGATTAATACTTACTTTATAATCGCCGCAAACCCTGACAGTGCCATCACTATTGAGTACTGGAACAATCGGGCTGGCCCACTCGCTGAATTCCACTGGGGAGATGATGCCGTCGTGTTGCAGCCTGTCCAGCTCGATTTCCTCTCTCTCCTCATCATGTGAGGTACCGCTCGCGCGTTGTGGTGAATGGATAGTGCCTCTGGGACCAAGTGGATCTGCACCTTCGCCCTGGAAAAGTTTCCAATGCCTGACTCAGAAAGGGAAGGAAATTTGTTCATAACCTGGATGCATAAGGCCTCATCGACATGTGATAGCGTTCGGATGGTATCCCAGTTCCAGCGGATTTTCCCCGCCAGCTCCTTTTAAGCAGTGTGGGGCCAGCGCCCGGGACAATCCAGAGTGGCAGTTCGTGCACCGTGCCCTCGTAGGTGACCTTGACCATGGCGCTGCCCAGGACAGTTAAATGCTCTTTGGTGTACATTCTCATTTTCATGTGGATGGGGCTTCGGGCTGCTCTGAATGCCTTGATGCACCACAGTCTCTCAAACATCTTTTTACTCAGGATGGATTGGCTATCGCCAGAGTCCAGTTCCATGGTTAGGGGTAAGCCATTCAATTTTACATTTAGCATTATAGGTGGACATTTCGTCGAAAATGTGTGCACCCCGTGTACTTCAGCATCTGCCTCCTCACTATGAGGCTCGAAATTGCTTGATCCACCATGGACCGATCTTCCTCTGCCACATGGTGTTTAGCAGCTTTTGTAGAGCTTGCAGCTCATTCGCAAGCTCGTTGGAGATGCCCCATTGTTCCACAGCTCTTGCAACCATACCCTTTGAAGCGGCATGAATATGCTGAATGGAAGCCTGCACAACGCCAACATGTTGTGAATTGCCTTGCACTCATCCTTTGTTGGGGACACTGAGTCATCTGGGTCACCTGAGGCCTGCTGGCAGTTGCAGACTCGTGGGTTCTGCCCTGTACATTTCTGCTCACAAACGCAGTTCCAGTTAATTTATGAACATTGCTAGAAATTGTGTGCTGAGAGATTTGTTTGGTGTTATCACTGGTGGACATAAATACTTGTGTTATCGCAATGGCCTTACTGAGGGTCGGTGTCTGTACAGCTAAAGTTTTTCGTAGGATGGTCTCGTGGCCAATGCCCACTACAAAACAGTCTCTGAGCATTTGCTCCAGGTAGCCATAAAACTCACATTATCCTGCATGTCGCCTTAGCACCGCGATGTAACTCGCCACTTCCTGACCTTCAGATCGCTGGCACGTGTAGAACCGATACCTCGCCATAGCAAGCTCTCCCTCGGGTTAAGATGCTGCCGAACCAGTGTACACAGCTCCTCATACGATTTGTCTGTGGGTTTCACCGGAGCCAGAAGATTCTTCATGAGACTGTATGTCTGAGCCCCACAGACTGTGAGGAGGACAACTCTCCTTTTTGCAGCACTTCCTTCTCCGTCCAGCTCGTTGGTTACAAAGTACTGGTTTAGCCATTCGACATAGGCTTCCCAGTCCTCACCTTCCGAGAACTAATCCAGGATGCCCACAGTTTGCTGCAAGTTTGTGCTGGATTCATAAACTCGTCGCCAGTTATTATGTTCCTAACACAGATGATGCTGCACATGGGAGGTTAAAGTAACAGTGACCTCAGTTTTTCATTAGACACTCCAGAGTGAGGAACTGGCCTTAGGGGCCGGCTTATATACAGTGCTCCCAAATGGTGCTGGGATCCCTTGGGACTTCAGGGGATGAGCTCCCTGGTGGCGGAACATGGGAGTGCATGCTTTACAGATTCACAACACATACGTTGCCTCAACTTTGATTTCTGCCATCATCCCTTGTGTTTAACCTTCGCCGCACCTCCGCCACGATCTCTCACCGTTCCTCCACCACGATCTCTCACCGTTCCTCCACCAAGATCTCTCACCGTTCCTCGAGCACGAACTCTCACCGTTCCTGCACCACGATATCTCAGCGTTCCTCCGCCACGATCTCTCACAGTTCCTCCAACACGATCTCTCACAGTTCCTCCATCACGACCTATCACCGCTCCTCCACCACGATCTCTCACCATTCCTCCGCCATGATCTCGCACCGTTCCTCCACCACGACCTCTCACCGTTCCTCCACCACGATCTCTCACCGTTCCTCCACCACGATCTCTCTTCACTCCTCCACCACGACCTCTCACCGTTCCACCACCACGATCTCTCATCGTTCCTCGACCAGGACCTCTCACTGTTCCTCCACCACGATCTCTCACCGCTCCTCCACCACGATCTCTCACTGTTCCTCCACACTGACCTTCCCGCTCCTCCGCTGTACCTGGGTCCCGCCGATGTTCCTGCCCACGCACCAAACGGCGACCTGGGTTTTGATGACGTGCAGCAGAGCAGGTCTCCAGCCGTCCTGTTTAACCCTTGCCACTGGACCAAGGCCTCGCTCTGTCAATCCCGTGTGATGGCTGGTGTGCAATGGTCACACCATGTTAAAACAATCCACCCACAGGCATCTTCCACCCTTTGATTGGAGTTCAGGACTGGAACATCTGGTCCTTCATTGAAACACCTGGGAACCCATGTGGAATTAAGCCTTGGTCGGTCGAGGACCCGCCTATGATGATGATGATGATGATGTGTGTGTCCTTACCAAATGCCTGCTGGAAACCATCAGATTAAATCTTGTAAGACCCGTCCCTTGATTCAGTTTTCACTGACCTTGCCTTAGGAAGGCTATATTGGCTTTGGAGGGAGCACTGTGTCGGTTTCCCAGAATGATACCTGGATTCCAAAGTTTAAATTAAGATATGAGATTACACCCACTGGCAATTAGAGGGTCGAGCAGTGATTTGATCAAAATTTTCAAGATAATAAGGGAACAGATAGAGTAGATAGAGAGACATGATTCCCGCTGGTTGGGGAGTCCCAGACTAGTGGCCATAGTCTAAATATTAGAGCCAGATATTTCAGGAGTGAAATTCGGAAACATTCCAACACACACAGGGTGGGAGAGCTTTGGAACTCCGTGCTGCAAAGGGCAGTTGGTGCTGGGTCAGTTGTTCATTTTACATCGCATTTTGACCAAAGGTATTAAGGAATATGGGACAAAGGTGGGTATATGGAGTTTGCTCACAGACCAGCTATGATCTCATTGAAAGGCGGAACCGGCTCAAGAGGCTGAATGGGCCTCCTCCTGTTCCTGTGTAACAGGCTTGAGGGGCTGAATGGCCTCCTCCTGTTCCTGTGCAACAGGCTCGATGGGCTGAATGGGCCTCCTCCTGTTCCTGTGTATCAGGCTCGAGGGGCTGAATGGGCCTCCTCCTGTTCCTGTGCAACAGGCTCGAGGGGCTGAATGGGCCTAATCCTGTTCCTGTGTAACAGGATCAAGGGGATGAATGGGTCTCCTCCTGTTCCTGTGCAACAGGCTCGAGGGACTGAATGGGCCTACTCCTGTTCCTGTGTAACAGGCTCAAGGGGCTGAATGGGCCTACTCCTGCTCCTTTGTAACAGGCTCAAGGGGCTGATTGGGCCTACTCCTCTTCCTGTGCAACAGGCTCGTGGGGCTGAGTGGGCCGACTCCTGTTCCTGTGTAACAGGCTCGAGAGGCTGAATGGGCCTACTCCTCTTCCTGTGTAACAGGCTTGAGGGGCTGAGTGGGCCTCCTCCTGTTTATGTGTAACAGGCTCAAGGGGCTGAATGGGCCGCATCCTGTACCTGTGTGCAAGGTCTGGGAAACAAAGGGAGGTGATATGAGAAAACATAAACGAAATGGTATTGTGTTAAAAGGGAAGCAGAAGGATTGAGTGATTTACACACAGAAATCTTTGAAGCTGGATAGATAAGTTGCTAAGTTGTTTAAAAAGAATACAGGGCCCTTGGCTTGAAATGTAGTGAAATAGAGGATACCATACCTTTTCAATCCCGGTTAAGGCCTCAGTTGGAGAACTGTTTACAGTTCTGAGCACCACAATTTAGGAAGGATATCAAGGCATTGGAGAGAACGTAAGAAATATATAAGAAACATTTTCTATTGGTGTTGAAGACACAAACACAGGCATTCATCGAGAATCAACATGCAGGTGACCACACACAGATTAAAGAGCCAGAGAGACTGACAGAATCGGGAAACACCGGCAAATAGACAAGAGATATTGACAAGGACTGAAAGCACTTTGCGATCAGAAAATTGACGGCCCAGCTGTGGTTAATGACACGGCTTTTGATGATTGATCTCCGTACAAGCCTTGAAATTCAGGAGAACCGGTTTCGTGGTTTGAAGCTTGAGATAAACCCACGGGGCGATGCCAACAGGCCCCTGGCAGCAATCAGCGACAGGAAGATGCAATTTATGCAGGCCCGGCTAGCTCAGTATGGAGAGTATAAGACTCTTAATTTCCGGGTCGTGGGATAGAGCCCCATGTTGGGTGAATTATTTTCCGTAAACTTTTATGGTGCTTTCCGAGGAAAACATCATAAATGAATCCATAATCTTCTTTTGCACAATGAAAGAAATGCGAACTGAGGGAGAGTTGATCATTTAATCATTTATTCTGTGCTCTGTAGAAGAACACAAGAACCAGGAGCAGGAGTCGGCGATTTGGCCCTTCGAGCCTGCCTTCTTTTGCACTGAAACAAATTATAACCGTGTTTTTAAATGAGCAGTGTGAGATATTTAGAGGGCACATTTCAATGCTTCACAAAACCATTCCTTTCGCTACAGCCAACCAGGATCGGTTCCCAGTTTGAGAAGTAACTTTGATATCATTGTTTGAACTTGAAGTGGGGTCATTTTATTAAGCTCGATGGATGTCCCAAAGCACATCAGAGTGGTGTCAAACAAATGAGTTTGCAATTAAAAACACTGAATGTCAGGAGTGGGATTTGAGCCCAAATTTCCAGAGGAGACGGTGAACTGAACACAGCGCCTGAGACCTCTTGGCCATCCTGACTGGTAGAAGTTTCAGTTACAAGTTATTGCTCTGGAAAGTTTCAGACCGGGCACTTGTTCAGTGTGACTGGAAGGCCCAGTGACCGGGATATCCTCTCCCCCGGGGTTTTCCTGAGCCTGTGCTCGGTGTGTGGGGAGCTTTGGTCCGGATCCGAGATCGCTTGCATCATGTGACAATGCACCTCGGACTGCTCTTGTTCCATTTTATCGCACATTAGTTTTTGGTTCAAAAATAATATCAGAAGTGGGACATGAACCCACATCTCCAGAAGAGCCAATGACCTGAACACAGAACGGCCATCTTGCCTATTCAGTGCTGTGTGTGGCTACCTGCAGGTTGACTTTGAACTTTTGTGTCCTGTCACATGAAATAAATGAGGGCAGCAGGCAATTCGCTGCCTGACACCGGGGAAACAGTGAGACAGACATTGCATTGTGATCAGGTTTAATCACAGCAATATCTGCTGTCAGGAGCTGAAAAGGAGGAAGAGCTGAAAAAACACAAGAAAAAAGCTAAGAAATGTCAGCAATTGTAGTAAACTCTTTAATGTGTTTCCTGCTCGTTTCGTGGTGCGGTGCTCACAGAGGGAGCCCAGATTCAGAAAGTAACTCTTTCATTCAAAATCTTTAAAATAATGACATGCAACTAATTAAACTGTGTGTCGGGGGATGCGGATGGATGAAGATTAATTGTTTTATTCCCCACTCATTAACCGACAGCGTTGTTTTGTAGAATTGCTACTGAGGGACAGTGGAAACTTCAATAACTGAACTTTAATTATTTAAGGATTTTGAATAATTGATGAAGTTTTCTCCCCTATCTTATTTTACTCACTCTGTATGTTGGAGACTGGTTTAAAATGTTCAGTGCTCATGCGACAAGGAACCTTGGGCGACTTTTGTTCAACTTATTTCACGGCAAAAATAGTCTCCAAAATAATGTTTCACCCGTGCTCGAACCAGAGACGTTTTGCGTGTAAGGCAAACGTGATAACCACTACACTACAGTTAAAGTAATCTTACGTATAAAACCAGAGCTTTAATCTACAGAGCTGGCCGATACTTCAGGAGCTGGTTTTACGAGAATAGAATGATGGTGCTATATTTCGGAAGGCTGTGAGTTTGGCAGGAATTGATCTCGTGTTTCACAGACTTTACACATCGGAACAGGAGATGGCCATTTAGCAGCGAGTGGTTAGGATCTGGAAGGCACGGCTTGAAAGGGCGGTGGAGGCAGACTCAATCTTATCTTTCAGACGGGAGTTGGATAAGGGTCTGAAGGAAAATCAATTGCAGAGCTACAGAGAAAGAGCGGGGGAGTGGGACACGCTGAGAGTCGGCACGGGCTCGATCGGCCGAATGGCCTTCCATGCTGTAACCATTCCATGATTCGATAAGTTAGTGGCACATTTCACAGTGTGGGTGGGAGCTCAACATTGCAAAGGGACATGGATTGAGTCGGCAAAACTAGAGGCATCTGATTCAGGAGATTCGTGGCGCGCTGAAATTTCGGAGTTCAATGACTTTGAAAGGAACATTTTTGTTTTGTGCCGTTTCGGTCAGAGGTTTTGCATGAAAGCAACATTAACTGAAATGAAATACAATCGCCCAACGTGGGGCTCTAAACCACGACCCTGAGATTAAGAGTCTCATGCTCTACCGACTGAGCTAGACAGGCTTCTGCCCAACGCAGGTTTTTATCACTCATTGCAGCCAGGCGCCTGTTGGCTCCGCCCCAGATGTTAAATCTTGCTGTTGAAGAACTGCCAGGGTCTTCTTGAATGGTGGACCAGGCTCGAGGGGACGAATAGCGAACTCCGGCCCCGAATCCTTACGTGTTTATGATTAGCTCCTTCAGGGTAAACGAGCCAAAGAAGTACAGCGGAAACGTTACAAGGACACCCTCAAAGTCTCCCTGGTAAAGTGCGACATCACCACTGACACCCGGGAGACCCTGGCCGCAGACCGCGCGGGGTGGAGAAAGTCCATCCGGTAGGGCGTTGAGCTCTTTGAATCTCGATGCAAGGAGCATGACGAGACCAAGCGCAGGCAGCGGAAGGAGCACGCGGCAAACCAGTCCCACCGACCACTTCCCTCGATGTATGTCTGTCCCACCTGTAACAGGGTCTGTGGCTCTCCTATCGAAATGTTCAGCCATCAAAGGACTCCCTTTTGGATGGAAGCAAGTCCTCCTCGATCCCGAGAGACTTCCTCTGATGGTGTCTATGATTTGCGGTACACTGCGGAAACATCTCCACTTTCAGCACCAGATTACCAGAATTAAACCCAATGGCATCGGCACTAAAGCTCCTCATCTGCTCAGAGCAAAATATATCATGTGACAATAGAATTTTATGAATTAATTAATGATGTTTAAATCAATGGTTCTTTTTTTTTTGCATAGGAGATACATAAAGGTGTGTAAAATAGATGAACTATTTTTTTATAAGGTTTTGAATTAAAAGTACAATTTCCCTGACCGCGAATCGAACCGGGGCCGCGGCGGTGAGAGCGCTAAATCCTAACCACTAGACCATCAGGAAACCCACTTTGGGCACAGAAGCAGTGGTTTTGTCGAGGTTCACATCGAGCAGCTCCGTAACACAAGACTCTGTGCTCTACGGGCTATTACGAGGGACACATACATCACCTGTTGCTGGAGGGCTATCAACTCAATCAAAGTGACCACGACGTGATTTGAACACGTAACCTTCGGATCTGAAGTCAGACACACTACCGTTGCTCCCTCAGACCTACATAGTGAACTGGAGATGTTTGTCTATATGAAGGTTCTGTAATACAAGGGGCTTTAAAATCTCCGCCCATTCCCGCCAGGTATCACAAGCAGCGCTCACCTGACAGGCACCGTATAGTTTCTTCTTCAACTTTTCTTTTGCTTTCACGGGAAACCATCATAAATTAACCCCTCACCTTCTTTTGCACAATCAAACAAATGCTAACTCAGGAACAGTCCATACTTCAATCATGTGTCTTGTGCTTTGCATCTTAACTCGTAAACCATATCCCATTTTACTCACTGTATTGTAGCTTTCTGGATCAAAATCTTTATTGCCGATAACACCACGAATCTGGGGCAACTTTTATCAAATTTAACAGCACGGGTTATTCCTACCGTGCACACAAAATATAATCAGTAGTGAAGATAAAATCCCACCGTGCGTATTTTCAGATTCAACGCAGCAGCATTTCAAATAAATTTTACACTGAAAAGATTTGCAAGTGTTGCTTGTATTTGTGTCTTAAATTAAACTTTGTGGCGTCTGACTCCCATTCATGCCACTGCTGAATAAGAAAGGAGTGTTTACAATGACTAGACTGCACTGCCCCTGATATTTGTGAGCTCATCCTTTATATTCAGTGGTTTCTCGCCCTTTGATGGGCTGCAGTGTAGCGGATATCACGTTGGCCTCACATCGAGTACTGTTTTGGGGGATGACTCATCAGGGGAGGGCAGCAGCAGCCAAGTTCATGGCACCATGGCTGGCTCTGCTGCACAGAAGCGCAGGAAAAAGAGTGGGACAGCGATAGTGATAGGGGATTCGATTGTAAGGGGAATAGATAGGCGTTTCTGCGGCCGCAATCGAGACTCCAGGATGGTATGTTGCCTCCCTGGTGCAAGGGTCAAGTATGTCTTGGAGCGGGTGCAGGACATTCTGAAAAGGGAGGGTGAACAGCCAGTTGTAGTGGTGCACATTGGTACCAAAGATTTAGGTAAAAAAAAGGGATGAGGTCCTACGAGATGAATTTAAGAGCTAGAAGCTAAATTAAAAAGTAGGACATCAAAAGTAGTAATCTCGGGATTGCTAAGAATGCCACGTGCTAGTCAGAGGAGAAATCGCAGGATAGCTCAGATGAATGCGTGGCTTGAGGAGTGGTGCAGCAGGGAGGGATTCAAATTCCTGGGGCATTGGAACCGGTTCTGGGGGAGGTGGGACCAGTACAAACCAGACGGTCTGCACCTGGGAAGGTCCGGAACCAAAGTCCTAGAGGGGAGTGTTTGCTAGTGCTGTTGGGGAGGAGTTAAACTAATATGGCAGTGGGATGGGAACCAATGCAGGGAGACAGAGGGAAACAAAATGGAGACAGATACAAAAGACAGAAAGGAGATGAGTAAAAGTGGAAGGCAAAAACCAAAAAGCGCCACTGTACATCAAAATTCTAAAGGTTCAAAGTGTAATAAAAAGCCAAGCCTGAAAGCTCGGTGCCTCAATGCGAGGAGTATTCGAAACGCAGGAGAGGGCTCTGAGCTAGAGTGGTTGAGAGCGCAGATAAACAGGACCCCAAGAAAGAATGCAAGAGGCAGGAGGCAACAGAGCAGAGTAGCACTGGGGTAAGTGTAAACCACAAGGTGATAGGAAGGGACAATATGTATGAATATAAAGGGGCTGCAGGAGGGGTCAAAACTAAAAATCATGGATTAAAAACTAGTATTAAATACTTTACCTAAATGCATGCAGCATTCAAAATAAAGTAAATGCGTTGACGGCACAATTCATGACAAATAGGTATGATTTGGTGGCCATTACAGAAACGTGGTTGCAGGGTGGCGAAGACTGGGAATTAAACATACAGGGGTAGCTGACAATTCGGAAAGATAGACAAGAAGGGAAAGGAGGTGGGGTAGCTCTGTTAATAAAGGATGATATCAGGGCAGTTGTGAGAGAATATATTGGCTCTAATGAGCAAAATGTTGAATCATTGTGGGTGGAGATTAGAGACAGTAAGGGGAAAAAGTCACTTGTGGGCGTAGTATATCGGCGCCGAAATAATAACTTGACGGTGGGGCGGGCAATAATCAAGGGAATAATGGAGGCATGTGAAAAAGGAACGGCAGTAATCATGGGGGATTTTAACCTACATATTGATTGGTCAATTCAAATCGCACGGGGTAGCCTGGAGGAGGAATTCATAGAATGCATGCTGGATTGTTTCTGAGAACAATATGTTACAGAACCTACAAGGGAGCAAGCTATCTTAGATCTGGTCCTGTGCAATGAGACAGGAATAATAAACGATCTCCTAGTAAAAGATCCTCTCGGAATGAGTGATCACAGTTTGGTTGAATTTGTAATATAGATTGAGGGTGAGGAAGTAATGTCTCAAACGAGCATACAATGCGAAAACAAAGGGGACTACAGTGGGATCAGGGCAGAGTTGGCTAAAGTAGACTGGGAACACAGACTAAACGGTGGCACAATTGAGGTACAGCAGAGGACTTTGAAGGAGCTCTTTCATAGTGCACAACAAAAATATATTCCAGTGAAAAAGAAGGGCAGTAAGAGAAGGGATAACCTGCCGTGGATAACCAAGGGAATAAAGGAGAGTATCAAATTAAAAACCAATGCGTATAAGGTGGCCAAGGTTAGTGGAAAACTAGAAGATTGGGAAAATGTTAAACGACAGCAAACAATGACTAAGAAAGCAATAAAGAAAGGAAAGATAGATTACGAAATTAAACTTGCGCAAAACATAAAAACAGATAGTAAAAGCTTTTACCGATATATAAAATGGCAAAGAGTGACTAAAGTAAATGTTGGTCCCTCAGAAGATGAGAAGGGGGATTTAATAATGGGAAATGTGGAAATGGCTGAGATCTTAAACAATTATTTTGCTTCGGTCTTCACAGTGGAAGACACAAAAACCATGCCAGAAATTGCTGGTCACAGGAATGTGGGAAGGGAGGACCTTGAGACAATCACTATCACTAGGCGGGAAGTGCTGGACAGATTAATGGGACTCAAGGTAGACAAGTTCCCTGGTCCTGATGAAATGCATCCCAGGGTATTAAAAGAGATGGCGGAAGTTATAGCAGAAGCATTCGTTATAATCTTCCAAAATTCTCTGGACTCTGGGGAGGTACCAGCGGATTGGAAAGCAGCTAATGTTACGCCTCTGTTTAAAAAAGGGGGCAGACAAAAGGCAGGTAACAATAGGCCGGGTAGTTTAACATCTGTCGTGGGGAAAATGTTTGAAACTATCATTAAGGAAGAAATAGCGGGACATCGAGATAGGCTTAGTGCACTCAAGCAGACACAGCATGGATTCATGAAGGGGAAATCATGTTTAACTAATTTACTGGAATTCTTTGAGGATATAACGAGCATGGTGGATAGAGGTGTACCGATGGATGTGGTGTATTTATATTTCCAAAAGGCTTTCGATAAGGTTCCACACAAAAGGTTACGTCCTAAGATAGAGGTACGCGGAGTCAGAGGATATGTATTAGCATGGATCGAGATTTGGCTGGCGAACAGAAAGCAGAGAGTCGGGATAAATAGGTGCTTTTCAGGTTGGAAATCGGTGGTTAGTGGTGTGCCACACGGATCGGCGCTGGGACCACAACTGTATGCAATAAACATAGATGACCTGGAAGAGGGGACAGAGTGTAGTGTAAAAGAATTTGCAGATGACACAAAGATTAGTGGGAAAGCGAGTTGTGTAGAGGACACAGAGAGGCTGCAAAGAGATTTGGATAGGTTAAGCGAATGGGCTAAGGTTTGGCAGATGGAATACAATGTCGGAAAGTGTGAGGTCATCGACCTTGGGAAAAAAAACAGTAAACGGGAATATTATTTGAATAGGGAGAAATTACAACATGCTGCGGTGCAGAGGGACCTGGGGGTTCTTGTGCATGAATCCCCAAAAGTTAGTTTGCAGGTGCAGCAGGTAATCAGGAAAGTGAATGGTATGTTCGCCTTCATTGCGAGAGGGATGGAGTACAAAAGCAGGGAGGTCCTGCTGCAACTGTATAGGGTATTGGTGAGGCCGCACCTGGAGTACTGCGTGCAGTTTTGGTCACCTTACTTAAGGAAGGATATACTGGCATTGGAGGGGTTACAGACACGATTCACTCGTTGATTCCGCAGATGAGGGGGTTATCTTATGATGATAGATTGAGGAGACTGGGTATTTACTCGGTGGAGTTCAGAAGGATGAGGGGTGATCTCATAGAAACATTTAAAATAATGAAAGGGATAGACAAGATAGAGGCAGAGAGGTTGTTTCCACTGGTAGGGGAGACTAGAACTAGGAGGCACAGCCCCAAAATACGGGGGAGCCAATTTAATACCGAGTTGAGAAGGAATTTCTTCTCCCAGAGATTTATCAATCTGTGGAATTATCTGCCCAAGGAAGCAGTTGAGGCTAGCTCATTGAATGTATTCAAGTCACAGATAGATAGATGTTTAACCACTAAGGGAATTAAGGGTTACGGGAACGGGCGGGAAAGTGGAGCTGAGTCCACGGCCAGATCAGCCATGATCTTGTTGAATGGCGGAGCATGCTCGAGGGGGAAGATGGCCTACTCCTCTTCCTAATTCTTATGTTTCTTATGTTTCTTATGGAGTAGGCGTCGACTACAACCAAAAACATTTTTGAAAGGACCTGCGTAGTCCTCATGTATGCGTGCCCAAGGCTTGGTGGGCCAGGACCAGGGGCTAAGGTGGGCTTCCCTTGGCGCATTAGTCAGCTGGGCAAACGTGTTGCACCTGAGAACACAAAGTTCCAGATCTGCGTCTATCCCTGGACACCAAATGTGTGACTTGGCAATTGCCTTCCTCATGACAATGCCCGGGTGCTCATTGTGGAGTTCTCTGATGAACACATCTCTGCACATCTGGTTTCTACGCAGTTTCCCCACAGTAGGCAATCGGCCTGAATCGAGAGTTTATCCCTGCGCCGGTGAAATAGTTTAACTTCCTCAGGACATGCCCTGTACGTGGCAGCCCAGTCCCCATTCAGGACACATTTCTTGACGAGAGACAAAAGCGGGTCTCTATTTGTCCAGACTTTAATCTGACGGGCTGTCACGGGTGAGCCTTCACTTCCGAATGCTTTAAAGCCATGGCCATCTCAGCACCATGCTCGGTAGCCCCCTCAGTGGTGGCGAGTGGGACCCTGCTGAGTGCATCGGCGCAATTTTTGGTGCCCGGTCTGTGTCGAATTGTGTAGTCATAGGCGGCCAACGTTAGTGCCCACCTCTGTATTCGGGCCGATGCGTTTGCATTTATGGCTTTGTTGTCGGCCAAAAGGGACGTTAGGGGTTTGTGATCTGTCTCCAGCTCAAATTTCCTGCCAAACAGGTATTGGTGCATTTTCTTTACTGCATATACACATGCGAGCGCTTCCTTTTCTACCATCCCGTATCCCCTTTCTGCCTGGGACAGACTTCCGGAGGCCTAAGCTACCGGCTGTAACTGACCCTTGGCATTCACATGTTGCAAGACATCCGACACCATCGGACGACGCATCGTTACACAAGCTTCTTACATGGGTCATATAGCGTTAACAGAGTGTTGGAACATAACAAATTGCGTGCTCTATTAAAAGTCTTTTCCTGATTGTCCCCCCAGACACATTCGCGACCTTTGCGTAGGAGCACGTGTAGCAGCTCTAGCAGTTTGCTCAATTTGGGAAGAAAGTTACCAAAATAGTTCAGGAGCCCCAGGAACGAATGCAGTTCCGTCGTGTTACGGGGTCTGGGTGCTCTCTGGATCGCTTCCGTTTTGGAGGCAGTAGGGCTGATCCCGTCTGCTGCTACCCTCCTCCCCAGGAATTATCCCTCTGGAGCTGTGAAGATGCACTTCGCCTTTTTCAGTCGCAGCCCTATCCGGTCCAGTATGCGTAGCACCTCCTCCAGGTTGTGGAGGTGTTCTTCAGTATCGTAACCCGTGATGAGGATGTCGTCCTAAAAAAACACCGTCCCTGGAATCGACTTGAGGAGGCTTTCCATATTTCATTGTAAGATCGCAGCAACTTAGCCAATCCCGAACCGACATCTGTTGTACTCAAACAATCCCTTGTGTGTCGTGATGGTGGTCAGCTTCTTCGGCTCACTCGCCAGCTCCTGGGTCATGTCAGCTGAGGTCAGGTCTAATTTTGAAAAATGTTTGCCACCGGATAGCGTCGCAAAGAGGTCCTCCGCTTTCAGTAGCGGATACTGGTCTTGGGGTGACACCCGATTGATGGTGGCCTTGTAATCACCACATATCCTGACCGACCCATCCGCCTTGAGCACCGGCACAATCTGGCTCGCCCAGTCACTGAATTCGACTGGGGAGATGATGCCTTCCCTTAGCAGACGGTCCAATTCGCCTTCTGTCGTTTCCCGCATCACATACGGTTCTGCCCTGGCCTTGTGGTGTACTGTCCTGGCGTCCGGGTTTATGTGAATCACTACCTTGGCCCCAATGAAAGTGCCGGATTTAAATAATGAGTCAAATTTGTCCAGGATCTGTGAGCATGATACTCGCTCCACAGAGGAAATTGCATTGACATCGCCAAATTTCCAGTTCATGACAGCAAGCGAACTTTGTGGGTCACGACTACCGTGGCGCTGCCTAGCACCGGAATGATCTCCTTTGTGTATGTTCTTAGCTGTGCGTCAATCGGCGATAATTTTGGCCTCCTGGCCTTGGACGCCCACAACTTTTCGAACTATTTGATACCCATCAGGGACTGGCTGGCCCACGTGTCTAGCTCCACTGATACTGGGATGCCATTGAGGAGCACGTTCATCATTATCGGTGGCGTCCTGGTTTATGAACTGTATCCTTGCTCCACATGAACTTGCTGAACTTCAGCTTCCAGCGATTTCCCCCAGTGTTCATTTCTGCAATTTCTGCAGGTATTTTGCTCAGCTCTGCATAGTCCGGCTGAGTGCGTGCCTCCACGCTGTTGGAAACAAAAGGTCTCTTGCCAGTCGATCCTCACTGACTGCCCCGTGATTGTCCTTGAGTGCACCATATGCAGGTGTTGATGGACCCATTACTGGCCGCATTGTCCCTTGCAATGACGTGAATCGCCGTTCAGCTTGCCATTGTCTCTGTCGAACTTCCCCTCTGGGTATGGCTACATATTGGGGCATGCCTGACTGCCCTTGGCTGCCTGGAGAAGTGTGTGATGCTTTAACAATGTTGAATCTCTGTCCCAACCATTGCTTAATACAGTACCTCTTGTCGGTTCAGCTAGTGGCCATGCTCGTGTGGTTTAAATCCCACTTTCCCATCGCCATTGATACGTCCTTACTATACAGTGTCAATGCACACGAGGCCCATGCTTCAGAGAAGGTCAGTCTGTGACCTGTCCTTTATTTCTTAGCACTCAAGTGATGGAAGTGAGTGGAGCTTCCCCTTTTATACCTGAAGGTCCAGATTAGGAGTGTCTCCCACAAGTTCACCACATAGTGGTCATTGTTCTCACAGTGTACAACTTAGGTCAGATTATACATGGGTTACAATGCTGATTGAATACATGACAGTCCCGGCCTCACTCACGCTGGAGCTGGGGACGAGCGATCAGTCGATGGGTTGTTTGCGGCTTCGATCTGCTGTTGTGAAGCGAGGCGGAGATGCAGGATCCTTTAATAATCTCTCACAACTCAACTGAAAGCAGCCGGAACGTGCAGCTTTGAGAGGGGCTTTCTGCACCGTCAGGGCTGGAAATGGGAGGGAGTGAGAGACACTGTGTAGAGTTTGAATGTGTACAGAACTGTACAGAGAAACCAGCCAATGTAACAGGGCTGTGAGACACTGTTGATAGTATAGTATTAGGCAGTCCCTCGTATCGTGGATGATTTGTTTCCACTCTAGAAAGGGATGAGTTCACAGGTGTTTCGATGAGGGACCTGACAATCTAGGTCCCGAACTACATCCTGAAGGGTGGAAGATGCCTGTGGGTGGATTTTTTTAACGTGGGGTGACCGTTGCACACCAGCCACCATACGGGCTTGCCAGAGCTTGGTCTTGGTCCAGAGGCAAGGATTAACCAAGACGACCATTGACCAAGCTCTGCTGCATGGACCAATTGTGTACACATGCGCCGACTATCCATCGAACGCAGAGTGGGCTGGCCCGTGCTGTCCCTGGGACCTCGCCTCTGTTGAGCCCCGATCACGACGCTCCTGGGCCCCGATCTCTCACCACTCCTCCGCCCCGATCAAAAATGGAGCAGTCAGAAACAGGACATCAATTAGTCTCTCTTATCTTGGAGACACCAAATATCAACAAAGTTATTTGAAATATCAAAATATTAAACTCCAGCCAAGTTGAAGGGTTAACATCAGCAGAAACAAACATCAACTTTGTTAATATTGAACCATTAATGTCAATTATTCCATTTTTTCTAATATTTAAGTGAACAATGTTGAAAATGTTTCCACCCGGTTTCGATCCGGGGACTTTTCGCGTGTTCGGCGAACGTGATAACCACTACACTACAGAAACATTGCGATTGACACACTGCTAGGAACATAACCAGAGCTTTAACCTACACAGCTGGCCGATACTTCAGGAGCTGGTTTTACGAGAATAGAATGACGGTGCTATATTTTGGAAGGCTGTGAGTGAGGCAGGAATTGATCTCGTGTTTCCCAGACTTTACACATAGGAACAGGAGCGAGTTGTTAGGATCTGGGATGCACGTTTTGAAAGGGCGGTGGAGACAGATGCAATCTTATCTTTCTGATGGGAGTTGGATAAGTGTCTGAAGGAAAAACAATTACAGGGCTCCGGGGAAAGGGCGGGGGAGTGGGACTCGCTTCGAGTCGGTACGGTCTCGACGGGCCTAATGGCCTTCCGTGCTGTAACCATGCCATGATTCGATAAGTTAGTAGCGCATTTCATAGTGTGGGTGGAAGCAGAACATTGCAAAGGAACATGGATTGAGTCGGCAAAACTAGAGGCATCTAATTCAGGAGATTCAGGGGCCACGGAAATTCGGGAGTTTAATGACTTTGATAGGAACATTTTTGTTTTGTGCCGTTTCGGTCACATAAATGTTTGTGAAAGGAATTTTTTGCAGAAAGGGATGCAGCATTTAACCTTCTGCCTCAACACTTCTTTCTGGGTGTCAGGTCACATTTCGTTTCAATGTTAATCAATTGCTATAAGAACATAGGAATTAGGAACAGGAGTGGGCCATCTAGCCCCTCGAGCCTGCTCCAACTTTCTAAGCATCGGGAACAATCTACCCACATCTAACCAGTCCTGTCCCTTCAGAATCTGATATGTTTCGATGAGATCCCCTCTCATCCTTCTAAACTCCAATGTATAAAGGCCCAGTTGATCCAGTCTCTCCTCATATGTCAGTCCAGGCATCCCGGGAATCAGTCTGGTGAACCTTCGCTCCACTCCCTCAATAGCAAGAACGTCCTTCCTCAGATAAGGAGACCAAAATTGAAAACAATATTCCAGTTGAGGCCTCACCAAGGCCCCGCACAACTGCAATAAGAAATCCTTGCTCCTACACTCAAATCACCTAGCTATAAAGGCCAACATACGATTTACCTTTTTCCTGCCTGCTGTACCTGTATGCCAACTTTCAGTGACTGATGAACCATGACACCCAGGTCTCATTGCACATGCCCTTTTCCTAATCTGCCACCATTCAGGTAATATTCTGTCTTCACGTTTTTGCCCTCAAAGTGGATAACCTCACATTTATCCACATTATACTGCATCTGCCATGAATTTGCCCACTCACCTAACCTGTCTAAGTCACCCTGCAGTCTCTTAGCGTCCCCCTCACAGCTCACACCGCCACCCAGTTTTGTTTCATCTGCAAATCTACACTCAATTCCTTCATCCAAATCATTGATGTATATTGTAAAGAGCTGGGGTCCCAGCACTGAGCCCTGCGACACTCCACTAGTCACTGCCTGCCATTTTGAAAAGGACCCTTTTATCCCGACTCTCTGCTTTCTGTCTGCCAACCAGTTCTCTATCCACGTCAGTATATTACCCCCAATACCATGTGCTTTGATTTTGCACAGCAATCTCTTGTGTGGACCCTTGTCAACAACCTTTTGAAAGTCCAAATATAACACATCCACTGGTTCTCCCTTGTCCACTTTACTCGTTACAGCCTCAAAAATTCCAGAAGATTTGTCAAGCATGATTTCCCTTTCATAAATCCATGCTGACTTGGACCGATCCTGTCACTGCTTTCCAAATGCGTTGCTATTTCACCCTTAATAATTGATTCCAACATTTACCCCACGACTGATTCAGGCTAACCGGTGTATAATTACCCGCTTTCTCTCTCCCTCCCTTCTTAAAAGGTATTTTTACATTAGCTACCCTCTTGTCCATAGGAACTGATCCCGAGTCAATAGACTGTTGGAAAATGATCACCAATGCATCCACTATTTCTAGGGCGACTTCCGTTAGTACTCTTGGAAGCAGACTACAACGCCCCGGGGATTTATCATCCTTCAATCCCATCAATTTCCCACATCATAAGGATATCCTTCAGTTAATCCTTCTCACTCGACCCTCGGTCCCCGAGTACTTTTGGAAGGTTATTCGTGTCTTCCTTCGTGAAGACAGAACTGAAGTATTTGGTCAATTGGTCTGCCATTTCTTTGTTCCCCAATATAAATTCACCTGAATCCGACTGCAAGGGACCTACAGTTGTCTTCACTAATCTTTTTCTCTTCACATGTTTACAGAAGCTTTTGCAGTCAGTTGTTATGTTCCAAGCAAGCTTCCTCTCAAAATCCATTTTCCCCCTCCTCATGAAACCCTTAGTCCTCCTCTGTTGAATTCAAAATTTCTCCCAGTTCTCAGGTTTGTTGCTTTTTCTGGCCAATTTATTTTCCTCTTCCTTGGTTTTAACACTATCCTTAATTTCCCTTGTTAGCCACGGTTGAGCAACGTTCTCCGTTCTATTTTTACTCCAGACAGGGATGTGCAATTGCTGAAGTCACCCGTGTGATCTTTAAATGTTTGCCATTGCCTATCCACCATCAACCCTTTAAGTATCCTTTGGCCAGTCTATTCTCGCCAATTCACACCTCAGACCGTCAAAGTTACCTTTCCTTAAGTTCAGGACCCAAGTTTCTGAAATAACTGTGACACTCTCCATCTTAATGAAGAATTCTACCATATTATGTTACTCGTCCCCAAGGGGCCTCGCACAACAAGATTGATAATTAGTCCCTTCTCATTACACATCACCCAGTCAAGAATGGCCAGATCTCTTCTGGGTTGAGAAAACCATCCATAATACACTCCATGAAATCCTCCTCCAACACATCACTACCATGTGTTCAGCTCAATCACGATGTAGATAAAATTACCCATGATAACTGCTGTACCACCACTGCACACATCCCTTCTTTCTTCTTTGATGCTGTCCCCAACCCGACCACTACGAACCAGTGAGACAGACATTGCAGCAAGTGACTGGTTATTGTGAAACAGCAATTGCTAAAAGAACAGTGACCACGACATGATTTAAACACACAACTCGTTGATCTAGAGTCAGGCGCACTACCGTTGCACTACAAGCTCTACACAGTCATTAAGGGATGTTCGTCTATATGAGGGTACTGCAATACAAGGGACTTTAAAATCCCAGCCCATTCCCGCCAGGTATCACAAGCAGCGCTCACCTGACAGTCACCGGATGGCTTGTTCGAAAACTTTTATCTTGCTTTCACAGGAAAGCATCATTAATTAACCCTTCACCTGCTTTTGCACAATCAAACAAATGCTAACTCAGGGACACTCCATACTTCAATCATTTGGCCTGTGCTTTGGGGAGAGGCCAGGGAAGTGGAACTGAGTCCATGATCAGATCAGCCATGATCGTATCAAATGGCGGAGCAGGATCGAGGGGCCGTATGGCCCACTCCTGCTCCTATTTCATATGTTCTTATGTATGTTAACCCATTTTACTCACTTTATTTTAGCTTTCTGGTACAAAGTGTTCATTGCCGATGACACCAGGAATCTGGTGCAAATTTTATCAAATTTATCAGCACCGATTATTCCTACCGTGCACACAAAATACAATCAGTAGTAAAGATAAAATCCCACCGTGTGTATTTTCAGATTTAAAGCAGTAGCATTTCAAATAAAGTGAAAGAATTTTACACTGAAAAATTTGCAAGTGTTATTTGTATTTGTGTCTTTAATTAAACTTTGTGGCGTCTGACTCCCGTTCATGCCAGTGCTGAATAAGAGAGGAGGGTTTGACATTGACCAGACTGCACTGCCCCTGATATTTGTCAGCTCATCCTTTATATTCAGTGGTTTCTCGCCCTTTGATGGGCTGCAGTGTAGCGGATATCACTTTGGCCTCACACGCAAAAGGTCCCCGTGCATCCGTTTTCTCTCACTCAAAGTTATCCATTTATTGGTGAAATAAAGAGCAATTAATGAATAAGGGAGCCCTTTTGCCAGGAGAATAAATAGCAAATAAAAAGAGCAAATGCTGGAAACCTCAGCAGGTCAGGCAGCATTTGCAGGGAGAATCAACTCGCCCTCGATTGTTCATCCACAGCAAGTTTAAAAATAATGTTGCTGCCTGGGATTGAACTTGGGACCTATTGCGTGTAAAGCAAACGTGATAACCACTACACTACAGAAACCTCTGGCACAACAGCCCCATCAGCGAGGAGCTGACCAGTAAGCTCCCTCTGTGCTGATCGGGAATGTGTTGGCTCACCTGAAACAAATTCTGTCCCACACTGAGAATTCTCAATCCTTCTCCTCCGCTGCCCTTTACAGAAATGTCACGGATCACCCAGCCACCGTGTTCATTTCCACATCCTCACAGTGGGGCCACAGAGGCTCCTACCGTCTCCCCGCGATCAGCGAACTCACCCAGTTTACAAAATTAAACCCCAAACACGTGCCCGGCAAAGTGCAGGAGAAGCCAGATCGTCTGTAATCTCGGTCTATCAGAGAGAGTATTGTTATTCATGGTGATTACAGCAATTATTAAGCGTCTCACAGACCTCAATTTTTTTTTCTGCGATGAATTGATCGAGAATTGAAACCAGGTTAGTGCGCCGGGTCTTAACCCCTCGACCACCAGGGAACAGTTACCATACATGTCGAACCAGGTTAGTGCACCGGATCTTAACCCCTCGACCACCAGGGAACAGTTACGATGCATGTCGATATATTTATATATATTTATATATGAACCTGAATGTCAATGGCTACCTACCTAGACCTCGTGGCGCCCACGGTAGTGCGTCTAACTTTGAGTGAAAGAAACGGTTCCAAAGTGACACCTGTCATTAGTTCGACATGGTTACTACTTGTACTATTACAAGGTGTGCCACCAGAGGGCACTGCAGTGGGAGACTTGTAGCTTACCTGCACAGGTGTGCCTGGCCTAGTATAAAGGGCAGTCCACCAGGTGTGATCCTCACTCTGTGGTTATCAATAAAGGACTCAGGTCACTACAGTTAAATAACGACACATTGTCTCGTGGAGTCATTATCAGAGCATTTGAAGGTATAACAAGGGAGCCAAAAGCCTCAGAAACTGGCAATTCTACCAAAGCGTCGAAGTCATGCTGTAGGTGCCTGGGACAACACATTGCTCAAAGTTCTCCACACGTGAAGGCAGAGTGTTTCTTCGACAGAAAGACTGGGCATCTTGCGAAGTCATGCCGACTGAAGGGTAAACCTATTTTTAAAGCTATGAGTCCAGCGTTCAAAGCTATGAGTAGAAATCCCAAGAGACTACATAGTATGGAAGACCAACAACAGGACGATGAGATGTTTGAGTTACACATCAGCAGGAGCACTAGTTTAACGGACAGTGATTCGGAAAGCATCAAAATCCACATAGATGCGTGATTTCCAACTGGAGAAACCCAAGATAGAGCAGCGAGGCTACTCGGGAGAGTAAATTCCTGTGGTTGGTCATATCACTGTACCGATCGGTGAAATATGAAGATTAATTTCAGAACTTGCCTCGAATAGTAGTGAAAAGAGACAAGTCTGCCTTACAAGGAAGAAATTGATTAAGCTCACTGAAGCTGGATTGTAGTCAGATTTTCTGTGTGGAAGCGAGATTTTCATGATCGGATGAGGTTATCAAGAAGTATCCAAAGTTGTTCTGCGAAACGGACAGTCCGATCCAAGGCTTCAAGGCGAGTGTCAGGGTACAGAAGGACGCTAGATTGGTTTACTACAAGCCCCGTTCCGTACCACATGCACTCAAGGAGAAAGTTGAGCATGAACTCAAAAAACTAGAAGGTGTTAACCGTTACACTGCGGAAACATCTCCCCTTTCAGCGCCAGATTAACAAAATTAAACCCAATGAGATCGGGAGAAAAGTTCCTCACATGCTCAGGGCAAAATAAATAATTGTCGTTCTACAAAAGAATGAACAAATTTCAGCACCAGGTCAGACGGAAATGTTAAGCGAGCAGGTGGACTGCTTAATAGCACTTTTGAGGAGTTGGTGGTGACAAAGCAAATGGGTTCTGCCGAATGATTCAATATAAGAAATGTCTGCAATAGGATTCGAACACTATCTATAGTGAGCTGAACACATCACCTTAGACCACTCGGCCATCATTACTATTCAGTGCTGTGTGTGGCCACCTGCAGGTCGATTTTGAACTTTTGTGTCCTGTCACATGAAATAAATCAGGGCAGCAGGCAGATCTCTGCCCAACACCGGGGAAAGAGTGAGATAGACCTTGGAGCAAGGGTCTGGTTATTGTCAAACAGCAAATGAAATATTAATTCTGGAAGAATAACATTGAAACGAAATGTGATCCTTACACCCAGAAACAAGTGCTAAGGCAAAAGGATAAATGCTGCATCCCTTCCTGCAAAAAATTCCTTTCACAAACATTTCTCTGAACAAAACGTCACAAAACAAAAATGTTCCTTTCAAAGTCATTAAACTCCCAAACGCTCCGCGACTCTCCTGAATCAAATGCCTCAAGTTTGGCCGACTCCATCCATATCCCTTTGCTCCAAGGTCTGTCTTCCTTTTTTCCCCGGTGTCAGGCAGAGATCCGCCTGCGGCCCGCATTTATTTCACTCTCTATGAATCTCTCTAATATTACAACAGCAGCCATGGTTGTGTGAAGGTTTGTATTCTGTTAATCGTCGCCAATTGTTGTGAAAAGTAGAACACCAGGAGGCTGAGTACTGTGAGCTAAACTTAGTGTGATCTTAGTCTTCTTTATTACAACTCCAGAGTGCCTGAACAACATGGCAGCCAACCTTTTATACTGGCCCTGCAGGTTTGGGCAGTTGACCATTAGGACTCCAACATTCACGCCCTCTGGTGGCAAGTATGACATAGTTACATACTTCACATAATTGTTATCGTTAAGAAGTTATAATTCCAATGAATGCCTGAGTCATCAGAAAGGAGCCTGGTTTGTAGGACAAGGCTACATATCAGGAAGGAGCGTAATAACTCTGACATTTAATGTTGCGGACCCTATTCCTGCACTGCGTGTGTTCCAGCTCTGTTTGGAGCACAGATCCCTTCAATCCTTCGCTTACAGGGACAGTTGGATTCACCGTTTCTTTGTGTGGTGAAATTTAAAAGATTGAATGCGGCGCACATCTACCTGGTCACCTACTCACTAACCGCTACACGCTGCTCCCGTGTGATGGATGCACAGTTACTGTTACAAGCTTGAACGCAGGTACAAGCAGAACTCATTCATAGAAAGTCCAAGTCCCTGAGGCACCTGATTTTTTGCACCAAACTCCTTCGCAACGAGTTGCGGTTCGTGTGGGGTGATTTGGGCATATCTTTCCCCACAGGACAACACTTCAAACACAACTCAACGGATGCTAAGCGCTTTGGTGCGTCATGAGTTCCTGAAACGTGTTGTAGAAATGCAAGTCCTGCTTTGCAAAAGTTTGATGCAATTTCTAAATTTTGGGGTAAACTGAGGGCTCGTTCAGGATTTGAACCCGGGATCTCTTGCAAATTTCAAGCAATAACCCCGAAGCGAGAATCATACCCCTAGACCAACGAGCCAACTGTTCGATAAACGTGGAGATAAGGTGTAACCATTATTGAAACATTTTTAGTGTGTTGCTATTCTTGATCGGAGGAGCACCTGAGATGGAATGAGTGACTTTGCTTTTTCGACCTGTCTTCTGAAGCACCGCATGGTCCAACTCCGACAGTCAATGAGCTGTTGGGACGTTAGTGTATCCAGGCTGTGTGTGGTCACCCCGAGCACAGCAGAGGGGTTTCTGCATGAGTTCTGGGTGGGGACAGTATCTTTCCCCTTCTCTCTTCCTCTTGTCTTTAACCCTGTGCTTTGGTTTCTCGATTTATTCCCCTGTCTCAGTTTCTAGTGTTTAAAAGGGAACAAAAGATGAAATGGGTCTCACTGTGGAACAATTTCTCTCAGTCAAAGTTAGACACACTACCGTGGGCAGCACGAGGTCTCGGTAGGTAGCTGTTGATATTCAGGGTCATATATAAATATATATAAATATATCGACATGTATCGTAACAGTTCCCTGGTGGTCGAGCGATTAAGACCCGGCGGACTAACCTGGTTTCAATCCTCGATCAATTCATCGCATAAAAATAATTGTGGTCTGTGAGACGGTTAAACATTGCTGTAACCACCATGAATACCAATACTTTCTGTGATAGACCGAGCTTACAGACTATCTGACTTTTCTGGTCATGTATTCCGGGTTTAATTTTGTAAACTGGGTGAGTTCGCTGATCGCGGAGAGAAAGGTAGGAGCCTCTGTGGCCCCACGGTGAGGATGTGGAAATGAAAACGGTGGCTGGGTGATCCCTGACAAAACTGTAAAGGGCAGCGGAGGAGAAGGATTGAGAACATTCAGTGCAGGACAGAAGTTGTTTTAGGTGAGCCAACACACAATGCCGATCAGCACAGACGGAGCTCACTGGTCACCTCCCCTCTGTTGGGGTTATTGCACCAGAGTTTTCTGTAGTGTAGTGGTTATCACGTTTGCTTTACACGGGGAAGGTACCTGATTCAATCCCGAGTTTCGTCTCATGGCAAATGCTGCCTGACCTGCTGAGATTTCCAGCATTTGCTATTTATTCTCCTGGTAAAAGGGCTCCCTTATTCCTTAATTGCTCTTTATTTCACTTCAATAAATAGACATCTTTGACTGAGAGAAAACGGATCCACCGGGGACCTTTTGCGTGTGAGGCCAACGTGATATCCGCTGCACTGCAGCCCATCAAAGGGTGAGAAACCACTGAATATAAAGGATGAGCTGGTCAACGTCAAACCCTCCTTTCTTATTCAGCAGTGGCATGAACGGGAGTCAGACGCCACAAAGTTTAATTAAAGACACAAATACAAGTAACACTTGCAAATCTTTTCACTGTAAAATTCTTTCACTTTATTTGAAATCCGACAGCATTGAATCTGAAAATAAGCACGGTGGGATTTTATCTTCACGAGTGATTTTATTTTGTGTGCACGATAGGAAAAACCGGTGCTGCTAAATTTGATAAAAGTTGCCCCAGATCCCTGAAGACTTTGAACCAGAAAGCTAAAATACAGTGAGTAAAATGGGATATGGCTTTCGAGTTAAGATGTAAAGCACAGGCCAAATGATTGAAGTATGGAATGTCCCTGAGTTAGCATTTGTTTGATTGTGCAAAAGAAGGTGAGGGGTTAATTAATGATGGTTTCCCGTGAAAGCAAGGGAAAGGTTTTCGAGCAAACCATTCGGTGACTGTCCGGTGAGCGCTGTTTGTGATACCTGGTGGGAATGGGCGGGGATTTTAAAGCCCCTTGTATTGCAGAACCTTCATATAGACGAACATCTCCAGCTCACTGTGTAGGACTCATGGTGCAACGGTAGTGTGATTGATTCCAAATTAGAAGGTTGCGTGTTCAAATCACGTTAGGGTTAGTGTTTTTTTGGATATTTTTCTTCCAGAATTAATATTTCATTTGCTGTTTGACAATAACCAGTCGCTTGCTGCAATGTCTGTCTCACTGTTTCCCCGGTGTCAGGCAGAGATACGCCTGCTGCCCTTATTTATTTCATGTGAAAGGACACAAATGTTCAAAATCAACCTGCAGGTGGGCACACAAAGCATTGCATAGTCTGGATGGCCGAGCGGCCTAAGGGGCTGTGTTCAAATTGCAGTTTTCTCTGAAAGTGAGGGTTCGAATCCCATTTATGACTTTTCTGATCTTTAAGCGGAACCCATTTGTTTTGTCATCACCAACTCCTTAAAAGTGCAATTCAGCAGTCCACGTGCTCGCTTAACATTTCCGTCTGACCTCGTGCTGAAGTTTGTTCATTCTTTTGTGGACCATCAATCAGATATTTTGCCCTGAGCATGTGAGGAACTTTTATCCCGATCTCATTGGGTTTAATTTTGGTAATCTGGTGCTGAAAGTGGAGATGTTTCCGCAGTGTAACGGTTAACACGTTCGCCTCACACGCGAAAGCACCTCGGACGGAAATATTTTCTGGAGCTTCCTCATGCATGTTCAGAGGAGAGTTTGTTCTCCTGTGAAAGGTCAAGAGATCATAAGAACGAAAGAGTTAGGAACAGGAGTGAGCCATTCGGCCCATTTTCAAGTTTTCAAGAGCTTTCCGCCCGGTTTCGGACCGGGGACCTTTCGTGTGTGAGGCGAATGTGATAACTACTACACTTCGGAAACACTATGATAGAATCTATCACAGGATAAAACCACAGCTCTAACCTACACAGCTAGCCGAGAATTCAGGAACTTGTTTCAAGAGAATAGAATGAGGGTGCTATATTTAAGAAGGCTGTAAGTGTGGCCTTCGACAGCGTGGACCATTTTCCACGCCTCGGGAACCTACTATCAGCAAGGACAGACATCGAAGACGAGGTCCAACACCGCCTCCAGTGTGCCAGCACAGCCTTCGATCACCTGAGGAGGAGAGTGGTTGAAGACCAGGACCTCAAATCTGGCACCAAGCTTATGGTGTGCAGGGCGGTGGTGATAACTGCCCCGCGGTATGGATCCGAGACATGGACTATATACAGCAGACATCTCAAATCACTGGAGAAATACGTCCAGGGCTGTCTCCGCAAGATCCTGCAAATCCCCTGGGAGGACAGACGCACGAACATCAGTGTTCTCGATCAGGCCAACATCCCCAGCATTGAAGCACTGACCACACTGGGCCAGCTCCGTTGGGCTTGCCACATTGTCCACATGCCCAACACGAGACTCTCTGAGCAAACGCTCTACTCAGAACTCCGACACGGTAAGCGAGCCCCAGGTCGGCAGAGGAAACGTTTCGGCCACACCCTCAAAGCCTCCCTGATAAAATGCAACATCCCCACCGGCACCTGGGAGTCCTTGTTCCTCGGGTTGAGTTGCCTGTGCTGCATCATCCGTGCCGGATCGATCATCCTCTGCCACGTGGTATGTCACAGCACGTTTGCACATTCACTGGAGGTACCCCATCGTTGTGCAGCCTTTGCACACGTAGTGCTTGAATCGATATTGATGGGCCCGAGGATTATCCCCGCAGCACCAACACGGTGCTAATAGATTCACATCGATCCCCGATGGCGGACTCTGAGTCATCACAGGTCTTGCAGCCACAGACGTATAGACCCTGCCATATGCATTTAGGCCTGCTAGCGACATCATTTTATGCACAGTACTTGCCGATGAGCTTCGATGTTGAGAATATATCTGTTTGGTGTTATCGTCCGTGGCCATGCATGCCTGGGCGATCGCGATGGCCCTGCTCTGGTCTCGGGTTTCAGCAGGCAGCAGCTTTCGAAGAATGACCTCGTGGCTGATGCCCAGCACGTAAAAGTCCCACAGCATTTGCCCCAATGCAGCTCCAAAATAGCAAAGTCCCGCGAGGTGTCTCAGGTCAGTGACATAATCCGCCAGGTCCTGGTCCCCGGAGCGATGGTGCGTGTTAAAACGATATCTGGCCATGAGGATACTCTCCTTCGGCTTTAGGTAGTCCCAAACCAGTGTGCACAACGCTGAATATTCCTTCTCCTTTGGTTTTGTCGGTGTGAGCAGATTCTTGATGAGGCTGTATATTTTCGGCCCACAGATGGTGAGGAGAACCGCCCTGTGATCGGCCACGTTAGTGTCTCCTTCCAGCTCGTTGGCCACAAAGTACAGGTCGAGCTGCTCGACGAAGGCTTCCCAATCATCATCCTCTTTGGATCTCTCTAATATTCCAACAGCAGCCATGGTTGCGTGAAAATTCGAATTATATTACTCGTCGCCAATTGTTGTGCATAGAAGGACTCCCCGAGGCTGAGTTCTGTGAGCTAAATTTAGTTTGATCTTAGTCTTCTTTATTACAACTGCAGTGTGCCTGAACTACATGGCAGCCAACCTTTTATACTGGTCCTGTTCGTGTGGGCAGGTGACCATTAGGACTCCAACAGTCGCGCGCTCTGGTGGCAAGTATTACATCGTTACATACTTCACATAATTGTTATTATTAAGAAGTTATAATTCCAATGAATGCCTGAATCATCCGAAAGGAGCCTGGTTTGTAGGACAAGGCTACATATCAGGAAGGAGTGTAGTTAGATGACAAGGGAAGTGATATTCTGATTATAAGTTTGGAGAATAAAAAGAGTAAATGCTGGAAACACTGAGCAGGTCAGGCAGCATCTGTGGAGAGAGAAACAGAGTTAACGTTTCAGGTTAATGACCTTCCATCAGAAGTTGGGCACTTGTGTTCGGTAATACTATTAAAAGTTTAAATTGTCACGTAGCAGGGCTAAGGAGAAGATATAAAATGTGCCATTTGGAACAGATAGTTTAGAATCCGATTAATGTTTGATCAATTTGTACACCGAGCTGGGAACTGTAAACGTGTTTGAGTTCTTCGGCTAACATTCGCATGGTTTGGCTGTAAGTACTGTTAAGTGTATGTTTAATTATTGCCTGCTTAATAACTTTGACATTTAATGTTGCGGACCCTATTCCTGCACTGTGCGTGTTCCAGCTCTGTTTGGAGCAGCGATCCCTTCAATCCGTCGCTGACAGGGACAGTTGAATTCACCGTTTCTTTGTTTGGTGAAATTTCAAAGATTGAAAGCGGCGCACATCAACCTGGTCACCTACTCACTAACCGCTACACACTGCTCCCGTGAGATGGAAGCCCAGTTACTGTTTCAAGCTTGAACGCAGGTACAAGCAAAACTCATTCACAGAAAATCCAAGTCCCTGAGGCACCTGATTATTTGCACCGAACTCCTTCGCAAAGAGTTGCGGTTCGTGTGGGGTGATTTTGGCACATCTTTCCCCACAATACAACACTTCATCACTTCAAACATAAATCAATGGCTATAAAGCGCTTTGGGGCGTCATGAGTTACTGAAAAATGTTGAAGAAATGCAAGACCTTCTTTGCAAAAGTTCGATGCAATTTCAAAATTCTTGGGTAAATTGAGGGCTCGTCCAGGATTTGAACCCGGGACCTCTCGCAAATTTCAAGTATCAACCCAGAAAGAAGAATCACACCCCTAGACCAACGAGCCAACTGTTTAACAAATCTGAAGATAAGGTGTAACCATTATTGGAGCATTTTTAGTGTGTTGCTCTTCTTGATTGGAGGAGCACATGAGACGGAATCAGTGACTTTGCTTTTTCGAGCTGTCCTCTGAAGCACCGCACAGTCCCACTCCGGCAGTCAATGAGCTGTTGGGACGTTAGTGTATCCAGGCTGTGGGTGGTAACCCCGAGCGCAGCAGAGGGGTTTCTGCATTCGTTCTGGGTGGGGACAGTATTTTTACCCTTCTCTCTTCCTCTTGTCTATAACCCTGTGCTTTGGTTTCTCTATTTATTCCCCTGTCTCAGTTTCTAGTGTTTCAAAGTGAACAAAAGATGAGATGGGTGCCACTGTGGAACAATTTCTCTCACTCAAAGTTAGACACACTACCGTTGCAACACGAGGTCTAGGTAGGTAGCCGTTGATATTCAGGGTCATATATAAATATATATAAGTATATCGACATGTATCGTAACTGTTCCCTGGTGGTCGAGGGGTTAAGATCTGGCGCACTAACCTGGTTTCAATCCTCGATCAATTCATCGCATAAAAATAATTGAGGTCTGTGAGACGATTAAATATTGCTGTAATCACCATAAATACCAATACTGTCATGTATCTCACACTACTGTACATAACTGTACCTTACCATGCCATACATGACTGTAACCAGAGATGAACTGTAACCACAAACTTACCTTACCACCAGGGGTGCATTTGCAGGAGACACTGGATAACTTTCCCAGACAGGTATATAAGGATAGGTCTCAGGCAAGTGTGGCATTCGAGAGCTGTGTAATAAAGGTGCAGGTCCAGAGTGAACTTGACTTCAGTATGTGCTTCGTGTGAGTCTGTATTACAGGGTCAGGACTTTTCAGTGGCGACGAGTTACGGGATTACAGAATCCACAGAATGGCGACCAACGACTCAGATGAAAAATACAATGCTGGAAATAATTGGGAGGACATGATAGAAAGGTTCCAGCAAAGCTTTGTAACCAAAGACTGGTTAGGCGACAATAAGGCAGACAAGAGAAGAGCCCATCTCTTGACCAGCTGCGGCTCGAAAACATACGCTTCAATGAAGGACGTGCTGGCACACGAGAGACCAGCAAGCAAGCCTTTTGAAGAATTGATCACACTGGTAAGAGACCACCTGAAGCCAGCAAGCAGCCTACACATTCAAGCTACCTCGGACCCGTGCCAAAGCTCCCCGTACATCGAGCACAGGATCAGGAAAACCCCGGGGGAGAGGATATCCCGGTCACTGGGCCTTCCAGCTACACTGAACAAGTGCCCGTTTTGAAACTTTCCAGTGTAATAACTTGCAACTGGAGCATCCAACAGTCAGGATGGCCGAGCGGTCTAAGGCGTTGGTTCAGGTCACTGTCTCCTCTGGAGGCGTGGGTTCAAATCCCAATCCTGACATTCAGTGTTTTTAATTACAAACTCATTTGTTTGGACACCACTCTGAAGTGCTTTGGGACATCCATCGAACTTAATAAAATGACGCCATTTCAATGACAAACAGTGATATCAAAGATACTTCTCAAACCGGGAATCGATCCTGGGTGGCTGTAGCGAAAGGAATGGTTTTGTGAAGCATTGAAATGTGCCCTCTAAATATCTCGCACTACTCATTTAAAAACATGGTTACAATTTGTTTCAGTGCACAAGAAGGCAGGCTCCAAGGGCCAAATGGCCGTCTCCTGCTCCTGGTTTTTGTGTTCTTATACAGAGCACAGAATAAATGATTAAATGATCAACACTCCGTCAGTTCGCATTTCTTTCATTGTGCAAAAGAAGATTATGGGTTCATTCATGATGTTTTCCTGTGAAAGCACCAAAAAAGTGTAAGGAAATTAATTCGTCCAACGTGGGGTTTGAACTCACAACTGTGAGATTAACAGTCTCAAACTCTACCGACTGAGCTAGTCAGGATTGCTGAAGTTGCATCTTCCTGTCACTGATCGCTGCCAGGGATCTGTTGGCTCTGCACCATGGGTTTATCTCGAAATTCAAACCTCGAAACTGGTTCTCCTGATTTCCAAGCCCCTTGTATTGCAGAACCTTCATTTCGACGAACATCTCCACCGCACTGTTTAGGCCTCGTGGCGCAACGGTAGTGTGTCTGACGGTAAATCCGAAGGTTTTGTGTTCCAATCAGGTCGGGGTCACTGTTTTTGCAGACATTTGTTTTCCAGAATTAATATTTCCATTGCTTTTTGGCAATAACCAGACGCTTGTTCCAAGGTCTGTCTCACTATTTTCCCGGTGTCAGGCAGAGATACGCCTGCTGCCCTCATTTATTTCACATAACAGGACACAAAAGTTCAAAATCAACCTGCAGGTGGCCACACACAGCACTCAATAGTCAGGATGGCCTGACTATTATCCCTACCACAGTGTATAACCTCATATTTCCCACATTATACTCCATCTGACAAATTACTGCCCACTCACTGAGCCTATCGATATCGCTTTGTAGATTGTTTGTGTCTTCCTCACAACTTGCTTTCCCACCGATCTTTGGATCACCTTGGCTAAATTACCAACATGCAGAGCACAGAACCAATTATTGACCGATTGACTTTCCGTCAGTTAGCATTTCTTTCATTGTGCAAAAGAAGATTATCGATTCCTTAACGATGTTATACCATGAAAGCAAAATAAAAGTTAAACGAAAATAATTTGCACACTTGAAAGGAATATTATTGTTTGGTGCAGCTCCGGTCAGAGAGATGTTGTGAAAGGAACTTTTTGCAGAGAGGGATTGAGTATTTCAGCTTGTTGCTGAACATTTCTCTCTGGGCACAGAATTAGTCACCAGTTTCTGTAGTGTGCCGGTTATCACATTCGCCTCACACACGAAAGGTTCCCGGTTCAAGCCCGAGTGGAAACATTATTTATGAAACAAAAACTGGTTTTAAATGTTCATTGTTCATGTGACAATGGCCTCCTTCCGTGCTGTAAACGTCTCTGATTCCATGATGAGCATTGAACATTTAAAACCAGTATCCTAAAATACAGAGTGTGTAAAATCAGAAAAGGAATAAAACTTCCTCAATGATTCAAGTTTCACAAATTATTAAAATTAAGTTGTTGAAGTTTCGACTGTCCCTCAGTGATCATGTTAGCATTTCTTTCATTCTGGTGAACAATGCTATCGGGTAATACCAGCAGATAAAAGCCGGATTTCAAACCCGGAAACAACTCATTCATTTTTCACCCTTCCCAGTTCCAGTGCACAGAGGGTCATTCATACTCCATCCCAGAAACTCAAATCCAACTTCTGACATTCCTTATTTCTAATTACCAACTCATTTGTTTTGACACCACTCTGAAGTGCTTTGGGTCATCTGTGTAATCTAATTAAATTACTTCACTTTAATAAAAAACGGTGGTAGCAAAATTACTTCTCCAACTGTGAATCGAACCCCGGTAGCTGTCGTAATCAGAATGTTTTTGTGAAGCATTTCAATATGCTCTCTAAAAATCTCGCATTCCTAATTTACAAATAGGGTTATCATTTGTTTCAGTGTGAAAGAAGGAGATTGAAAATGACAAAAAAAACAGCAGGCAGCGACTACATTAAGATAAATTCAAACTTTTCACAAAGTTGGTTTTACGAAGTAACGGCTGAGCTAAAGTTGGCACTAACCAGTCCCATCAGAATTTTAAATGTTTCTATGAGATCGCCGCTCATCCTTCAAAATTTCAATGTATAAAGACCCAGTTGATCCAGTCTCTCCTCATATGTCAGTACGGCTTGCCCCTTATCCTCAGACTGTGTCCCCAGGTTCTGGACTTCCCCAACATCGGGAACATTCTTCCTGCATCGAACCTGTCCCGTCCCATCCAAATTTTAAATGTTTCTATGTGATCCTCTTTAATCCTTCTAAACTCCAGTGAATACAGGCCGAGTTGATCCAGTCTCTCCTCATATGTCAGTCCTGCCATCCCGGGAATCAGTCTGGTGAACCTTTGTTGCACTCCCTCAATAGCAAGAAAGTCCTTCCTCAGATTAGGAGACCAAAACTGAACACAATATTCCAGGTGGGGCCTCACCAAGGCCCTGTACAACTGCAGTAAGACCTCCCTGCTCCTATACTCAAATCCCCTCGCTTTGAATGCCAACATACCATTTGCCTTCTTCATCGCCTGCTGTACCTGTATGCCAACTTTCAATGACTGATGCACCATGACAACCAGGTCTCGTTGCACTGCCCCTTTTCCTAATCTGCCGCCATTCAGATAATATTCTGCCCTAGTGTTTTTGCCCCCAAACTGGATAACCTCACATTTATCCACATTATACTGCATCTGCCATGCATTTGCCCACTCGCCTAACCTGTCCAAGTCCCCCTGCAGCCTCTTAGCGTCCCCCTCACAGCTCACACCGCCAACCAGTTTAGTGTCATCTGCCAACTTGGAGATATTACACTGTTACATGTTCATTACATGTTACAATGAACATTCTGAATCAGACACCTCAAGTAAAGTGCGTGCAATGGGCAATGATTCAACAATTAACATAAGTACGTAAGAAGCAGGAGTCGGCCATTCGGCCCCTCGAGCCTGCTCCACCATCCAATAATATCGTGGCAGTTCTGATCCTGCAACCCTGCTCTTTTTATACTCCTCTCGAGTTTCTGCAGTGTCGAGTTCTCGCTATCTGTCCTCAGCTTACCTTTTTCCTTTATCTTACCCTGTGTGTCCCTTTAGGGATTTTTATCCCCTATCTGACTTTACTCACTCTGTGTTTTAGGAGACTGGTTTAAAATGTTAATTGCTCGTCATGGAATCAGAGAAATTTACAGCACGGAAGGAGGCCATTCGGTCCATCGTGTCCGTGCCAGCCGACAAACAGCTCCCCAGCCCAGTCCCACTTTCCAGCTCTCGGTCCGTAGCCCTGTAGGTTACGGCACTTCAGGTGCACATCCAAGTACTTTTTAAATGTGCTGAGTGTTTCTGCCTCGATCACCCTTTCAGGCAGTGAGTTCCAGTGATTTCCCCTCAAATTCCCTCTCAACCTTCGACCAATTACTTTAAATCTGTGCCCCCTGGTTGTTGACCCCTCTTCTAAGGGAAACAGGTCCTGCCTGTCCACTCTATCCAGGCCCTTCATAATTTTATACACCTCAATCCTCTCCCCTCAGCATCTCCTGTTCCAAGGAAAACAAACCCAGCCTATCCAATCTCTGCTCAGAGCTAAAATTCTCCAGTCCCGGCAACATCCTCATAAACCTACGCTGTACCCTCTCCAGTGCAATCACGTCCTTGCTGTTAAGTGGTGACCAGAACTGCATGCAGTACTCTAGCTGTGGCCTAACAGTTCAAGAATAACCTTCCTGCTCTTGTATTCCAAGATTCTGTATAATCGATCTGGACAGCAGCCTGTCCTGTCGAGAGGTGATCGTGGGAGGGTGAGCCTTATTGGAATCAGAGAGGAGGAAGTTCTCTGCTGATCAACATGCAGTCACCCACAATTCCTCGTTCTTTAGGCGGGACTGTGTTACTGTAAGTTGGGGTGGATTAGTGAAAGAGTCCATGTCATTACTGGCTTGCAACAAAAGCTATTTACCCAACGTGGGGCTCAAACCCCCAACCCTGAGATTAAGAGTTTTATGTTTGACCAAGTGAGCTGGCTGGTCTTGGCAAAGCTATGGATCCTTGTTGTATCTCAAACGTTGTGGGTTGATTAATTATTGAAATAATGGTTGAGTATCTCACAGACTTTAATTATTTTTGCCAACTTGTCATCGGGAACATTCTTCCTGCATCCTCGTGAACCTTGTCTGAACTGCCTGCAATGTAAGTATATCGCTCCTTAAATAAGGAGACCAAAACAGTTAGCATTTCTTTCATTGGGGAAAAGAAGATTAATTCCCGTGAAAGCAACATAAAAGTTTAAGGAAAATAATTCACCCGATGTGGGGCTCGAACCTAGGACCCTGAGATTAAGAGCCTCATGTTCTACGGACTGAGCTAGCCGGGCTTCTCAACTATACTCCTGTGAATCCCCTTCAGTTACTGGTCAATGGTGATCCCAGGCTGTTGGTGGCGGGGGATTCGGCGATGGTAATGCCGGTAATAGCCGGGCCTGCTTCAGTTGCATCTTCCTGTCGCTGATTGCTGCCACGCGCCTGATGGCTACGCCCCGTGGGTTTATCTCGAACTTCAAACCACGAAACAGGTTCTCCTGAATTCCAAGCTGTGTACGGAGATCAACCATCAAAATCGCTGTTATTAACCACAGGGGGTCCGGCAATTTTCTGATCGCAATGCGCTTTCAGTCCTTGTCCTTAAAATTGCGGACGTGTAAATTGGGGAGTTCAATGACTTTGAAAGGAACATTGTTGTTTGGTGCCGTTCCAGTCAGAGAAATGTTTGTGAAAGGAACGTTTTGCAGAGAAGGGATTGAGCGCCTGTTGGCGGAAACATTTTTGAAATGAAAACATGTGGACGATAAAATGGAAAAAGAGCAGTCCGGGGTACATTGTCACATGATACAAGCTATCTCGGACCCGGACCAAAGCTCCCCGTACACCGAGAACAGGCTCAGGAAAACCCCGGGTAGAGGATATCCCGGTCACTGGGCCTTCCAGCAACACTGAACAAGTGCCCGGTCTGAAACTTTCCAGAGTAATAACTTGTAACGAGACTATCCAACAGTCTCTTGGGATCCCTTGGAACTTCAGGGGATGCGCTCCCTGGTGGTGAAACATGGGAGTGCATGCTTTACAGAGACACAACATCACTCACCCGCCAAAGTCAAAGTGAAAACTATTTACAAGGTGAGGCGGTCGGGAGCCTTTCTTTCCCTGGTGGACCGCCTCGGTACAAATGTCTGTTCTGGTGTGTTGGCTGTGCCCTCGCTGAGCTGGCGTGTTGTTGGCCCTACAGGGCTGCTGGGTGAGTCTGGCCTTGCTGGTCTGTTGGGTGTGATGGGTTCGATTTCCGATCCGTGGTGGTGTCGTTGATCCTTTGGGTGTGTGTTGCGGGTTCGAAAAAGGTGGTGTCTGCTGTGGGTTGTTCAGGGCAGTCTGAGAACCGCATGCTTGTTTGGTCCTGGTGCTTTCTGCAAATTTGTCCATTGTCTAGTTTGACGACAAACACCCGACTCCCTTCTTTAGCTATCACCGTGCCCGCGATCCACTTGGTAACATTTCCATAGTTTAGGATATACACAGGGTTATTCAGATCAATTTCCCGTGACACAGTGGCGCGACCATCATTTACATTTTGTTGCTGACGCCTGCTCTCTACCTGATCATGCAGGTTGGGGTGGACCAGCGAGAGTCTGCTTTTAAGTTTCCTTTTCATGATTGGCTCAGCCGGGGGCACCCCTGTGAGCGAGTGGGGTCTCGTGCTATAGCTGAGCAGTACTCGGGACAGGCGGGTTAGGAGTGAGCCTTCTGTGACTCGTTTGAGGCTCTGTTTGATTGTTTGTACTGCCCGCTCTGCCTGCCCATTGGAGGCTGGTTTAAACGGGGTCGAGGTGATATGTTTGATCCCATTGCGGGTCATGAATTCTTTAAATTTGGCACTGGTGAAACAAGGCCCGTTGTCACTGACCAGTATGTCAGGCAGGCCGTGGGTGGCAAACATGGCCCTCAGGCTTTCAATGGTGGCGGTGGCGGTGCTTCCCGACATTATTTCTCATTCAATCAATTTTGAAATGCATCCATCACCACCAGGAACATTTTACCAAGAAATGGGCCTGCATAGTTGACATGGATCCTCGACCTTGGTCTGGAGGGCCAGGACCACAAACTTAGTGGTGCCTCTCTGGACGCGTTGCTCAACTGAGCACATACACTGCATTGCCGTTCACAGGACTCTAAGTCAGAGTCGATACTGGGCAGCACATGTGGTATCTCGCTAACGCTTTCATCATTACTATACCCGGGTGTGTGCTGTGGAGATCTGAGATGAACGTCTCCCTGCCCTTTTTTCGTAGCACTACGCGGTTACCCCACAACAGGCAGTCTGCCTGACTGGACAGCTCGTCCTTTCGCCGCTGGAACGGCTTGATTGGCTCTTGTATTTCAACGGGGATGCTGGCCCAGCTTCCATGCAATACACAGTTTGTTATTCGGGACAGCAGAGGATCTTGGCTGGTCCATGTCCTAATCTGGCGGGCCGTGAGAGGTGATTTATCATTTTCAAATGCTTCCATGACCATCAACAAGTCAGAGGGCTGCGCCACCATCAACAAGTTTGCAGGTTGCGCCATTTCCACCCCCGTGGTGGGCAATGGTAGCCGACAGAGCATCCGCACAGTTCTCAGTGCCTGGCCTGTGGCGGATGGTCTAGTTATACGCTGAGAACGTGAGTGCCCACCTTTGTATGCGGACTGAGGCATTAGTATTTATCCCCTTGTTTTCAGCGAACAGGCATGTGAGGGGCATGTGATCGGTTTCCAGCTCAAATTTGATGTCAAACAGGAACTGATGCATTTTCTTTACCCCGAACACACACGCTAATGCCTCTTTCTCAATCATGCTGTTGGCCCTCTCGGCCTTAGACAAGCTCCTGGAAGCATAGGCTACAGGTTGCAACTTCCCTACAATGTTAGCTTGTTGTAATACACACCCGACTCCGTACGACGACGCGTCACATGCGAGCACAAGTCTTTTACACGGGTTATGCAATACAAGCAGCTTGTTGGAGCATAAAAGGTTGCTGGCTTTGTCAAAAGCAATTACTTGATTTTTTCCCCATACCCACTTCTAACCTTTGTGCAATAACACATGTAGGGGCTCTAAAAGGTGCTTAACTCCGGTAGGAAGTTACAAAAATAGTTGAGGAGTCCCAGGAATGACCGCAGCTCCGTGACGTTCTGTGGCCTGGGCGCGTACATGATAGCCTCTGTCTTGGCGTCTGTGGCCGAATGCCATCCGCCGTGATCTTTCTCCCGAAAATCTCCACTTCTGTTGCCATGAAGACGCATTTCGACCTCTTCAGCCGCAGCCCTACGCGATCCAGTCGCTGGAGGACCTCCTCCAGGTTTTGTATGTGTTCGACGGTGTCCAGACCCATAACCAATATGTCATCCTGAAAGACCATCGTGTGTGGTACCGACTTGAGCAGGCTCTCCATGTTTCTCTGGAAGATCGCTGCAGACGACCGAATTCCAAACGGGCATCTGTTGTCGCTGAACAGTCAGTTTTGCACGTTGATGCAGGTGAGGCCCTTCAAAGACTCCTCCAGCTCCCGCGTCATGTAGGCCGAAGTCAGCTCAAGCTTGGTGAACGCCTTGCCTCCTGCCAGCGCGCCAAATAGGTCGTCTGTCTTAGGTAGCGGGTATTGGTCCTGTCGCGAGAAACGATTAATAGTTACTTTATAATCGCCGCAAACCCTGACCGTGCCATCACTTTTGAGTACTGGAACAATCGGGCTGGCCCACTCGCTGAATTCCACTGTGGAGATGATGTCCTCGCGTTTCAGCCTGTCCAGCTCGATTTCCACTCTCTCCTCATCATATGAGGTACCGCTCGCGCCTTGTGGTGAATGGGTCGTGCCTCTGGGACCAAGTGGATCCGCACATTCGCACCGGAAAGGTTTCCAATGCCTGGCTCAGAAAGGGAAGGAAATTTGTTCAGAACCTGGGTACATAATGCCTCATCGACATGTGATAGCGTTCGGATGGTATCCCAGTTCCAGCGGATTTTGCCCAGCCAGCTCCTTCCAAGCAGTGTTGGGCCATCTCCCGGGACAATCCAGAGTGGCAGTTCGTGCACCGTGCCCTCGTAGGTGACCTTGACCATGGCGCTGCCCAGGACAGTGATAAGCTCTTTGGTGTACACTCTCAGTTTCGTGTGGATGGGGCTTCGGGCTGGTCTGAATGCGTTGTTGCACCACAGTCTCTCAAACATCTTTTTACTCACGATGGACTGGCTAGCGCCAGTGTCCAGTTCCATGGTTACGGGTAAGCCATTCAATTTTACATTTAGCGTTATAGGTGGACATTTCGTCGAAAATGTGTGCACCCCGTGTACTTCAGCATCTGCCTCCTCTCTCTGAGGCTCGAAATTGCTTTGATCCACCATGGACCGATCTTCCTCTGCCACATGGTGGTTAGCAGGTTTTGCAGAGCTTTCAGCTCATTCGCAAGCTCGTTGGAGATGCCCAATTGTTCCAAAGCTCTTGCAAACATACCCTTTGAAGCGGCATGAATAGGCTGAATGGAAGCCTGCACAACACCAACAAGGTGTGAATTGCCTTGCACTCATCCTTTGTTGGGGACTCTGAGTCATCTGGGTCACCTGAGGCCTGCTGGCAGTTGCAGATTCGTGGGTTCTGCCCTGTACATTTCTGCTCACAAACACAGTTCAGGTTAATTTATGAACATTGCTAGCACTTGTGTGCTGAGAGATTTGTTTGGTGTTATCACTAGTGGACATAAATACCTCTGTTATCGCAATGGCCTTACTGACGATCGGTGTCTCTACAGCCAAAGGTTTTCGTAGGATGGTCTCGTGGCCAATGCCCAGTACAAGAAAGTCTCTGAGCATTTGCTCCAGGTAGCCATCAAACTCACATTATCCTGCAAGTCGCCTTAGCTCGGCGATGTAGCTCGCCACTTCCTGATCTTCAGTTCGCTGGCACGTAGAGAACCGATACCTCGCCATAGCACGCTCTCTCTCGGCTAAAGATGTCCCGAAGCAGTGTACTCACCTCCTCATACGACTTATTTGTGGGTTTCACCAGAGCCAGCAGATTCTTCATGAGGCTGTAGGTCTGAGCCCCACAGACTGTGAGGAGGACCACTCTCCTTTTTTGCAGCACTTCCTTCTCCGTCCAGCTCGTTGGTTACAAAGTACTGGTCTAGCCGTTCGACATAGAGTTCCCAGTCCTCACCGTCCGAGAACTTCTCCAGGATGCCCACAGTTTGCTGCATCTTTGTGTTGGATTCGTATTCTCGACGCCAGTTATTGTGTTCCTAACACAGATGATGCTGCACGCAGGGACGTTAAATTAACAGTGACTCAGTCTTTAATAAGACACTCCAGAGTGAGAAACTGGCCTTAGGGGCCGGCTTAAATACAGTGCTCCCAAGGGGTGTTGGGATCCCTTGGGACTTCAGGGGATGAGCTCCCTGATGGTGGAACATGGGAGTGCATGCTTTACAGATACACAACACATTCGTTGCCTCAACTTTGAGTTCTGCCAACATCCCTTGTGTTTAACCTTCGCCGCAACTCCGCCACAATCTCTCACCGCTCCTCCACCACGATCTCTCACAGTTCGTCCACCACGATCTCTCGTCACTCCTCCGCCACGATCTCTCACCGTTCCTCCACCACGATCTCTCGCCGTTCCTCCACCACGACCTCTCACCATTCCTCCACCACGATCTCTCACCGCTACTCCACCACGACCTCTCACCGTTCCTCCACACTGACCTTCCCGCTCCTCCGCTGTACCTGGGTCCCGCCGATGTTCCTGCCTGCCCACGCACAAAACAGCGACCTATGTTTTGATGACGTGCAGCACAGCAGGACTCCAGCTGTCCTGGTTAACCCTTGCCACTGGACCAAGACCTCGCTCTGTCAAGCCCGTGTGGTGGCTGGTGGCCAACGGTCACACCACGTTAAAACAATCCACCCACAGGCATCTTCCACCCTTTGATTGGAGTTCAGAACTGGAACATCGGGTCCTTCATTGAAACACCTGTGAACCCATGTGGAAGTAAGCCTTCCTCGTTCGAGGACCCGCCTATGATGATGATGATGATGATGTGTGGGACCTTACCAAATGCCTGCTGGAAACCATCAGATTAAATCGAGTAAGACCCGTCCCTTGATTCAGTTTTCACTGACCTTGACTTAGGAAGGCTATATTGGCGTTGGAGAGAGCACTGTATCGGTTTCCCAGAATTATACCTGGATTCCAAGGTTTAAATTAAGATATGAGATTACACCCACTGGAAATTAGAGGGTCGAGCATTGATTTGATCAAAATTTTCAAAGATAATAAGGGAAGAGATAGAGTAGATAGAGAGAAATTATTCCCGCTGGTTGGGGAGTCCCAGACTAGGGGCCATAGTCTAAACATTAGAGACAGACGTTTCAGGAGTGAAATTCGGAAACATTCCAACACACACATGGCGGGAGAGGTTTGGAACTCCCTTCTGCAAAGGGCAGTTCGTGGTAGGTCAGTTGTTCATTTTACATCGTATTTTGATCAAAGGTATTAAGGAAGATTGTCCAAAGGCGGGTATATGGAGTTTGCTCACAGATCAGCCATGATCTCATTGAATGGCAGAACCGGCTCGAGGGGCTGAATGGCCTCCTCCTGTTCCTGTGTAACAGGCTTGAGCGGCTGAATGGCCTCCTCCTGTTCCTGTGTAACAGGCTCGAGGGCCTGAATGGACCTCCTCCTGTTCCTGTGTAACAGGCTCGAGAGGCTGTATGGGCCTCCTCCTGTTCCTGTGTAACAGACACGAGCGGCTGAATAGCCTTCTCCACTTCCTGTGTTACAGGCTCGAGGGGCTAAATGGGTCTCCTCCTGTTCCTGTGTATCAGGCTCGAGGGGCTGAATGGGCCTCCTCCTGTTCCTGTGCAACAGGCTCGAGGGGCTGAATGGGCCTCCTCCTGTACCTGTGTGTAAGGTCTGGGAAACAAAGGGAGGTGATATGAGAAAACATAAACTAAATGGTATTGTGTTAAAAGAGAAGCAGAAGGATTGAGTGATTTACACACAGAAATCTTTGAAGCTGGGTAGATAAGTTACTAAGTTGTTTAAAAAGAATACAGGGCCCTTGGCTTTATATGAAGTGAAATAGAGGACACCAGCGAGGAAGTTGTACCATACCTTTTCAAACCCGGTTTAGGCCTCAGTTGGAGAACTGTTTACAGTTCTGAGCACCACAATTTAGGAAGGAATCAAGGCATTTGGAGAGAACGTAAGAAATATATAAGAAACATTTTCTATTGTTATAGAAGACACAAACACAGGCATTCATCGAGAATCAACATGCAGGTGACCACACACAGATTAAAGAGCCAGAGAGACCGACAGAATCGGGTAACACCGGCAAATAGACAAGAGATATTGACAAGGACTGAAAGCACTTTGCGATCAGAAAATTGACGGCCCAGCTTTGGTTAATGACACGGCTTTTGATGATTGATCTCGGTACAAGCCTTGAAATTCAGGAGAACCGGTATCGTGGTTTGAAGCTCGAGATAAAGCTCGAGATAAAGCCACGGGGCGATACCAACAGGCGCCTGGCAGCAATCAGCGACAGGAAGATGCAACTTCAGCAGGCCCGGCTAGTTCAGTCGGTAGAGTATTAGGCTTTTAATCTCCGGGTCGAGGGTTTGATCCCCATGTTGGGTGAATAATTGTCATTACATTTTTTATGGTGCTTTCACAGGAAAACATCATTAATGAACCCATAATCTTCTTTTGCACAATGAACAAAATGCGAACTGCGGGAGAGTTGATCATTTGATCATATGTTCTGTGCTCTGTTTCAGAACACAAGAACCAGGAGCAGGAGTCGGCCATTTGGCCCTTCGAACCTGCCTTCTTTTGCAATGAAACAAATTATAACCGTGTTTTTAAATGAGCAGTGCGAGATATTTATCGGGCACATTTCAATGCTTCACAAAACCATTCTTTTCGTTACAGCGACCCAGGATCGATTCCCGGTTTGAGAAGTAACTTCGATATCTTTGTTTACAATTGAAGTGGGGTCATTTTATGAAGTTCGATGGATGTCCCAAAGCACTTCAGAGTGGTGTCCAAACAAATGAGTTTGGAATTAAAAACACTGAATGTTAGGAGTGGGATTTGACCCCACACCTCCAGAGGAGACTGTGACCTAAACACAGCACCTTATACCGCTTGGCCATCCGGACGGTTACAAGTTATTACTCTGGAAAGTTTCAGACCGGGCACTTGTTCAGTGTTACTGGAAGGCCCAGTGGCCGGGATATCCTCTCCCCCGTTGTTTTCCTGAGCCTGTGCACGGTGTCCGGGGAGCTTTGGTCCTGGTCCGAGGTAGCTTACATCATGTGACAATGCACCTCGGACTGCTCTTGTTCCATTTTATCGCACATTAGTTTTTGGTGCAAAAATAATATCTCCAGAGGAGACAGTGATCGAAACAAAGCACCGTATACTGCTCGGCCATCCTGACTATTGACTGCTGTGTGTGGCCACCTGCAGGTTGATTTTGAACTTTTGTGTCCTGTCACATGCAATAAATGACGGCAGCAGGCGCATCTCTGCCTGACACCGGGGAAACAGTGAGACAGACATTGCATTGTGTTCAGATTTCATCACAGCAATATCCGCAGTCAGGAGCTGAAAAGGACGAAGAGCTGAAAAAACACAAGAAAAAAGCAAAGAAATGTCAGCAATTGTGGTAAATCTTTAATGTGTTTCCTGCTCGTTTCGTGATGCGGCGCTCACAGAGGGAGTACAAATTCAGAAAATAATTCTTCCATTCAAAATCTTAAAAATAATGACATGCAACTAATTAAAATGTGTGCCGGGGGATGGGGATGGGTGAAGATTATTTGTTTTATTCCCCATTCATTAACCGACAGCGTTGTTTTGTAGAATTGTTACTGAGGGACAGTGGAAACTTCAATAACTGAACTTTAATAATTTAAGCATTTTGAATCATTGATGAAGTTTTCTCCCCTATCTGACTTTACTCACTCTGTATGTTGGAGACTGGTTTAAAATGTTCAGTGCTCATGCGACAAGGAACCTGGGGCTACTTTTGTTCAATTTATTTCACAGCAAAAGTGTTCTCCAAAATACAATTTCCACCGGAGATCGAACCGGGGACCTTTCACGTGTGAAGTGAATATGATAACCACTACACTGCAGAAACACTGTGTCTAAAGCAATCTTAGGAATATAACCAGAGCTTTAACCTACACAGCTGGCCGATACTTCAGGAGCTGGTTTTACGAGAAGAGAATGACGGTGCTATATTTCGGAAGGCTGTGAGTGTGGCAGGAATTGATCTCGTGTTTCCCAGACTTCATACATAGGAACAGGAGATGGCCATTTAGCAGCGAGTGGTTAGGATCTGGAATGCACGGCTAGAAAGGGCGGTGGAGGCAGACTCAATCTTATCTTTCAGACGGGAGTTGGATAAGTGTCTGAAGGAAAAACAATTGCAGGGCAACGGGGAAAGGGCAGGGAGTGGGACTCGCTGAGGGTCGGCACGGGCTCGATGGGCCGAATGGTCTTCCGTGCTGTAACCATTCCATGATTCGATAAGTTAGTGGCACATTTCATAGTGTGGCTGGGAGCACAACATTGCAAAGGGACATGGATTGAGTCGCCAAAACTGGAGGCATCTGATTTAGGAGATTCGCGGGGCGTGGAAATTTCGGAGTTTAATGACTTTGAAAGCAACATTTTTGTTTTGTGCCGTTTCGGTCAGAGGTTTTCCATTAAAGCAACATTAAATGAAAAGAAATCGCCCAACGTGGGTCTCGAACCCACGACCCTGAGATTAAGAGTCTCATTCTCTACCGACTGAGCTAGCCAGGCTTCAATTCAAAGCAGGTTTTTATCACTCATTGCAGCGAGGCGCCTATTTGCTCCGCCCCAGATGTTTAAACTTGCTGTTGAAGAACTGCCAGGATCTTCTTGAATGGTGGACCAGGCTGGAGGGGCCGAATGGCCAACTCCGGCCCCTCATCCTAACGTGTTTATGTTTACGTCTTTATGCGGAGCTCCATCAGGGCAAACGAGCCAAAGGAGGACAGCGGAAACGTTATAAGGACACCCTCAAAGCCTCCCTGGTAAAGTGCGTCATCACCACTGACACCTGGGAGAATCTGGCCGCAGACCGCCCGATGTGGAGAAAGTCATTCTGGGAGGGCGTTGAGCTATTTGACTCTAGACGCAAGGAGCATGAAGAGACCAAGCGCAGGCAGCGGAAGGAGCACGCGGCAAACCAGTCCCACCGACCCCTTCCCTCGATGTATGTCTGTCCCACCTGTAACAGGGTCTGTGGCTCTCGTATCGGAATGTTCCGCCATCAAAGGATTCACTTTGGGATGGAAGCAAGTCCTCCTCGATCCCGAGAGACTGCCTCTGATGGTGTCTATGATTTGCGGTACACTGCGGAAACATCTCCACTTTCAGCACCAGATTACCAGAATTAAACCCAATGGGATCGGGAGAAAAGTTCCTCATATGCTCAGAGCAAAATATATCATATGACAATAGAATTTTATGTATTAATTAATGATGTTTAAATCAATGCTTCTTTTTTTTTTACACAGGAGATGCATAAAGATGTGTAAAATAGATGAACTATTTTATTGTAAGGTTTTGAATTGAAAGTACAATTTCCCTGACCGGGAATCGAATCCGTGCCGTGGCGTTGAAAGCACTAAATCCTAACGACGAGACCATCAGGGAACCTGGTTTCGATCAAGTATTTTTTTTAATAAAAAAAAATCTCTGCCTGACACCTTGGAAACAATGAGACAGCCCTTGGAGCAAGGGTCTGGTTATTGCCAAACACCAAAGGAAATATTAATTCTGGAAGAACAATATCCGAAAGAACAGTGACCACGACGTGATTTGAACATGCGACCTTCGGATCTGGAGTCAGACACGCTATTATTGCACCATGAGACCTACACAGTGAGCTGGAGATGTTCGTCTCTATGAAGGTTCTGTAATACAATGGGCTTCAAAATCTCCGCACTTTCGCACCAGGTATCACAAGCAGCGCTCACCTGACAGGCACCGTATGTTTTCTTCTTAAACTTTTCTCTTGCTTTCACGCGAAACCATCATTAATTAACCTCTCACCTTCATTTGCAGAATCAAACAAATGCTAACTCAGGAACAGTCCATACTTCAATCATGTCTCCTGTGCTTTGCATCTTAACTCGAAAACCATATCCCATTTTACTCACTGTATTATAGCTTTCTGGTTCAAAATCCTCATTGCCGATGACACCACGAATCTGGGGCAACTTTTATCAAATTTAACAGCACCGGTTATTCCTACCATGCACACAAAATACAATCAGTAGTGAAGATAAAATCCCACCGTGCGTATTTTCAGATTCAACGTTGTAGCATTTCAAATAAAGTGAAAGAATTTTACACTGAAAAGATTTGCAAGTGTTGCTTGTATTTGTGTCTTCAATCAAATTTTGTGGCGTCTGACTCCCATTCATGCCACTGCTGAATAAGAAAGGAGGGTTTGACATTGACCAGTCTGCACTGCCCCTGATATTTGTGAGCTCATCCTTTATATTCAGTGGTTTCTCGCCCTTTGATGGGCTGCAGTGTAGCGGATATCACGTTGGCCTCAAATTGAGTACTGTTGAGGGGGATGACTCATCAGGGCAGGGCAGCAGCAGCCAAGTTCATGGCACCGTGGCTGGCTCTGCTGCACAGAAGGGCAGGAAAATGAGTGGGACAGCGATAGTGATATGGGATTAGATTTAAAGGGGAATAGATAGGCGTTTCTTCGGCCGCAACCGAGAGTCCAGGTTGGTATGTTGCCTCCCTGGTGCCAGGGTCAAGGATGTCTCGGAGCGGGTGCAGGACATTCTGAAAAGGGAGGGAGAACAGCCAGTTGTCGTGGTGCACATTGGTACCAAAGATTTAGGTAAAAAAAGGGATGAGGTCCTACGACATGAATTTAAGCAGCTAGAAGCTGAATTAAAAAGTACGACCTCAAAAGTAGTAATCTGGGGATTGCTACCAATGCCACGTTCTGGTCAGAGTCGGAATCGCAGGATAGCTCAGATGAATATGTGGTTTGAGCAGTGGTGCAGCAGGGAGGGATTCAAATTCCTGGTGCATTGGAACCGGTTCTGGGGGAGGTCAGACCAGTACAAACCAGACGGTCTGTACCTGGGCAGGTCCGGAATCAAAGTTCTTAGGGGGGAGTGTTTGCTAGTGCTGTTGGCGAGGAGTTAAACTAATATGGCAGGGGGATGGGAACCAATGCAGGGAGACAGAGGGAAACAAAATAGGAGACAGATACAAAAGACAAAAAGGAGATGAGTAAAAGTGGAGGGCAGAGAAACCCAAGGCAAAAACCAAAAATGGCCACTGTACATCAATATTCTAAAGGGTCAAAGTGGAATAAAAAGGCAAGCCTGAAAGCTCGGTGCATCAATGCGAGGAGTATTCAGAACGCCGGAGAGGGCTCTGAGCTAGTTAGAGTGGGTGAGAGCGCAGAAAAAAAGGACCCCAAGAAAGAATGCAAAAGGCAGGAGGCAACAGAGCAGAGTAGCACTGGGGTAAGTGTAAACCACAAGGTAATAGGAAGGGACAATATGTATGAATATAAAGGGGCTGCAGGAGGGGTCAAAACTAAAAATCATAGATTAAAAACTAGTATTAAATACTTTACCTAAACGCACGCAGCATTCAAAATAAAGTAAATGAGTTGACGGCACAAATCATGACAAATGGATATGATTTGGTCGCCATTACAGAAACGTGGTTGCAGGGTGGCGAAGACTGGGAATTAAACATACAGGAGTAGCTGACAATTCGGAAAGAGAGACAAGAAGGGAAAGGAGGTGCCGTAGCTCTGTTAATAAAGGATGACATCAGGGCAGTTGTGAGAGATGATATTGGCTCTAATGAACAAAATGTTGAATCATTGTGGGTGGAGATTTGAGATAGTAAGGGGAAAAAGTCACTGGTGGACGTAGTTTATAGGCGCCCAAATAATAACTTGACGGTGGGGTGGGCAATAATCAAGGGAATAATGGAGGCATGTGAAAAAGGAACGGCAGAAATCATGGTGGATTTTAACCTACATGTTGATTGGTCAAATTAAATCACACGGGGTCGCCTGGAGGAGGAATTCATAGAATGCATACAGGATTGTTTCTGAGAACAATATGTTACAGAACCTACAAGGGAGCAAGCTATCTTAGATCTGGTCCTGTGCAATGAGACAGGAATAATGAACGATCTCCTAGTAAAAGATCCTCTCAGAAGGAGTGATCACAGTATGGTTTAATTTGTAATATAGATTGAGAGTGAGGAAGTAGTAACTCAAACGAGCATACAATGCTTAAACAAAGGGGACTACAGTGGGATGAGGGCAGAGTTGGTTAACGTAGACTGGGAACACAGACTAAACGGTGGCACAATTGAGGTACAGCAGAGGACTTTTAAGGAGCTCTTTCATAGTGCACAACAAAAATATATTCCAGTGAAAAAGAAGACCAGTAAGAGAAGGGATAACTTGCTGTGGATAACCAAGGAAATAAAGGAGAGTACCAAATTAAAAACCAATGCGTATAAGGTGGCCAAGGTTAGTGGGAAACTAGAAGATTGGGAAAATTTTAAACGACAGCAAACAATGACTAACAAAGCAATAAAGAAAGAAAAGATAGATTACGAAATTAAAATTGCGCAAAACATAAAAACAGATAGTAAAAGCTTTTACCGATATATATAACGGCAAAGAGTGACTAAAGTAAATGTTGGTCCCTCAGAAGATGAGAAGGGGGATTTAATAATGTGAAATGTGGAAATGGCTGAGATCTTAAACAATTATTTTGCTTCGGTCTTCACAGTGGAAGACACAAAAACCATGCCAGAAATTGCTGGTCACAGGAATGTGGGAAGGGAGGACCTTGAGACAATCACTATCACTAGGAGGGTAGTGCTGGACAGGCTAAAGGGACTCAAGGTGGACAAGTACCCTGGTCCTGATGAAATGCATCCCAGGTTATTAAAAGAGGTGGCGGAAGTTATAGCAGATGAATTCGTTATAATCTTCCAAAAATCTCTGGACTCTGGGGAGGTATCAGCGGATTGGAAAGCAGCTCATGTAACGCCTCTGTTTAAAAATGGCGGCAGACAAAATGCAGGTAACAATAGGCCGGTTAGTTTAACATCTGTAGGTGGGAAAATGTTTGAAACTATCATTAAGGAAGAAATAGCGGGACATCTAGATAGGCTTAGTGCAATCAAGCAGACACAGCATGGATTCATGAAGGGGAAATCATGTTTAACTAATATACTGGAATTCTTTGAGGATATAACGAGCATGGTGGATAGAGGTGTACCGATGGATGTGGTGTATTTAGATTTCCAAAAGGCATTCGATAAGGTACCACACAAAAGGTTACTTCCGAAGATAGAGGTACGCGGAGTCAGAGGATATGTATTAGCATGGATCGAGATTTGGCTGGCGAACAGAACGCAGAGAGTCGGGATAAATGGGTGCTTTTCAGTTTGGAAATCCGTGGTTAGTGGTGTGCCACAGGGATCGGTGCTGGGACCACAACTGTTTGCAATATACATAGATGACCTGGAAGAGGGGACAGTGTGTAGTGTAAAATAATTTGCAGATGACACAAAGATTAGTGGGGAAGCGGGTTGTGTAGAGGACACAGAGAGGCTGCAAAGAGATTTGTATAGGTTAAGCGAATGGGCTAAGGTTTGGCAGATGAAATACAATGTCGGAAAGTGTGAGGTCATCCACCTTGGGAAAAAAAACAGTAAAAGGGAATATTATTTGAATAGAGAGAAATTACAACATGCTGCGCTGCAGAGGGACCTGGGTGTCCTTGTGCATGAATCCCCAAAAGTTAGTTTGCAGGTGCAGCAGGTAATCAGGAAGGTGAATGGAATGTTCGCCTTCATTGCGAGAGGGATGGAGTACAAAAGCAGGGAGGTCCTGCTGCAACTGTATAGGGTATTGTTGAGGTCGCACCTGGAGTACTGCGTGCAGTTTTGGTCACCTTACATAAGGAAGGATATACTGGCTTTGTAGGGGATACAGAGACGATTCACTCGGCTGATTCCGCAGATGAGGGGGTTATCTTGTGATGATAGATTGAGGAGACTGGTTCTTTACTCGGTGGAGTTCAGAAGGATGAGGGGTGATCTCATAGCAACATTTAAAATAATGAAAGGGACAGACAAGATCGAGGCAGGGATGTTGTTTCCACTGGTAGGGGAGACTGGAACTAGGGGGCACAGCCTCAAAATACGGGGGAGCCAATTTAAAACCGAGTTGAGAAGCTATTTCTTATCCCAGAGGTTTGTGAATCTGTGGAATTATCTGCCCAAGGAAGCAGTTCAGGCGAGATCATTGAATGTATTCAAGTCACAGATAGATAGATGTTAAACCACTAAGGGAAATAAGGGTTACGGGGTGCGGGTGGGTAAGTGGAGCTGAGTCCAAGGCCAAATCAGCCATGATCTTGTTGAATGGCGGAGCAGGCTCGAGGGGGTAGATGGTCCACTCCTGTTCCTAATTCTTATGCTTCTTATGTTTCTTATGGAGTAGGCGTCTAATACAACCAAAAAAACATTTTTTAAAGTACCTGCGTAGTCCTCATGGATGCGTGCCCACGGCATGGTGGGCCAGGACCATGGGCTAAGGGGGGCTTCACTGGGCACATTACCCAGCTGGGCAAACGTGTTGCACCTGCGAACACAAAGTTCCAGATCTGCGTCTTTCCCTGTACACCAAATGTGTGACTTGGCAATTGCCTTCCTCATGACAATGCCCGGGTGCTCATTGTGGAGTTCTCTGATGAACAACTCTCTGCCCATCTGGTTTCTGCGCGGTTTCCCCATAGTAGGCAATCGGCCTGAATCGAGAGTTCATCCCTGCGCCTGTGAAATAGTTTAACTTCCTCACGACATGCCCTGTACGTGGCTGCCCAGTCCCCATTCAGGACACATTTCTTGACTGGAGACAATAGCGGGTCTCGATTTGTCCAGACTTTAATCTGACTTGCTGTCACGGGTGAGCCTTCACTTCCGAAAGCTTCAACAGCCATGACCATCTCAGCACCATGCTCGGTAGCCCCCTCAGTGGTGGCGAGTGGGAGCCTGCTGAGTGCATCGGCGCAGTTTTTGGTGCCCGGTCTGTGCCGAATTGTGTAGTCATAGGCGGCTAAAGTGAGTGCCCACCTCTGTATGCGGGCCGATGCATTTGCATTTATGGCCTTGTTGTCTGCCAAAAGGGACGTTCGGGGTTTGTGATCTGTCTCCAGCTCAAATTTCGTGCCAAACAGGTATTGGTGCATTTTCTTTACTGCATATACACATGCGAGCGACTCCTTTTCTACCATCCCGTAGCCCCTTTCTGCCTGGGACAGACTTCTGGAGGCCTAAGCTACCGGCTGTAACTGACACTTGGCATTGACATGCTGCAACACACACCCGACACCATCGGACGACGCATCGCACGTTAACACAAGTTTCTTACATGGGTCATATAGCGTTAACAGAGTGTGGAACATAACAAATTGCGAGCTCTATTAAAAGTCCTTTTCTGGCTGTCCCTCCAGACACAGTCGCGACCTTTGCGTAGGAGCACGTGTAGCGGCTCTAGCAGTTTGCTCAATTTGGGAAGAAAGTTACCAAAATAGTTCAGGAGCCCCAGGAACGAATGCAGCTCCGTCGTGTTAAGGGGTCTGGGTGCTCTCTGGATCGCTTCCGTTTTGGAGGCAGTAGAGCTGATACCGTCTGCTGCTACCCTTCTCCCCAGGAATTCTACCTCTGGAGCTATGAAGACGCACTTCGCCTTTTTCAGTCGCAGCCCTATCCGGACCAGTCTGCGTAGCACCTCCTCCAGGTTGTGGAGGTGTTCTTCAGTATCGTAACCCGTGAAGAGGATGTCGTCTTGAAAACCACCGTCCCTCGAATCGACTTGAGGAGGCTTTCCATATTTCATTGTAAGATCGCGGCAACCGACGAATCCCGAACGGATATCTGTTGTACTCAAACAACCCCTTGTGTGTCGTGATGGTGGTCAGCTTCTTCGACTCACTCGCCAGCTCCTGGGTCATGTAAGCTGAGTTCAGATCTAATTTTGAAAAAAGTTTGCCACCGGATAGCATCGCAAAGAGGTCCTCCGCTCTCAGTAGCAGGTACTGTTCTTGGAATGACACCCGATTGATGGTGGCCTTGTAATCACCACATATCCTGACCGACCTATCCCCATTGAGCACCGGCACATTCGGGCTCGCCAAGTCACTGAATTCGACTGGCGAGATGATGCCTTCCCTTAGCAGGCGGTCCAATTCGCCTTCTATCGTTTCCCGCATCACGCACGGGTCTGCCCTGATCTTGTGGTGTACTGGCATGGCGTCCGGGTTCATGTGATTCACTACCTTGGCCCCCATGAAAGTGCCAATGCCGGGTTGAAATAATGAGTCAAATTTGTTCAGGATCTGTGAGCATGATACTCGCTCCACAGAGGAAATTGCATTGACATCGCCCCATTTCCAGTTCATGACAGCAAGCGAACTTTGTGGGTCACGACGACTGTGGCGCTGCCTAGCACCAGAATGATCTCCTTTGTGTACGTTCGTAGCTGTGCGTCAATCGGCAATAATATTGGCCTCCTGGCCTTGGACGCCCACAACTTTTCGAACTATTTGATACCCATCAGGGACTGGCTGGCCCACGTGTCTAGCTCCACTGATACTGCGATGCCATTGAGGAGCACTATCATCATTATCGGTGGCGTCCTGGTGTATGAACTTTATACGTGCTCAACATGAACTCGCTGAACTTCAGCTTCCAGCGATTTCCCCCAATGTTCATTTCTGCAATTTCTGCATGTATTTTGCTCATCTCTGCAAACTCTGGCTGAGTGTTTGCCTCCATGCCTCCACCATGAGCTGCTGTTGAAAACAAAAGGTCTCTTGCCAGTCGATCGTCACTGACTGCCCCGTGATTGTCCTTCAGTGCACCATTAACAGGTGTTGATGGCCCCATTACTGGCCGTATTGTCCCTTGCAATGACGTGAATCGCGATTCAGCTTGCCATTGTCTCTGTCGAACTCCCCCTCTGGGTTTGGCTACATATTGGGGCATGCCTGACTGCCCTTGGCTGCCTGGAGAACTGTGAGATGCTTTAACAATGTTGAATCTCTGTCCCAACCAATGCTTAACACAGAACCTCTTGTCGGTTCTGCTCGTCGCCATGCTCGTGTGGTTTAAATCCCAGTTTCTCGTCGCCATTGATACGTCCTTACTATACAGTGTAAATGCACACGAGGCCCATGCTTCAGAGAAGGTCAGTCTGTGACCTGTCTTTTATTTCTTAGCACTCAAGTGATGGAAGTGGGTGGAGCTTCCCCTTTTATACCTGAAGTTCCAGGTTAGGAATGTCTCGAACAAGTTCACCACCTAGTGGTTATTGTTATCACAGTGTACAACTTAGGTCAGATTATACATGGGTTACAATGCTGGTTGCATACATGACAGTCCCGGCCTCACTCACTGTGGAGCTGGGGACGAGCGATTAGTCGATGGGTTGTTTGCGGCTTCGATCTGCTGTTGTGAAGCGCGGCGGAGATGCAGGATCCTTTAATAATCTCTCACAGCTCAACTGAAAGCAGCCGGAACGTGCAGCTTTGAGAGGGTCTTTCTGCACCGTCAGGGCTGGAAACGGGACGGAGTGAGAGACACTGTGTAGAGTTTGAGTGTGTACAGAACTGTACAGAGAAACCAGCCAATGTAACAGGTCTGTGAGACACTGCATTTTGTTAATAGTATAGTATTAGATAGTCCCTTGTATCGAGGAGGATTTGTTTCCACACTAAAAAGGGATGAGTTCACAGGTGTTTCGATGAGGGACCTGACAATCGAGGTCCCGAACGACATCCTGAAAGGTGGAAGATGCCTGTGGGTGGATTGTTTTAACGTGGGGTGACCGTTGCACACCTGCCACCACACGGGCTTGACAGAGCTAGGTCTTGGTTCAGAGGCAAGGATTACCCAAGGCGACCATAGACAAAGCTCTGCTGCATGGATCTAGTGTGTTCACATGCCCCGACTATCCATAGATCGCAGTGTGGGCTGGCCCGTGCTGTCCCTGGACCCTCGCCTCTCCTGAGCCCCGATCTCTCACCGCTCCTCCGCCCCGATCAAATATGGAGCAGTCAGAAACAGGACATAAATTAGTCCCTCGAATCTTGGAGACATCAAATATCAACACTGTTAATTGAAATGTCAAAATATTAAACTCCAGCCGAGTTGAAGGGTTATTAACATCAGCAGAAACAAACACCAACTTTGTTAATATTGAACCATTAATGTCAATTATTCCATTTTTTCTAATATTTAATTGAACAATGTCGAAAATGTTTCCACCCGGTTTCGAACCGGGGACTTTTCGCGTGTTAGGCGAACGTGATAACCACTACACTACAGAAACACTTCGATTGACACGGTGCTAGGAACATAACCAGAGCTTTAACCTACACAGCTGGCCGATACTTCAGGAGTTGGTTTTACGAGAATAGAATGAATGTGCGATATTAAGGAAGGCTGTGAGTGTGGCAGGAATTGATCTCGTGTTTCCCAGAATTTACACATAGGAACAGGAGCGAGTGGTTAGGATCTGGGATGCACGGCTCGAAATGGCGGTGGAGACAGACTCAATCTTATCTTTCAGATGGGAGTTGGAAAAGTGTCTGAAGGAAAAACAATTGCAGTGCTATGGGGGAAGGACGGGGGAGTGGGAATCGCTGAGAGTCGGCACGGGCTCGATGGGCCGAATGGCCTTCCGTGCTGTAACGATTCCATGATTCGATAAGTTAGTGGCACATTTCATAGTGTGGGTGGAAGCAGAACATTGCAAAGGGACATGGATTGAGTCGGCAAAACTAGAGGCATCTGATTCAGGAGATTTGCGGGACACGGAAATTCGGGAGTTTAATGACTTTGAAAGGAACATTTTTGCTTTGTGCCGTTTCGGTCAGAGAAATGTTTGTGAAAGGAATTTTTTGCAGAAAGGGATGCACCATTTAACCTTCTGCCTTAACACTTCTTTCTCGGTGTCAGTCACATATCTTTTCAATGTTATTCTTCCAGAATTGCTATAAGAACATAAGAACATAAGAATTAGGAACAGTAGTGGGCCATCTAGACCCTCGAGCCTGCTCCAACTTCCCCAACATCGGGAACAATCTACCCGCATCTAACCTGACCAGTCCCATCAGAATATTGTATGTTTCGATGAGATCCCCACTCATCCTTCTAAACTCCAATGTTTGAAGGAACATTTGATCCAGTCTCTCCTCATATGTCAGTCCAGCCATCCCGGGAATCAGTCTGGTGAACCTTTGCTGCACTCCCTCAATAGCAAGAACGTCCTTCCTCAGATTAGGAGACCAAAATTGAAAACAATATTCCAGTTGAGGCCTCACCAAGGCCCTGTACAACTGCAATAAGAACTCCCTGCTCCTATACACAAATCACCAAGCTATGAAGGCCAACATACGATTTACCTTTTTCCTGCCTACTGTAACTGTATGCCAACTTTCAGTGACTGATGAACCATGACACCCAGGTCTCATTGCACCTCCCCTTTTCCTAATCTGCCACCATTCAGATAATATTCTGTCTTCACGTTTTTGCCCTCAAAGTGGATAACCTCACATTTATCCACATTTTACTGCATCTGCCATGAATTTGCCCACTCACCTAACCTGTCTAAGTCACCCTGCAGTCCCTTAGCGTCCCCCTCACAGCTCACACCGCCACCCAGTTTAGTGTCATCTGCAAACCAGGAGATATTACACTCAATTCCTTCATCCAAATCATTGATGTATATTGTAAAGAGCTGGGGTCCCAGCACTGAGCCCTGCGGCACTCCACTAGTCACTGCCTGCCATTCTGAAAAGGACCCTTTTATCCCAACTCTCTGCTTCCTGTCTGCCAACCAGTTCTCTGTCCACGTCTGTATATTACCCCCAATAACATGTGCTTTGATTTTGCACAGCAATCTCTTGTGTGGACCCTTGTCAACAATCTTTTGAAAGTCCAAATATACCACATCCACTGGTTCTCCCTTGTCCACTCTACTAGTTACATCCTCAAAAATTCCAGAAGATTTGTCAAGCATGATTTACCTTTCATAAATCCATGCTGACTTGGACCGATCCTGCACTGCTTTCCAAATGCGCTGCTATTTCATCCTTAATAATTGATTCCAACATTTTCCCCACTACTGATTCAGGCTAACCAGTGTATAATTACCCGCTTTCTCTCTCCCTCCCTTCTTAAAAAGTGGTTTTACATTAACTACCGTCTAGTCGATAGGAACTGATCCCGAGTCAATAGCCTGTTGGAAAATGATCACCAATGCATCCACTATTTCTAGGGCTACTTCCTTAAGTACTCTTAGATGCAGACTATCAGGCCCCGGGGATTTATCATCCTTCAATCCCATCAATTTCCCACCTCATAAGGATATCCTTCAGTTCCTCCTTCTCACTCGACCCTCGGTCCCCTAGTACTTTTGTCAGGTTATTCGTGCCTTCCTTCGTGAAGACGGAACTGAAGTATTTGTTCAATTGTTCTGCCATTTCTTTGTTCCCCATTGTAAATCCACCTGAATCCGACTGCAAGGGACCTACATGTGTCTTCACTAATCTTTTTCTCTTCACATATTTAAAGAAGCTTTTGCAGTCAGTTTTTATGTTCCAATCAAGCTTCCTCTCATAATCCATTTTCCCCCTCCTAATGAAACCCTTAGTCCTCCTCTGTTGAATTCTAAATTTCTCCCAGTCCTCAGGTTTGTTCCTTTTTCTGGCCAATTTATCTGCCTCTTCCTTGGTTTTAACACTATCTTTAATTTCCCTTGTTAGCCACGGTGAGCAACGTTCTCCGTTCTATTTTTACTCCAGACAGCGATGTGCAATTGCTGAAGTCACCCATGCGATCTTTAAATGTTTGCCATTGATTATCCACCGTCAACTCTTTAAGTATCCTTGGCCAGTCCATTCTAGCCAATTCACACCTCATACCGTCAAAGTTACCTTTCCTTAAGTTCAGGACCCAAGTTTCTGAATTAACTGTGACACTCTCCATCTTAATGAAGAATTCTACCATTACATGTTACTCGTCCCCAAGGGGCCTCGCACAACAAGATTGCTAATTAGTCTCTTCTCATTACACATCACCCAGTCAAGGATGGCCAGCTCTCTTCTGGGTTGAGAAAACCATCCATAATACACTCCATGAAATCCTCCTCCACCACATTACGACCATGTGGTTAGCCCAATCACGATGTAGATTAAAGTCACCCATGATAACTGCTGTCCCACCACTGCACACATCCCTTCTTTCTTGTTTGATGCTGTCCCCAACCTTACCACGACGAACCAGTGAGACATACATTGCAGCAAGGGTCTGTTATTGTGAAACAGCAATTGCGAAAAGAACAGTGACCCCGACATGAATTGAATACGCAACCCTTTGATCAAGAGTCAGACGCACTACCGTTGCACCACAAGGTCTACGCAATAGTTAAGGGATGTTCGTCTATATGAAGGTTCTGCAATACAAGGCGCTTTAAAATCCCCGCCCATTCCCACCAGTTTTCACAAGCAGCGCTCACCTGACAGTCACCGGATGGTTTGTTCGAAAACTTTTCTCTAGCTTTCACAGGAAAGCATCATTAATTAACCCCTCACCTTCTTTTGCACAATCAAACAAATGCTAACTCAGGGACACTCCATACTTCAATCACTTGGCCTGTGCTTTGGGGAGCGGGCAGGGAAGTGGACCTGAATCCATGATCAGATCAGCCATGATCGTATTAAATGGAGGAGCAGGATCGAGGAGCCGTATGGCCCACTCCTGCTCCTATTTCTTATGTTCTTATGTTCGTATGCATGTTAACCCTTTTTAATCACTGTATTTTAGATTTCTGATTCAAAGCGTTCATTGCCGATGACACCAGGAATCTGGGGCAACTTTTATCAAATTTATCAGCACCGATTATTCCTACCTTGCACACAAAATACAATCAGTAGTGAGGATAAAATCCCACCGTATGTATTTTCAGATTCAACGCAGTAGCATTTCAAATAAAGTGAAATAATTTTACACTGAAAAGATTTGCAAGTGTTACTTGTATTTGTGTCTTTAATTAAACTTTGTGGCGTCTGACTCCCGTTCATGCCACTGCTGAATAAGAAAGGAGGGTTTGACGTTGACCAACTGCACTACCCCTGATATTTGTTAGCTCATCCTTTATATTCAGTGGTTTCTCACCCTTTAATGGGCTGCAGTGTAGCGTATATCACGTTGGCCTCACACGCAAAAGGTCCCCGGTGGATCCGTTTTCTCGCACTCAAAGTTATCTATTTATTGATGAAATAAAGAGCAATTCATGAATAAGGGAGCCCTTTTGCAGGAAAATAAATAGCAAATAAAAACAGCAAATGCTGGAAATCTCAGCAGGTCAGGGTGCATTTGCAGGAAGACTGAACTCGCCTCCGATTGTTCATCCACAGCAACTTTAAACATAATGTTTCTGCCTGGGATTGAACCAGGGACCTTTCACGTGTAAAGCAAACGTGATAACCACTACACTACAGAAAGCTCTTGTACAACAATCCCCACAGCGAGGAGCTGACCAGTGACCTCGCTCTGTGTTGATCAGGAATGTGTCGGCTCACCTGAAACAACTTCTGTCCCACACTGAAAGTTCTCAATCCTTCTCCTCCGCTGCCCTTTCCAGAAATGTCACGGATCACCCAGCCACCGTGTTCACTTCCACATCCTCACAGTGGGGCCACAGAGGCTCCTACCGTCTCCCCGCGATCAGCAAACTCACCCAGTTTACAAAATTAAACCCCAAACAGGTGCCCGGCAAAGTGCAGGAGAAGCCAGATAGTCTGTGAGCTCGGTCTATCACAGAAAGTATAGGCATTCATGGTGATTACATCAATTACTAATCGTCTCACAGACCTCAATTATTTTTATGCGATGAATTGATCGAGGATTGAAAGCAGGTTAGTGCGCCGGGTCTTAACCCCTCGACCACCAGGGAACAGTTACGATACATGTCGATATATTTATATATATTTATATATGAACCTGAATGTCAATGGCTACCTACCGAGACCTCGTGGCGCCCACGGTAGTGCGTCTAACTTTGAGTGAGTGAAACGGTTCCACAGTGACACCTGTCATGTGTTCTACATGGTTACTGCTTGTACTATGACAAGGTGTGCCACCGGAGGGCACGGCGGGGGGTTGAGACTTGTAGCTTACCTGCACTGGTGTGCCTGGCCTAGTATGAAAGTCAGGCCACCAATAAAGGATTCAAGATACTAATGGAAATTGACACGGGTGCATCCGTGAGTGTAATACCGGAGTCACTGTACTGCGACAAATTGCTTGATTACCAACTGGAGAAACCGAAGATAGAGCTGCGAGGCTACTTGGGAGAGTAAATTCCTGTGGTTGGTCATATCACTGTACCGATCGGTGAAATATAAAGTTCAATTTCAGAACTTGCCTCTAATAGTAGTGAAAAGAGACAAGTCTGCCTTACAAGGATGAAATTGATTAAGCTCACTGAAGCTGGATTGTACTCAGATTTTCTGTGTGGAAGCGAGATTTTCATCAACGGATGAGGATATCAAGAAGTATCCAAAAGTGTTCTGCGAAACGGACAGTCCGATTCAAGGCTTCAAGGCGAGTGTCAGGGTACAGAAGGACGCTAGATTGGTTTACTACAAGCCCCATTCCGTACCATATGCACTGAAGGAGAAACTTGAGCATGAACTCAAAAAACTAGAAGGTGTGAACCGTTACACTGCGGAAACATCTCCACTTTCAGCACCAGATTAACAAAATTCAACCAAATGAGATCGGGAGAAAAGTTCCTCACATGCTCAGGACAAAATAAATAATTGTCGTTCTACAAAAGAATGAACAAATTTCAGCACCAGGTCAGACGGAAATGTTAAGCGAGCAGGTGGACTGCTGAATCGCACTTTTAAGGTGTTGGTGGTGACAAAGCAAATGGGTTCTGCCCAATGATTCAATATAAGAAATAGGATTCGAAAACTATCTATAGTGACCAGCGCACCTCATCTTAGACCACGTGGCCATCATTACTATTCAGTGTTGTGTGTGGCCACCTGCAGGTTGATTTTGAACTTTTGTGTCCTGTCACATGAAATAAATCAGGGCAGCAGCCAGATCTCTGCCTGATACCGGGGAAAGACTGAGACAGACCTTGGAGCAAGGGTCTGGTTATTGTCAAACAGCAAATGAAATATTAATACTGGAAGAATAACATTGAAACTAAATGTGATCCTGACACCCAGAAACAAGTGTTAAGGCAGAAGGTTAAATGCTGCATCCCTTTCTGCAAAAAATTCCTTTCACAAACATTTCTCTGAACAAAAAGTCACAAAACAAAAATGTTCCTTTCAAAGTCATTAAACTCCCGAATTTCCACGCCCCGCGACTCTCCTGAATCAGCTTCCTCTAGTTTTGCTGACTCAATCCATATCCCTTTGCTCCAAGGTCTGTCTCCCTGTTTCCCCGGTGTCAGGCAGAGATCCGCCTGCTGCCCTCATTTATTTCACTCTCTGTGAATCTCTCTAATATTCCAACAGCAGCCATGGTTGTGTGAAGGTTTGTATTCTGCTAATCGTCGCCAATTGTTGTGAAAAGTAGAACACCAGGAAGCTGAGTCCTGTGAGCTAAACTTTGTGTGATCTTAATCTTCTTTATTCCAACTCCAGAGTGCTTGAACAACATGGCAGCCAACCTTTTATACTGGCCCTGCACGTCTGGGCAGGTGACCATTAGGACTCCAACAGTCACGCCCTCTGATGGCAAGTATTACATAGTTACATACTTCACATAATTGTTATCGTTAAGAAGTTATAATTCCAATGAATGCCTGAATCATCCGAAAGGAGCCTGGTTTGTAGGACAAGGCTACATATCAGGAAGGAGCGTAGTTAGATGACAAGGGAAGTGATACTCTGATTATAAGTTTGGAGAATTAAAAGAGTAAATGCTGGAAATACTGAGCAGGCCAGGCAGTATCTGTGGAGAGAGAAACAGAGTTAACGTTTCAGGTTAATGAACTTCCATCAGAAGTTGGGCAGTTGTGTTAGGTAATACTATTAAAAGTTTCAATTGTCACGAAGCAGGGGTAAGGAAAAGATATAAAATGTGGCATTTGGCACAGATAGTTTAGAATCCGATGAATGTTTGATCAATTTGGACACCGAGCTGGGAGCTGTAACGTGTTTGAGTTCTTCGGCTAACATTCGCAAGGTTTGGGTGCAAGTACTGTTAAGTGTATGTTTAATTATTGTCTGCTTAATCACTCTGACATTTAATGTTGCGGACCCTATTCCTGCACTGCGTGTGTTCCAGCTCTGTTTGGAGCACCGATCCCTTCAATCCGTCGCTTAAAGGGACAGTTGGATTCACCGGATCTTTGTTTGGTGAAATTTCAAAGATTGAAAGCGGCGCACATCAACCTGGTTACCGACTCACTAACCGCTACAAGCTGCTCCCGTGAGATGGAAGCCCAGTTACTGTTACAAGCTTGAACGCAGGTACAAGCATAACTCATTCATAGAAAGTCCAAGTCCCTGAGGAACCTGATTTTTTGCACCAAACTCCTTCGCAAAGAGTTGCGGTTCGTGTGGGGTGATTTGGGCACATCTTTCCCCACACTGCAACACTGCAAACATAACTCAACGGCTGTAAAGCGCTTTAGAGCGTCATGAGTTCATGAAAGGTGTTGTAGAAATGGAAGTCATTCTTTGCAAAAGTATGATGCAATTTCAAAATTCTTGAGTAAACTGAGGGCTCGTCCAGAATTTCAACCCGGGATATCTCGCAAATTTCAAGCAACAACCCCGCAGCAAGAATCATACCCCAAGACCAACGAGCCAACTGCTTGATAAATGTGGAGATAAGGTGTAACCATTATTGAAACATTTTTAGTGTGTTGCTATTCCTGATCGGAGGATCACATGAGATGGAATCAGTGACTTTGCTTTTTCGACCTGTCTTCTGAAGCACCACACGGTCCCATTCCGACAGTCAATGAGCTGTTGGGACGTTTGTGTATGCAGGCTGTGTGTGGTCACCCCGAGCACAGCAGAGGGGTTTCTGCATTAGTTCTGGGAGGGGACATTATCTTTCCCCTTCTCTCTTCCTCTTGTCTATAACCCTGTGCTATGGTTTCTCTATTTATTCCCCTGAATCAGTTTCTAGTGTTTAAAAGGGAACAAAAGATGAAATGGGTGTCACTGTGGAACAATTTCTCTCACTCAAAGTTAAACGCACTACCGTGGGCAGCACGAGGTCTAGGTTGGTAGCCGTTGATATTCAGGTTCATATATAAATATATATAAATATATCGACATGTATCGTATCTGTTCCCTGGTGGTCGAAGGGTTAAGATCTGGCGCAATAACCTGGTTTCAATCATCGATCAATTCATCGCATAAAAATAATTAAGGTCTGTGAGACGATTAATAATTGCTGTAATCACCATGAATACCAATACTGTCATGTATCTCACACTACTGTACATAACTGTACCTTACCATGCAATACATCACTGTAACCAGAGAAGACTTGTAACCACAAACTTACCTTACCACCAGGGGTGCATTTGCAGGAGACACTGGATACCTTTGCCAGACAGGTATATAAGGACAGGTCTCAGGCAAGTGTGGCATTCGAGAGCTGTGTAATAAAGGTGCAGCTCCAGAGTGACCTTGACTTCAGTATGTGCCTCGTGTGAGTCTGTACTACAGGGTCAGGACTTTACAGTGGCGACGAGTTATGGAATTACAGAATCCACAGAATGGTGACCAACGGCTCAGACGAAAAATACAATGCTGGAGATAATTGGGAGGAATTTATAGAAAGGCTCCAGCAAAGCTTTGTAACCAAAGACTGGTTAGGCGACAATAATGCAGACAAGAGAAGAGCCCATCTCTTGACCAGCTGTGGCTCGAAAACATACGCTTTAATGAAGGACCTGCTGGCACACGAGAAACCAGCAAGCAAGTCGTTTGAAGAATTGATCACACTGGTAAGAGACCACCTGAAGCCAGCAAGCAGCCTACACATGTAAGGTACTTCGGACCCGTGTCAAAGCTCGCCGTACACCGAGCACAGGCTCAGGAAAACCCCGGGGGAGAGGATATCCCGGTCACTGGGTCTTCCAGCCACACTGAACAAGTGCCCGTTCTGAAACTTTCCAGTGTAAAAACTTGGAACTGGAATATCCAACAGTCAGGATGGACGAGCGGTCGAAGTCGCTGCGTTCAGGTCACTGTCCCCTCTGGAGGCGTGTGTTCAAATCCCAATCCTGATATTCAGTGTTTTTAATTACAAACTCATTTGTTTGGACACCACTCTGAAGTGCTTTGGGACATCCATCGAACTGAATAAAATGACCCCAATTCAATTACAAACAATGATATCAAAGTGACTTCTCAAACCGGGAATCGATCCTGGGTGGCTGTCGCGAATGGAATGGTTTTGTGAAGAATTAAATGTGCCCTCTAAATATCTTGCACTGCTCATTTAAAAACACGGTTATAATTTGTTTCAGTGCAAAAGAAGGCAGGCTCGAAGGGCCAATGGCCGACTCCTGCTCCTGGTTCTTGTGTTCTTGTGCAGAGCACAGAATAAATGATTAAATGATCAACTCTCCCTCAGTTCGCATTTCTTTCATTGTGCAAAAGAAGATTATGGGTTCATTAATGATGTTTTCCTGTGAAAGCACCATAAAAGTTTAAGGAAAATAATTCACCTAACATGGGGCTCGAACCCACAACCCGGAAAGTAAGAGTCTTATAGTCTAGCGACTGAGCTAGTCAGGCACTCTGGCGTTATAATAAAAAAGACTAAGGTCACACTAAGTTTAGCTCACAGTACTCAGCCTCAGGGAGTTCTTCTTTGCAGAACAATTGGCGACGAGTAACAGAATACGAACCTTCACACAACCACGGCTGCTGTTCGAATATTAGAGAGATCCGTAGAGGGTAATGATTGGGAAGCCTGAGTCGAGCAGCTCGAACAGTACTTTGTGGCCAACGAGCTGGAAGGAGATACTAACGTGGCCAATCAAAGGGCGGCTCTCCTCACCAGCTGTGGGCCTAAAATATACAGCCTCATCAAGTATGTGCTCACACCGACAAAACCAACGGAGATGGAATATTTTGAGTTGTGCACACTGGTTTGGGACCACCTCAAGCCGAAGGAGAGTATCCTCATGGCCAGATATCGTTTTTACACGCACCATCGCTCCGGGGACCAGGACCTGGCGGATTATGTCACCGACCTGAGACACCTCGCGGGACCTTGCGATTTTGGAGCAGCGTTGGGGCAAATGCTGTGGGACCTTTACGTGCTGGGCATCAGCCACGAGGTCATTCTTTTAAAGCTGCTCGCTGCTGAAACCCTGGACCTGAGCAGAGCCATCGCGATCGCCCAGGCATGCATGGCCACGGACAAGAACACCAAACAGATTCCTTCTCAACATCGAAGCTCACCGGCAAGTACTGTGCATAAATTGATATCGCTATCAGGCCGAACTGCTTATGGCAGGGCCCATACGTCTGTGGCTGTAATACCTGTGATGACTCAGAGTGCGCCATCGGGGATGAATGTGAATCTATCAGCACCGTGTTAGTGCTGCGGGGTTGATCATCGTGCCCATCAATGTCGATTCAAGGACTACGTGTGCAAAGGCTGCACAACAATGAGGTACCTCCAGTGAATGTGCAAACGTGCTGTGACATACCACGTGGCAGAGGATGATCGATCCGCCATGGATCATGCAGCACAGGCAACTCAACCCGAGGAACAAGGACTCCCAGGTGCCGGTGGGGATGTTGCATTTTATCAGGGAGGCTTTGAGGGTGTGCCCGAAACGTTTCCTCTGCCTGTAAAATCCTGACCCTTGCAGTACAGACTTACACGAGGCACATGCTGAAGGCAAGGTCACTCTGGACCTGAACCTTTATTTCACAGCTCTCAAGTGCCATACTTGCCTGAGACCTGCCTTTATTTACCTGTGTGGAACAGATATGCAGTGTCTCCTGCAAGTGCACCCCTTGTGGTAAAGTACGATTGTGGTTACAGGTCATATCTAGTTACAGTCATGTATAGCATGGTAAAGTACAGTTATATACAGTCGTGTGAGATACATGACATAGCCCTCTCCCAAGGTCTTATTTTCTTTTTAGGTTCAGTCTTTCAGGTGGTCTACGCTGTCGCGTGGAGCGTCTTAGTTGTGGTTCAGTTGTTTGGCTTGGTGCTTGTTTTTTTTTCGGTGTGATTGCTGGTATCTCACCTGGGCTGTCTGTTGAGACTGCCCTTTTCTCAGGTTGTTCCCTCTGTCTGTCCACCAGGTGTGGTGTGAGTTCCACATTGTAGTCTGCCTCTGGTTCTGCAGTGTTATCAGTGAATCTACATTTTACATGGTCTACATGCTTCCGGCAGGCTTGGCCATTGTCCATTTGTACCACAGTGGCCTGTTCCTTCCTTATCTATTACTGTCCCTGCAAACCATTTGGGAACCCGGCCATTGTTTAGCACAAACACTTTGTCCCCCATCTCATTCCACCTCCACCTCGAATTTCGGTCATGGTACTCAGTTAGCTTCCGGTGCTTTGCCTCAACAATTTCATGCATGTCTGGGAGGATTAAAGGGAGTCTCGTCTTTAAGGTTCGTTTCATAAATAGTTGCGCGGGGGAACCCCAGTCAACGAATGCGGACGAGGTCTGTATGTCAGCAGCAGTCGCGACAGGCGGCTCTGCAGCGTGGGACCTTGGATTTTTTGCATCCCTTGTTTCACGATTTGCACTGCTCGCTCCGCCTGTCCATTGGAGGCCGGCTTGAACGGTGCCGGACAAACGCCTCTCTACCTCGCAAGGGCATAACTACTCGGCTGCCCCACATCAGGCAGTCTGCATGTAGTGATAATTCATGCATGCGCCTATGGAAAGATTTGATCTCCTCGGAGCAGGCATCACGAGCCTCTGCCCAGTCACCAGTTAAAACACATCTTTTGACTGAGGATAACGTGGGGTCGCTGCTCGTACAAGCTCTGATTTGGTGAGCCGTCATAGGTGAAACTGTGGATTCAAAGGCATTGATTGCCATGACCATCTCACAGTCCTGTTCGTCGGATCCTTCCGTGGTCGCCAGGGATAGCCTGCTAAGCGTGTTGGCACAGTTGTCTATGCCTGGTCTGTGACTTATTGTATAGTCGTAAGACGCAAGCATGAATGCCCACCGCTGAATGCGCGCAAAGGCATTGGCGTTTATTGCCTTGCACTCGGATAGCAGGGATGTGAGGGGTTTGTGGTCAGTTTCTCACGCGAACCTGGCCCCGAAAAGGTATTGGTGCATCTTTTTGACACCGTACACGCACACGAGCGCCTCCTTCTCAACCATACAGTACCCGCGCTCCGCCCGCGAAAGTGAACTGGAGTCGTAAGCAATGGTTTGTAATTTACCCGCATCATTGACATGTTGTAAAACGCACCCGACCCCATACACTGACGCATCACATGTGAGAACTAGCTTTTTACCTGGATCAAAGAAAACCAAAACACTGTTGGACCATAGAAGGTTGCATGCCTTATTGAAGACGCGTTCCTGGGTGTCACCCCAAAACCAATCGCACCCCTTCCTGAGTAGCACATGGAGAGGCTCCAGCAGCATGCTTAAGTTCTGCATAAAGTTCCCAAAGTAATTGAGTCGCCAGAGAAAGACGCACAGTTCTGAGAATTCCGGGGCCTGGGTGCCAGGCGAATTGCTTCTGTTTTGGATTCTGTTGGGCGCATTCCATCAGCGGCAATCCTTCTGCCCAAAAATTCAACCTCGGGCGCGAGAAACAGACACTTGGATTTCTTAACTCTTAGGCCTATCCGAACCAATCGACTTAGTACTTCCTCCAAATTGCAGAGGTGGGAGTCGGTGTCCCTGCCCGTGATAAGTATGTCGTCTTGAAATAGAACCATCCCCGGGATGGACTTGTGCAGACTCTCCATGTTGCGCTGGAATATAGCAGCTGCCGACCTGATGGCGAATGGGCATCGACTGTACATGAAAAGGCCTCGATGTGTGTTGATGGTGGTGAGCAGCTTAGTCTCTTTGGTCAGTTCTTGCGTCATATACGCAGATGTGAGATCTAGTTTCAAGAAAAATTTTCCTCCAGCTAATGTGGCAAATAGATCCTCCGCTCTGAGCAGCGGGTACTGGTCCTGTCGGGAGACTCTGTTTATGGTAGACTTATTATCCCCACTGATTCGTACGGATCCATCAGGCTTCATGACGGGGACGATGGGACTTGCCCAGTCGCTAAATTCCACGGGTGAGATAATGCCTTCACGAAGAAGCGGGTCCAGTTCGTGTTCAATCTTTTCCCTCATCACATAAGGCACAGCTCTAGCCTTGTGATGAACCGGTCTGGCATCCTGTGTGACGCAGATTTTAACTTTCGCCGCTTTGAAGGCTGAAAGAGATGTTCAAAACGATTTGGAACTGTTGAGCAGGAGGTCCGTTCCTCTGACGTCATGCTGTGCACATTATCCCATTTCCATTTTATTTTTGCCAGACAGCTTCTTCCCAACAATGCTGGGAGATCTCCGGGGACATTCCACATGGAAATCGGTTCACTGTCCCTTTGTGTGTGATAGAGAGCATGGCGCTGCCAAGGACTGGGACGATTTCTTTGGTATCGGTCCTTAATTTGGTGTCGACCCTTGTGAGTTTTGGTCTGTCGCTTTTGTGCGGCCACAGCTGTTCAAATTGTTGGATGCTCATGAGGGATTGACTTGCTACCGTGTCCAGTTCCATGTTGACGGGTATCCCGTTGACTAGGACCCTCATCATTATTGGAGGCGTCTTTTTGTAAGAACAGTGGACATTGATCGTGTTGACCCGCTGTACCTCGGTGTCCCGGTCACTATCCCCACCTTCTTCTGGTCCGCTTTCCGACCCTTCTGATTCGTATACCAGCCGAGCTGCTGTTTTTTTGCACGTGAGCCAGATGTCCTGTATAGTTGCAGTTTCTGCAAACAGCATGCTGAAATCGACACCCCCTTGTTGAGTGCCTTCCCCCACAGCTCTAGCACAGACCGCTTCCATTGTTTCCGAAGGATGAGCTGCGTCTGGCTGATCTCTCTTGAGCTTCTCTCAGTCTGTAGTTGATTGCTCGCATTGTGGGTTGATGAGGTGTGAAAGGACGTCCATGTGGCCCTTGATGGCTTCTGGCGCCACTGCCTGCTGTTGAAGGCCTGCTCTCCTGCCTTTGTCTGTGTGTGGGGGTAGCGGCTTGTTTCACGCTGTGAACCCCTTGTTGCGATGTTTCGTTAGTTGTCGTATCCGCAGTGTAGATCAGCCTTGTTTCTTCTTCTCCTGCCAATAATGTCTGTGCGATCAGTGCTGCTGCCTTTAGGTTCAAGTTCTTGGTCTCTATAAGCTTTCGGAATATGCCTGCGTGGCCTAATCCTTCAATAGAAAAGTATCTCAGTAGTTCTCTCCTTATTTCATTGGAGAACTCACATAAACATCGCCAACGTCCGAAGTTCCGCCACGAAGTCGGGTATGCTCTGGCCCACACAGCGTCTGGAATTGTAGAACCTGTGTCTGGCCATGTGTCGGCTGCTCGCTTGCTTCAGGTGGTCTCTCACCAGTGTGCTCAACTCCTCAAACGACTTGCCTGCTGGTTTCTCGGGTGCCAACAGGTCCTTCGTAAGGCGTATGTTTTCGAGACACAGCTGGTCAAGAGATGGGCTCTTCTCTTGTCTGCCTTATTGTCGCCCAACCAGTCTTTGGTTACAAAGCTTTGCTGGAGCCTTTCTATAAAGTCCTCCCAATTGTCTCCGGCAATATATTTCTCATCTGAGCCGTTGCTAGCTATTCTATGGATTCCGTGATCCCGTAACTCGTCGCCACTGTAAAGTCCTGACCCTGCAGTACAGACTTAGACGAGGCACATGCTGAAGTCAAGGTCACTCTGGACCTGCACCTTTATTTCACAGCTCTTGAGTGCCACACTTGCCTGAGACATGCCTTTATATACGTGTGTGGAACAGGTATGCAGTGTCTCCTGCAAGTGCACCCCTGGTGGTAAAGTATGCTTGTGGTTACAGGTCATATCTATTTACAGTCATGTATAGCATGGTAAGGTACAGTTATGTACAGTAGTCTGAGATACATGACAGTATTGGTATTTATGGTGATTACAGCAATTATTAATCGTCTCACAGACCTCAATTATTTTTATGCGATGAATTGATCGAGGATTGAAACCAGGTTAGTGCGCCAGATCTTAACCCCTCGACCACCAGGGAACAGTTACGATGCATGTCGATATATTTATATATATTTATATATGAACCTGAATATCAACGGCTACCTACCTAGACCTAGTGGTGCAACGGTAGTGTGTCTAACTTTGAGTGAGAGAAATTGTTCCACAGTGACACCCATTTCATCTTTTGTTCCCTTTAAACACTTGAAACTAAGACAGGGGAATAAATAGAGAAACCAAAGCACAGGTTTATAGACAAGAGGAAGAGAGAAGGGGAAAAATACTGTCCCCACCCAGAACGAATGCAGAATCCCCTCTGCTGCGCTCGGGGTGACCACCCACAGCCTGCATACAGTAACGTCCCAACAGCTCATTGACTGTCGGAGTGGGACTGTGCGGTGCTTCAGAGGACAGCTCGAAAAAGCAAAGTCACTGATTCCGTCTCATGTGCTCCTCCAATCAAGAAGAGCAACACACTAAAAATGCTCAATAATGGTTACACCTTAGTTTCACATTCACTAAACAGTTGGCACGTTGGTCTAGGGGTATGATTCCTATTTCGGGGTTGTAACTTGATATTTGCGAGAGGCCGGGTTCAAATCCTTGACGAGCCCTCAATTTACCCAAGAATTTTGAAATTGCATCGAACTTTTGCAAAGAAGGTCTTGAATTTCTTCAACACTTTTCAGGAACTCATGACGCCCCAAAGCGCTTTATAGCCGTTGAGTTATGTTTGAAGTGTTGAAGTTCTGTAGTGTGGGGAAAGATGTGCCCAAATCACCCCACACGAACCGCAACTCTTTGCGAAGGAGTTCGGTGCAAATAATCAGGTGCCTCAGGGACTTGGACGTTCTGTGAATGAGTTTTGCTTGTACCTGCGTTCAAGCTTGAAACAGTAACTGGGCTTCCATCTCATGGGACCAGTGTGTAGCGGTTAGTGAGTAGGTGACCAGGTTGATGTGCGCCGTTTTCAATCTTTGAAATTTCACCAAACAAAGAAACGGTGAATCAAACTGTCCCTGTAAGCGACGGATTGAAGGGATCGCTGCTCCAAACAGAGCAGGAACACGCACAGTGCAGGAATAGGGTCCGCAACATTAAATGTCAAAGTTATTAAGCAGACAATAATTAAACATACACTTAACAGTACTTACAGCCAAACCATGCGAATGTTAGCCGAAGAACTCAAACACGTTACAGTTCCCAGCTCGGTGTACAAATTGATCAAACATTAATCGGATTCTAAACTATCTGTTCCAAATGCCACAATTTATATCTTTTCCTTAGCCCTGCTACGTGACAATTTAAACTTTTAATAGTATTACCGAACACAAGTGCCCAACTTCTGATGGAAGGTCATTAACCTGAAACGTTAGCTCTGTTTCTCTCTCCACAGATGCTGCCTGACCTGCTCAGTGTTTCCAGCATTTACTCTTTTTATTCGCCAAACTTATAATCAGAATATCACTTCCCTTGTCATCTAACTACACTCCTTCCTGATATGTAGCCTTGTCCTACAAACCAGGCTCCTTTCGGATGATTCAGGCATTCATTGGAATTATAACTTCTTAATGATAACAATTATGTGAAGTATGTAACGATGTAATACTTGCCACCAGAGTGCGCGACTGTTGGAATCCTAATGGTCACCTGCCCACACGAACAGGGCCAGTATGAAAGGTTGGCTGCCATGTAGTTCAGGCACACTGCAGTTGTAATAAAAGAGACTAAATTCACACTAAGTTTAGCTCACAGTACTCAGCCTCGGGGAAGTCTTCTATGCACAACAATTGGCGACGAGTAACAAAATTCGAAATTTCACGCAACCATGGCTGCTTTTTATAATATTAGAGAGATCCAAAGAGGATGATGATTGGGAAGCCTTCGTCGACCAGCTCGACCTGTACTTTGTGACCAACAAGCTGGAAGGAGACACTAACGTGGCCGAGCACAGGACGGTTATCCTCACCATCTGTAGGCCTAAAATATACAGCCTCATCAAGAATCTGCTCCCACTGACAAAACCAACGGAGAAGGAATATTCAGAGTTGTGCACACTGGTTTGGGACTACCTAAAGCCGAAGGAGTGTATCCTCATGGCCAGATATCGTTTTTACACGCACCATCGCTCCAGGGACCAGGACCTGGCGGATTATGTCACCGACCTGAGACACCTCGCGGGACCTTGCTATTTTGGAGCTGCGTTGGTGCAAATGCAGTGGGACTTTTACGTGCTGGGCATCAGCCACGAGGTCATTCTTCGAAAGCTGCTGGCTGCTGAAACCCGAGACCTGAGCAGGGCCATCGCGATCGGCCAGGTATGCATGGCCACGGATGATAACACCAAACAGATATCTTCTCAACATCGAAGCTCATCGGCAAGTACTGTGCATAAAATGATGTCGCTAGTAGGCCGAACTGCATATGGCAGGGTCTATACGTCTGTGGCTGCAAGACCTGTGATGACTCAGAGTCCGCCATCGGGGATCGATGTGAATCTATTAGCACCGTGTTGGTGCTGCGGGGATAATCCTCGGGCCCATCAATATCGATTCAAGCACGACGTGTGCAAAGGCTGCACAACGATGTGGTACCTCCAGTGAATGTGCAAACGTGCCGTGACACACCACGTGGCAGAGGATGATCGATCCGACACGAATCATGCAGCACAGGCAACTCAACCCGAGGAACAAGGACTCCCAGGTGCCGGTCGGGATGTTGCATTTTATCAGGCAGGCTTTGAGGGTGTGCCCGAAACGTTTCCTCTGTCCACCTGGGGCTCGCTTTCCGTGTCGGAGTTCTGAGTAGAGCGTTTGCTTCGAGTGTCTCGTGTTGGGCATGTGGACAATGTTGCCCGCCCAACGGAGCTGGTCGAGTGTGGTCAGTGCTGCAATGCTGGGGATGTTGGCCTGATCGAGAACACTGATGTTGGTGCGTCTGTCCTCCCAGGGGATTTGCAGGATCTTGCGGAGACAGCCCTAGTGGTATTTCTCCAGTGATTTGAGATGTTTGCTGTATATAGTCCATGTCTCGGATCCATACCGCAGGGCAGTTATCACCACCGCGCTGCACATCATAAACTTGGTGCCAGATTTGACGTCCTGGTCTTCAAACACTCTCCTCATCAGGTGATCGAAGGCTGTGCTGGCACACTGGAGGCGGTGTTGGACCTCGGCTTCGATCTCTGATAGTAGGTTCCCGAGGCGTGGAAAATGGTCCACGCTGTCGAAGGCCACACTTACAGCCTTTTTAAATATAGCACCCTCATTCTATTCTCTTGAAACAAGTTCCTGAATTCTCGGCTTGCTGTGTAGGTTAGAGCTGTGCTTTTATCCTCAGATAGATTCTATCATAGTGTTTCCGTAGTGTAGTAGTTATCACATTCGCCTCACACACGAAAAGTCCCCGGTCCGAAACCGTGCGGAAAGATCTTGAAAACTTGAAAATTGGCCGAATGGCTGACTCCTGTTCCTAACTCTTACGTTCTTATGATCTCTTGACCTTTCACAGGAGAACAAACTCTCCTCTGAACATGCATGAGAAAGCTCCAGAAAATATTTCCGTCCGAGGTGCTTTCGCGTGGGTGGCGAACGTGTTAACCGTTACACTGCGGAAACATCTCCACTTTCAGCACCAGATTACCAAAATTAAACCCAATGAGATCGGGATAAAAGTTCCTCACATGCTCAGGGCAAAATATCTGATTGATGGTCTACAAAAGAATGAACAAACTTCAGCACGAGGTCAGATGGAAATGTTAAGCGAGCAGGTGGACTGCTGAATTGCACTTTTAAGGAGTTGGTGATGACAAAACAAATGGGTTCCGCTTAAAGATAAGAAAAGTCACAAGTTGGATGCAAACCCACACCTTCAGAAAAGGCTGCAATTATGAACACAGCACCTTAGACCGCTCGGCCATCCTGACTATGCAGCACTTTCCGTGGCCAACTGCAGATTGATTTTGAACTGTTGTGTCCTGTCACATGAAATAAATAAGGGCAGCAGGCGTATCTCTGCCGTACACCGGGGAAACAGTGAGACAGACATTACAGCAAGGTTCTGGTTATTGTCAAACAGCAAATGAAATATTAATTCTGGAAGAAAAATATACAAAAAATACACTAACCCTAACGTGATTTGAACACTCAATCTTCTAATTTGGAATCAGACACACTACCGTTGCACGATGACACCTACACAGTCAGCTGGCGATGTTTGTCTATATGAAGGTTCTCCAATACAAGAGGCTTTAAAATCCCCGCCCATTCCCACTAGGAATCACAAACAGCGCTCACCGGACAGTCACCGAATGGTTTGCTCGAAAACTTTTTTCTTGCTTTCACGGGAAACCATCATTAATTAACCCCTCACCTTCATTTTCGCAATCAAACAAATGCTAACTCAGGGACATTCCTTACTTCAATCATTTGGCCCGTGCTTTGCATCTTAACTCGAAATCCATATCCCATTTTACTCACTGTATTTTAGCTTTCTGGTTCAAAGTCTTCAGGGATCTGGGGCAACTTTTATCAAATTTAGCAGCACCGGTTTTTCCAACATGCACACAAAATAAAATCAGTAGTGAAGATAAAATTCCACCGTGCGTATTTTCAAATTCAATGCTGTCGGATTTCAAATAAAGTGAAATAATTTTACACTGAAAAGATTTGCAAGTGTTACTTGTATTTGTGTCTTTAATTAAACTTTGTGGCGTCTGACTCCCGTTCATGCCACTGCTGAATAAGGAAGGAGGGTTTGACGTTGACCAGCTCATACTTTATATTCAGTGGTTTCTCACCCTTTGATAGGCTGCAGTACAGCGGATATCACGTTGGCCTCACACGCAAAAGGTCCCCGGTGGATCCGTTTTCTCCCAGTCAATGGTATCTATTTATTGAAGTGAAATAAAGAGCAATTAAGGAATAAGGGAGCCCTTTTACCAGGAGAATAAATAGCAAATGCTGGAAATCTCAGCAGGTCAGGCAGCATTTGCCAGGAGACTAAACAACGGGATTAAACCAGGGACCTTTCCCGTGTAAAACAAACGTGATAACCACTACACTACAGAAACCTCTGGTACTATAACCCCAACAGAGGAGAGGTGACCAGTGAGCTTCCTCTGTGCTGATCGGCATTGTGTGTCGTCTCACCTTGAACAACTTCTGTCCCACACTGAAAGTTCTCAATCCTTCTCCTCCGCTGCCCTTTACAGAAATGTCAGGGATCACCCAGCCACCGTGTTCACTTCCACATCCTCACAGTGGAACCACAGAGGCTCCTACAGTCTCCCTGCGATCAGCGAACTCACCCAGTTCACACAATTAAACCCCAAACACGTGCCCGGCAAAGTGCAGGAGAAGCCAGATAGTCTGTAATCTCGGTCGATCACAGAAAGTATTGGTATTTATGGTGGTTACAGCAATTATTAATCGTCTCACAGACCTCAATTATTTTTATGCGATGAATTGATTGAGGATTGAAACCAGGTTAGTCCGCCGAGTCTTAACAGCTCGACCACCAGGGAACAGTTACGATACATTTCGATATATTTATATATATTTATATGTGAACCTGAATATCAACGGCTACCTACCTAGACCTCGTGCTGCCCACGGTAGTGTGTCTAACTTTGAGTGAGAGAAATTGTTCCACAGTGACACCCATTTCATCTTTTGTTCCCTTTTAAACACGAGAAACTGAGAGGGGAATAAATAGAGAAACCAAAGCACAGGGTTATAGATAACAGGAAGAGAGAAGGGGAAAGATACTGTCCCCACCCAGAACTAATGCAGTAACCCCTCTGCTGTGCTCGGGGTGACCACCCACAGCCTGGATACAATAACGTCCCAACAGCTCATTGACAGTCGGAGTGGGACCGTGCGGTGCTTCAGAAGACAGTTCGAAAAAGCAAAGTCACTGATTCCATCTCATGTGCTCCTCCGATCAAGAATAGCAACACACTAAAAATGTTTCAATAATGGTTACACTTTATCTCCACATTTATCAAGCAGTTGGCTCGTTGGTATAGGGGTATGATTCTTGCTTCGGGGTTGTTGCTTAGAATTTGCAAACGTCCTGGCTTCAAATCCCAGACAATCCCTCAGTTTATCCAATAATTTTGAAATTGCATCAAACTTTTGCAAAGAATGACTTGCATTTCTTCAACACCTTTCAGGAACTCATGACGCCCCAAAACGCTTTACAGCCGTTGAGTTATGTTTTAAGTGTTGTAGTGTGGGGAAAGATGTGCCCAAATCACCCCACACGAACCGCAACTCTTTGCGAAGTAGTTCGGTGCAAATAATCAGGTGCCTCAGAGACTTGGACTTTCTATGAATGAGTTCTGCTTGTACCTGCGTTCAAGCTTGTAACAGTAACTGGGCTTCCATCTCACGGGAGCAGCGTGTAGCGGTTAGTGAGTAGGTGACCAGGTTGATGTGCGCCGCTTTCAATCATTGAAATTTCACCAAACAAAGATCCGGTGAATCCAACTGTCCCTTTAAGCGACGGATTGAAGGGATCGGTGCTCCAAACAGAGCTGGAACACACGCAGTGCAGGAATAGGGTCCGCAACATTAAATGTCAGAGTTATTAAGCAGACAATAATTAAACATACACTTAACAGTACTTACACCCAAATCTTGCGAATGTTAGCCGATGAACTCAAACACGTTACAGTTCCCAGCTCGGTGTACAAATTGATCAAACATTAATCGGATTCTAAACTATCTGTTCCAAATGCCACATTTTATATCTTTTCCTTACCCCTGCTTCGTGACAATTGAAACTTTTAATAGTATTACCTAACACAACTGCCCAACTTCTGATGGAAGGTCATTAACCTGAAACGTTAACTCTGTTTCTCACTCCACAGATGCTGTCTGGCCTGCTCAGTGTTTCCAGCATTTACTCTTTTTATTCTCCAAACTTATAATCAGAGTATCACTTCCCTTGTCATCTAACTACGCTCCTTCCTGATATGTAGCCTTGTCCTACAAACCAGGCTCCTTTCGGATGATTCAGGCATTTATTGGAATTATAACTTCTTAACGATAACAATTATGTGAAGTATGTAACTACGTAATACTTGCCACCAGAGGGCGTGACTGTTGGAGTCCTAATGGTCACCTGCCCACACGTGCAGGGCCAGTACAAAAGGTTGGCTGCCATGTTGTTCAGGCTCTCTGGAGTTGTAATAAAGAAGACTAAGATCACACTATGTTTAGCTCACAGTACTCAGCCTCCTGGTGTTCTACTTTTCACAACAATTGGCAACGATTAACTGAATACAAACCTTCACACAACCATGGCTGCTGTTGGAATATTCGAGAGATTCATAGTGAGTGAAATAAATGAGGGCAGCAGGCGGATCTCTGCCTGACACCGGGGAAACAGGGAGACAGACCTTGGAGCAAAGGGATATGGATGGAGTCGGCAAAACTTGAGGCATCTGATTCAGGAGAGTCGCGGGTCGTGGAAATTCGGGAGTTTAATGACTTTGAAAGGAACATTTTTGTTTTGTGCCGTTTTGTTCAGAGAAATTTTGTGAAAGGAATTTTTTGCAGAAAGGGATGCAGCATTTAATCTTCTGCCTTAACACTTGTTTCTGGGTGTCAGGATCACATTTCGTTTAAATGTTATTCTTCCAGAATTAATATTTCATTTGCTGTTTGACCAGAACCAGACCTTTGCTCCAAGGTCTGTCTCACTCTTTCCCCGGTGTCAGGCAGAGATCCGCCTGCTGCCCTGATTTATTTCAAGTTCAAAATCAACCTGCAGGTGGCCACACAAAACACTGAATAGTAATGACGGCCGAGTGGTCTAAGGTGATGTGCTCAGATCACTGTAGATAGTGTTCGAATCCTATTTCAGCCATTTCTTAATATGAATTATTAGGCAGAACCCATTTGTTTTTTCACCACCAACTCCTCAAAAGTGCGATTCAGCAGTCCACCTGCTCGCTTAACATTTCCATCTGACTTGGTGCTGAAATTTGTTCATTCTTTTGTAGAACGACAATTACTTATTTTGCCATGAGCATGTGAGGAACTTTTCTCCCGATCTCATTGGGTTTAATTTTGTTAATCTGGTGCTGAAAGTGGAGATTTTTCCACAGTGCAACGGTTAACACCTTCTCGTTTTTTGACTTCATGCTCAACTTTCTCCTTGAGTGCATATGGTACGGAACGGGGCTTGTTGTAAACCAACCTAGCGTCCTTCTGTACCCTGACACTCGCCTTGAAGCCTTGGATCGGACTGTCCGTTTCGCAGAACATCTTTGGATACTTCTTGATAATCTCATCCGTTGATGAAAATCTCGCTTCCACACAGAAAATCTGACTACAATCCAGCTTCAGTGAGCTTAATCATTTTCTTCCTTGTAAGGCAGACTTGTCTCTTTTCACTACTATTAGAGGCAAGTTCTGAAATTGATCTTTATATTTCACCGATCGATACAGTGATATGACCAACCACAGGAATTTACTCTCCCGAGTAGCCTCGCAGCTCTATCTTGGATTTCTCCAGTTGGAAATCACGCAATTTGTCGCGGTACAGTGACTCCGGTATTACACTCACGGATGCACCCGTGTCAACTTCCATTGGTATCTTGAATCCAGCAACATCTATGTGGATTTTGATGCTTTCCGAATCACTGTCCGTTAAACTCGTGCTCCTGATGATGTTTAACTCTAACATCTCCTCCTCCTATTGTTGGTCTTCCATACTATGTAGTCTCTTGGGATTTCTACTCATAGCTTTGAACGCTGGACTCATAGCTTTAAAAACAGGTTTACCCTTCAGTCGGCATGCCTTCGCAAGATGCCCAGTCTTTCTGTCGAAGAAACACTCTGCCTTCACGTGTGGACAACTTTGAGCAATGTGTTGTCCAAGGCACCGACATCATGACTTCGACGCTCTGGTAGAATTTCCAGTTTCTGAGGCTTTGGGCTCCCTTATTATACCTTCAAATGCTCTGATTTTGACTCCACGAGACAATGTGTCGTTCTTTAACTGTAGTGACCTTAGTCCTTTATTGATAACCTTTATTGGTGGCCTGACTTTTATTCTAGGCCTGGCACACCTGTTCAGGTAAGCTACAAGTCTCCCACTGCAATGCCCTCTGGTGGCAAACCTTGTAATAGTACATGCAGTAACCATGTAGAACACATGACAGGTGTCACTGTGGAACCGTTTCTCTCACTCAAAGTTAGACGCACTACCGTGGGCGCCACGAGATCTAGGTCCGTAGCCATTGACATTCAGGTTCATATATAAATATATATAAATATATCGACATGCATCGTAAATGTTCCCTGGTGGTCGAGTGGTTAAAACCCGAGGCACTAACCTTGTTCGACATGTATCGTAACTGTTCCCTGGTCGTCGAGGGGTTAAGACCGGCGCACTAACCTGGTTTCAATCCTCGATCAATTCATCGCATAAAAATAATTGAGGTCTGTGAGACGATTAATAATTGCTGTAATCACCATGAATACCAATACTTTCTGTGATAGACCGAGTATACAGACTATCTGGCTTCTCCTGCACTTTGCCGGGCACGTGTTTGGGGTTTAATTTTGTAAACTGGGTGAGTTCGCTGATCGCGGGGAGATGGTAGGAGCCTCTGTGGCCCCACTGTGAGGATGTGGAAGTGAACACGGTGGCTGGGTGATCCGTGACATTTCTGTAAAGGGCAGCGGAGGAGAAGGATTGAGAACTTTCAGTGTGGGACAGAAGTTGTTTAAGGTGAGCCAACACATTCCCGACCAGCACAGAGGGAGCTCACTGGTCAGCTCCTCGCTGTGGGGGCTGCTGTACCAGATGTTTCTGCAGTGTCGTGGTTATCACGTTTGCTTTACACGCGAAAAGTTTACACATTATGTTTAAACTTGCTGTGGATGAACAATCAGAGGCGAGTTTAGTCTCCCTGCAAATGCTGCCTGACCTGCTGAGATTTCCAGCATTTGCTGTTTTTATTTGCCATTTATTCGCCTGGCAAAAGAGCTCCCTTATTCATTAATTGCTCTTTATTTCACCAATAAATAGATAACTTTGAGTGAGAGAAAACGGATCCACCGGGGACCTTTGGCGTGTGAGGCCAACGTGATATCCGCTACACTGCAGCCCATGAAAGGGCGAGAAACCACGGAATATAAAGGATGAGCTGACAAATATAAGAGGCAGGGCAGTCTGGTCAATGTCAAACCCTCTTTTCTTATTCAGCAGTGGCATGAACGGGATTCAGACGCCACAAAGTTTAATTAAAGACACAAATACAAGTAACACTTGCAAATCCTTTCAGTGTAAAATTCTTTCACTTTATTTGAAATGCTACTGCGTTGAATCTGAAAATACACACGGTGGGATTTTATGTTCAGTACTGATTGTATTTTGTGTGCACGGTAGTAATAATCGGTGCTGATAAATTTGATAAAAGTTGCCCCAGATTCGTGGTGTCATCGGCAATGAACACTTTGAACCAGAAAGCTAAAATACAGTGCGTAAAATGGGTTAACATGCATAAGAACATAAGATCAGTAGAAATAGGAGCAGGAGTGGGCCATACGGCCGCTCGCGCCTGCTCCACCATTTAATACAATCATGGCTGATCTGATAATGGACTCAGTTCCACTTCCCTGCCCGCTCCCCAAAGCACAGGCCAAATGATTGAAGTATGGAGTGTCCCTGAGTTAGCATTTGTTTGATTGTGTAAAGAAGGTGAGGGGTTAATTAATGATGGTTTCCCGTGAAAGCAAGAGAAACGTTTTCGAACAAACCATCCGGTGACTGTCAGCTGAGCGCTGCTTGTGATACCTGGTGGGAATGGGCGGGAATTTTAAAGCCCCTTGTATTGCAGAACCTTCATATAGACGAACATCTCCAGCTTATTGTGTAGGCCTCGTGGTGTAACGGTAGTGTGTCTGACTCCAGATCAGAAGGTTGTGTATTCAAATCTTGTCGGGGTATTGCTCTTTTGGATATTGTTCTTCCAGAATTAATATTTCCTTTGCTGTTTGGCAATAACCAGACACTTGCTCCAAGGTCTGTCTCACTGTTCCCCCCGTGTCAGGCAGAGATACGCCTGCTGCCCGCTTTTATTTCATGTGACAGGACACAAAAGTTCAAAATCAACCTGCAGGTGGCCACACACAGCGCTGAATAGTCAGGATGGCCGGGCGGTCTAACGTGCTGTGTTCAGGTCACTGTCTCCTCTACATGTGTGTTCAGCTTGAATTCCAATTCTAACAATTATTATCATTAAAAGGAACACATTTGTTTGACACCACGGCCAACTCCTTCAAAGTGGGAATCTGCAGTTCAGCTGCTCGCTTAACCTTTCCGTCTGACCTCGTGCTTGAGTTTGTTAAAGAGAGTCAGTGCAGAAGATTCAACCTTTCAGCTTATTCCTGAGCACCACCTTCTTACGTGAGGCCAGAAAGTCTCAAGCCGTGCATTCCAGATCCTAACCACTCGCTGCTAAATGGCCAGCTCCTGTTCCGATGTGTAAAGTCTGGGAAACACGAGATCAATTCCTACCACACTCACAGCCTTCCTAAATATAGCACCATCATTCTTTCCTCGTAAAACCAGCTCCTGAAGTATCGGCCAGCTGTGTAGGTTATAGCTCTGGTTGTGTTCCTAGCATTGTGTCAATTGCAGTGTTTTCGTAGTGTCGTGGTTATCACATTCGCTGAACACGTGAAAAGTCCCCGCTTCGCAACCGGGCATAAACTTTTTGAACATTGATCAATTAAAGATTAGAAAAAATGAAATAATTGACATTAATGGTTCAATATTAACAAAGTTGGTGTTTGTTTCTGCTTAATGATTAAAAATAATAAACACCAGAAGTGGGATTTGAACCCATGTCTTCAAGATAGATTTTAAACTAAACACAGCACCTTCGACCGCTCGGCCATCCTGACTATTCAGTGCTGTGTGTGGCCACCTGCAGGTTGATTTTGAACTTTTGTGTCCTGTCACATGAAATAAATGAGGGCAGCAGGCGTATCTCTGCCTGACACCGGGGAAACAGGGAGACAGACTTTGGAGTAAGGGTCTGTTTATTGTCAAACAGCAAATGAAATATTAATTCTGGAAGAACAATATCCAAAAGAACAGTGACCATGAAACTTTCTGATCTCGAGTCAGACGCGCTACCGTTGCGCCACGAGGCCGACACACTGAGTTGGAGATGTTCGTCGATATGAATGTTCTGCAATACAAGGGGCTTTAAAATTACCGCCCATTCCCACCAGGTATCACAAGCAGCGCTCACCTGACAGTCACCGCATGTTTTTTTTTAACCTTTTGTCTTGCTTTCACGGGAAAGCATCATTAATTAACACCTCACCTTCTTTTGCACAATCAAACAAATGCTAACTCAGGGACACTCCATACTTCAATCATTTGTCCTGTGTTTTGTGCATTGTATGGAATGACTCGACAGACTTGTTCCTGTAAACTCACTCTGCTGTAAACCTGGTTCAACTTTATTTACTCCCAAAGTGCCCACGAGACATGGCACTCGCTCTTATATACCAGGGCCCACGCACACGCGCGCACAGCCAGATGACCTCCGGCAGTGGCGCCCCCTGGTGTCTAGTGATCCCAAGCATCAATACATGACACGTTGCATGTGACTGTCAAACCAGATCCCATTTTACTCACTGTATTTTAATGGGCGGGGATTTTAAAGTCCCTTGTATTGCAGAAACTTCATATAGACGAACATCCCTTAACTACTGTGTAAACCTCGTGGTTCAACGGTAGTGCGTCTGATTCTAGATCAAAGGGCTGCTTGTTCAAATCATGTCGGGGTCCCTGTTCTTCTAGAATTGTTGTTTCACAATAACCAGACCCTTGCTGCAATGTCTATCTCATTGTTTAGTAGTGGTAAGGTTGGGGACAGCATCAAACAAGAAATAGGGATGTGTGAAGTGGTGGTACAGCAGTTATCATGGGTGACTTTAATCTACATATTGATTGGGTTAACCACATGGTAGTAATGTGGTGGAGGAGGATTTCCTGGAGTGTATTTGGGATGGGTTTCTCGAACAATATGTTGAGGAACCAATAAGAGAGCTGGTCATCCTAGACTGGGTGATGTGTAATGAGAAGGGACTAATTAGCAACCTTGTTGTGCGGGGTCCCTTAGGGAAGTGTAACATAATATGGTAGAATTCTACATTAAGATGGAGAGTATCACAGTTAATTCAGAAACTTGGGTCCTGAACTTAAGGAAAGGGAACTTTGACGGTGTGAGGTGTGAATTGACTAGAATAGACTGGCCAAGGATACTAAAAGAGTTGACAGTGGATCTGCAATGGTAAACATTTAAAGATCACACGGGTGAACTTCAGCAATTGTACATCCCTGTCTGGAGTAAAAATAGAACGGAGAACGTTGCTCAACCGTGGCTAACAAGGGAAATTAAGGATAGTGTTAAAACCAAGGAAGAGGCGCATACATTGGCCAGAAAAAGCAGCAAACCTGAGGACTGGGAGTAATTTAGAATTCAACAGAGGAGGACTAAGGGTTTCATTAGGAGGGGAAGCTTGCTTGGAACATAAAAGCTTCTGTAAATATGTAAAGAGAAAAAGATTATTTAAGACAAACGTAGGTTCCTTGCAGTCGGATTCAGGTGAATTTATAATGGGGAACAAAGAAATGGCAGACCAATTGAACAAATACTTCGGTTCTGTCTTCACGAAGGAAGATACGAATTATGTTCCGAATGTACTTGGGGACCGAGGGTCTAGTGAGAAGGAGGAACTTAAGGATATCCCTATTAGGCGGGAAATTGTGTTAGGCAAATTGATGGGATTGAAGGCTGATAAATCCCCAGGGCCGGATAGTCTGCGTCCCAGAGTACTTCAGGAAGTGTCCCGAGAAATAGTGGATGCATTGGTGGTCATTTTCCAATATTCTATCGACACGGGATCAGTTCCTATGGACTGGAGGGTAGCTAATGTAACACCACTTTTTAAAAAAGGAGGGAGAGAGAAAACGGGTAATTATAGACCAGTTAGCCTGACATCAGCAGTGGGGAAAATGTTGGAATCAATTATTAAAGATGAAACAGCAGGGCATTTGGAAAGCAGTGACAGGATCAGTCCAAGTCAGCATGGATTTATGAAAGGGAAATCATGCTTGACAAAACTTCTGGAATTTTTGAGGATGTAACTAGCAGAGTGGACAAGGGAGAACCAGTGGATGTCGTGTATTTGGACTTTCTGAAGTATTTTGACAAGGTCCCACACAAGAGATTGGTGTGCAATGTCAAAGCACATGGTATTGGGGGTAATGTACTGACGTGGATAGAGAACTGGCTGGCAGACAGGAAGCAGAGAGTCGAGATAAACGGGTCCTTTTCAGAATGGCAGGCAGTGACTAGTGGAGTGCCGCAGCGCTCAGTGCTGGGACCACAGCTCTTTACAATTTACATCAATGATTTGGATGAAGGAATTGAGTGTAATATATCCAAGTTTGCAGATGACACTACACTGGGTGGCGGTGTGAGCTGTGAGGGGGACGCTAAGAGGCTGCAGGGTGACTTGGACAGGTTAGGTGGGTGGGCAAATGCATGGCAGTTGCAGAATAATGTGGATAAATGTGAGGTTATCCATTTTGGGGACAAAATCACTGGGGCAGAATATTATCTGAATGGCGGCAGATTAGGAAAAGTGGAGGTGCAACGAGACCTGCGTGTCATGGGTCATCTGTCACTGAAGGTTGGCATACAGGTGCAACAGGCAGTGAAGAAGGCAAATGGTATGTTGGCCTTCGTAGCTCGGGTCTTTGAGTATCGGAGCAGGGATTTCTTACTGCAGTTATACAGGGTCTTAGTGAGGCCTCACCTGGAATATTTTGTTCCGTTTTGGTCTCCTAATCTGAGGAAGGACGTTATTGCTGTTGAGGGAGTGCAGCGAAGATTCTCCAGTCTGATTCCCGGGATGGCTGGACTGTCATATGAGGAGAAACTGGATCAACTGGGCCTTTATTCACTGGAGTTTAGAACGATGAGAGGGTATCTCATAGAAACATATAAGATTCTGACGGGACTGGACAGGTTCGATGCGGGTAGATTGTTCCCGATGTTGGAGAAGTCCAGAACCAGGGGACATAGTCTTAGGATAAGCGGTAGGCCAATTAAGAAGGAGATGAGGAGAAACGTCTTCACTCAGAGAGTTGTTAACCTGTGAAATTCCCTGCAGAGGTGTATGGGGAACTTTGGCTGATAATTGGCCGGACCCCAGCACACAAATATCAGCATTTGATGTTTTGCTAAATGTCTTGGTTCCTGCAACAAGGTGACCGCACATGCGCCATGAACCGTCCAAGATGGCGGCCAGTGACCCCGCTGACCCGCGCCTGTCACCACGGGGCCATCCCAGGGCCTGTGGCTTGTGATTGGGGCCTGGGACCTAAAGCAGGTGTTTATGAGGCTCACCGGCCACTTACGGCTCCAATTCCTGTTCCGCACCGATAACCGACCGTTCCCTATCCAATTTCATCTGGGCTCCACCAATGTAACAAACAGGGTGGATAAAGGAGACCCAGTGGATGTGGTGCATTTGGACTTCCAGAAGGCATTGACAAGGTGTCACATAAAAGGTTACCACACAAGATTAAAAAAAACATGGGTTTGGGGTTAATATATTAGCATGGATAGAGAATTGGCTAACTAACAGAAAACAGAGAGTCGGGATAAATGGTTCATTTTCGGGTTGGAAATCAGTCACGAGTGGGGTGCCACAGGGATCAGTGCTGGGTCCCCAACTATTTACAATCTACATTAACGACTTGGAAGAAAGGACCGAGTGTAATGTAGCCCAATTGTTTGGGTGGAAACTATATTAAAGAATTTGACTCAGACACCCATCTGCTCAAGTGGAAAACACCCAAGTTTATTTTATGTATACAGAGACTCGGCCGAGTTGGAGATCAGTCTAAAAGCTCCGCAGCCTGTTGCCCCCGAACTCGCGGGCTGGGCCCGGCCGTTCCATATTTAATCTCACAACCCACAAGCACGTGCGTCATTGTGGTTACAATGGAAGAAGAAAAACCTTTCACAATAAAGTACATGGGACCCTGAGGTCAGCGTTTAGGTCATTCGGTTCCTCCTTATCAGGGAAAAAACATGCAAACATCTGTTTGCACTGCAACCATACTTTGTTTAACTTCTTCTTTCCCCATGACTCAGAATCAGCAGACTTTATTTGACCATTTTAACATCGCCAGAATGCATAAAGCGGGGTTTCCAAAAATTTCCCACTACACTGATGATACAAGGATGGGAGGAAAAGCAATGTGTGAGGAGGACACAAAAATTCTGCAAAAGGACATAGGAAGGCTAAGTGAGTGGGCATAAATTTGGCAGATCGAGTAAAATGTGGGAAAGTGTTAGGTCATGCACTTTGGCAGAAAAAAAAATCAAAGAGCAAGTTATTATTTAAATGGAGAAACATTGCATAGTGCTACAGTACAGTGGGACCTGGGGATACTTGTGCACGAAACAAAAGTTTAGTATGTAGTTACAGCAAGTGAACAGGAAATCCAATGGAATCTTGGCCTCTATTGCAAAGGGGATGGAGTATAAAAGCAGGGAAGTCTTGCCACAGTCATACAGGGTATTAGTGTGGCCACACTTGGAATACTGCGTGCAGTTTTGGTTTCCATATTTATGAAAGGATATACGTGCTTTGGAGGCAATTCAGAGAAGGTTCCTAAGTTGATTCCGGAGATGAGGTGTTGAATTATGAGGAACGTTTGAGGAGCTTGGGCATCTACTCATTGGAATTCAGAAGAATGAGAGGTGATCTTATCGAAACGTATATGGTTTTGAAGCAGCTTGACAAGGTCGATGCAGAGAGGATGTTTCCACTGATAGGGGAGACAAGAACTAGGGAGCATAATCTCAGAATAAGGGACCTCCCATTTAAAACTGTGATGAGGAAAAATTTCTTCTCCCAGAGCATTGTAAATCTGTGGAATTCACTGCCTCAGAGAGCTGTGGAAGCTGGGTCATTGAATAACTTTAAGAGATTGATAGTTTCTTAACCGATAATGGATTAAAGGGTTATGGGGAGTGGGCATGGAGGTGGACCCGAGTCCTATTAAGCAATGATCCTATTAAATGGCGGAGCAGGCTCGATGGGCTGTGTGGCCTACTCGAGCTCCTATTTCTTATGTTCTTATGTTACCCTACCCTTAAGTGCTGACTCTGGCTGGATTCAGTTCCACTCACTGGTTCCCATCTCCTCCCCTGAAGGTGCTGACTCTTTCTGGGTTCAGTTCTACACTCACTGGTTCCCCTCCCCTGAAGGAGGGAGATATACCCCGTATCTAACCACTGTTGTACCTGCCCTTGGAATGTCTGTTGAGGAAGCTTTACTCGGTATCTAAGCAAGGCAAGTATATCCTTCCTTAGATAAGGAGACCAAAACTGTGCACAGTACTCCAAGTGTGGTCTCACCAAGGCCCTGTACAATTGTAGAGTGAGATTTGAGAGGATTACCCTTTATCTAAATTAACCTGTACCCGGCCCGAGGAGTGTTTATTTGGAAAGTGTTGAAGGAGCTTTACTTCGTATCTCACCAATGCAGTACGTACCCTGGGAGTGTTTGATGCGACTGGCTAGAGGGAACTTTACTCTATCTAACGCGTGCTGTACCTGCCCTGGCTGTGTTGGATGGTACAATGTAGTTGGAGCTTTACTTTGTATCTGAGTCAGGATAAATGGGTTATTTTTCCATTGGCAAACTAGCTCCAGCATTGTCATAGGCGTCGGTGCTCAGTCCTCAATCTATATTAATGACTTGGATGAAGGGACCGAGTGCAATCTCGAAAGGTTTGCTGATGATACAAAGATGGGTGGGAAAGAAACTTGTGAAGAGGACACAAAAATCTGTAAAGGGATACAGACTTGCTAAGTGAGTGGGCAAAAAATTTGGCAGATGGAGTATAATGTGGGAAAATGTGAGGTTATCCGCTGGGGCAGAAAAAATAGAAAAATAAATTATAATTTAAATGGATAAAAATTGCATAGTGCTGCAATACAGTCGCAACTTGGGGTCCTTGTGCATGAAACACAAAAAGTTAGTATGCAGGTACAGCAAGTAATCAGGAAAGCAAATGGAATCTTGGCCTTTATTGCAAGGTGGATAAAGTATAAAAGCAGTTAAGTCCTGCTACAACTCTACAGAATATTGGTGAGGCCACGCCTAGAGTACTGCATACAGTTTTGATCTCTTTATTTAAGGAAGAATATACTTGCTTTGGAGGCTGTTCAGAGAAGGTTCACTAGGTTGATTCCAGAGATGAGGGGGTTGACTTATGAAGATAGGTTGAGTAGGTTGGGGCTATACCCATTGGAGTTCAGAACAATGAGAGGTGATCTTATCAAAACATATAAGATAATGAAGGGGCTCGACAAGGTGAATGCAGAGAGGATATTTGCAACTATAGGGAAAACTAAAACTTGGGGACATAGTCTCAGAATAAGAGGCCGCCCATTTAAAACTGAGATTAGATGGAATTTCTTCTTTGAGGGTTGTAAATCTGTGGAATGTCTGCCCCAGAGAGCTGTGGAGGCTGGGCCATTGAATATATTAAAGGAGGAGATCGATAGATTTTTGATAAATAAGGGAATAACGTGTCATGGGGAGCGGGCAGGGAAGTGGAGCTGAGCCCAAGATCAGATCAGCCATGATCTTATTAAATGGTGGAGCAGGCTCGAGGGGCCAAGTGCCTAGTCCTGCTCCTATTTCTTATATTATGATCTATCCTATGCTGTACCTGCCCTGGGATTGTTTGTTGGGACAGTGTAGAAAGAGCTTTGCTCTGTATCTAACACGTGCTACCTGTCCTAGGATTATTTGTTGGGACAATGCGGAGGGAGAGATTACTCTGTATTTATCCCGTGCTATACTTGCCCTGGGAGTGTTTGATGGGACTGTGTAGATGGAGCATTTTTCTGTATCTAACCAATGCTGCATCTACCCTGGAATGCTTTGGATAGTATAGAGGGAGAAATACTCCATACCTAACCAGTGTTGAACATGCCCTTGGAATGCCTGCTGGGACAGTGTTGAGGGAGCTTTATGCTATATCTAATGCATGCGGTACCTGCCCTGCCAATGTCTGATGCAACAGTATAGAGGGACATTTACTCAATATTTAAACCATGTTGTACCTGTTCAGGGAGTGTTTGATGCGGCAGAGTAGAGGGAGCTTTACTCTGTATCTATCCCGTGCTGTAGTTGCCTTGGGAGTGCTTGATGGGACAGTGTAGAGGGAGCTTTACTGTGTATCTAACGCATGCTGTTCCTGCCCTGGGAGAGTTTTATGGGACAATGTAGAGAAACTTTACTCTGTATCTAACCTGTGCAGTTCCTGCCATGGGAATGTAAAGTGGGAAAATGTGTATCTCATCTGTGCTGTACCTGCCCTTTGAGTGTTTGATGGGGCAGTGTTGTGGGAGAAATTACTCTGTATTTAACCTGTGCTGGAGCTGCCCTGTGACTTTTGATGGGGACTGTTCAGAGGGAGATTTATGCTGGACCTAACCTGTACTGTACCTGCCCTGGGAGAGTTTGACGGGACAGTGTAGAGGGAGCTTTACTCTGTATCTGACCCGTGCTTTACCTACCCTGGGACTGATTGATGGGACGGTGTAGACGGAGCTTTACTCTGTATCGAACCTGTGTTGTATCTGGCCTGGGAGTGTTTGATGCAACAGTGTCGATGGAGCTTTACTCTGTAACTAACCCATGTGCAATTGCCCCGGGAGTGTTTGCGATATTGTAGACTGAGACTGTATCAACCACGGTAGTGTTTGGGAAAGGATGGAGTGAGATTTACTCTGTCTCTAACCCGTGCAGTACCGGTAGTCTGGACATCAATAGTAGGGAAAATGCTAAAATCTATTATTAAGCACGTAGTAACAGGGCACTTCAGAACGAATAACATGATTGGGCTTAATTAACACGGATTTATGAAAGGTAAATTGTTCTTGACAAATCTGTTAGTGTTTTTTCAGGTAACTAGCAGGATAGATAAGGGGGAACCACTGGATGAGGTGTATTTATATATACAGAAGGAATTCGCTGAGGTGCCAGTCAAGAGATTATTGAACAAATTTAGGGCTCATGGGATTGGGCGTTATATACTAGCAAGGATTAAGGATTGGTTAACGGACAGAAAACAGAGTGTAGGATCAAACAGGCCATTTTCGGGATGGCAGGCACTTACTTGTGGGATCCTACATCCCTTGGGAGCACGATATATAAGCAAGCCTCCATGCTGTACCATCACTCTGGAGTTTGAATAAAGGAGCTAGGGTCACAATTACTCATAAGGGTGTTAAAAAAACAAGCCTGAAGGTGTTGTGTCTTAATGCAAGGAGTATCCGCAATAAGATGGATGAATTAACTGTGCAAATAGATGTAAACAAATATGATGTGATTGGGATTACGGAGACGTGGCTCCAGGATGATCAGGGCTGGGAACTCAACATCCAGGGGTATTCAACATTCAGGAAAGATAGAATAAAAGGAAAAGGAGGTGGTGTAGCATTGCTGGTTAAGGAGGAAATTAAGGCAATAGTTCGGAAGGACATTAGCTTGGATGATGTGGAATCTATATAGGTAGAGCTGCAAAATACCAAAGGGCAAAAAACGTTAGTGGGAGTTGTGTACAGACCTCCAAACAGTAGTAGTGATGTTGGGGAGGGCATCAAATATGAAATTAGGGGTGCGTGCATTAAAGGTGCAGCAGTTATAGTGGGTGACATGAATATGCACATAGATTGGGTTAACCAAACTGGAAGCAATACGGTGGACGAGGATTTCCTGGAGTGCATAAGGGATGGTTTTTTAGACCAATATGTCGAGGAATCAAGTGGGGGGGAGGCCATCTTAGACTGGGTGTTGTGTAATGAGAGAGGATTAATTAGCAATCTCATTGTGCGAGGCCCCTTGGGGATGAGTGACCATAATATGGTGAAATTCTGCATTAGGATGGAGAATGAAACAGTTAATTCAGAGACCATGGTCCAGAACTTAAAGAAGGGTAACTTTGAAGGTATGAGGCGTGAATTGGCTAGGATTGATTGGCGAATGATACTGAAGGGGTTGACTGTGGATGGGCAAGGCAGACATTTAGAGACCGCATGGATGAACTACAACAATTGTACATTCCTGTCTGGCGTAAAAATAAAAAAGGGAAGGTGGCTCAACCGTGGCTATCAAGGGAAATCTGGGATAGTATTAACGCCAAGGAAGTGGCATACAAATTGGCCAGAAATAGCAGCGAACCCGGGGACAAAGGGTTTGATTAGGGCAGGGAAAATGGAGTACGAGAAGTAGCTTGCAGGGAAAATTAAGACGGATTGCAAAAGTTTCTATAGATATGTAAAGAGAAAAAGGTAAGTAAAGCCAAACGTTGGTACCCTGCAGTCAGAATCAGTGGAAGTCATAACGGAAAAAAAAGAAATGGCGGACCAATTGAACAAGTAATTTGGTTCGGTATTCACAGAGGAGGGCATAAACAACCTTCCGGATATAAAAGGGGTCGGAGGGTCGAGTAAGGAGGAGGAACTGAGGGATATCCTTATTAGTTAGGAAATTGTGTTGGTGAAATTGATGGGATTGAAGGCCGATAAATCCCCAGGGCCTGATGGACTGCATCCCAGAGTACTTAGGGAGGTGGCCTTGGAAATAGTAGATGCATTGACAGTCATTTTCCAACATTTCATTGACTCTGGATCAGTTCCTATGGAGTGGAGCGTAGCCAATGTAACCCCACTTTTTATAAAAGGAGGGAGAGAGAAAACAGGGAATTATCGACCGGTCAGCCTGAATCGGTAGTGGGTAAAATGATGGAATCAATTATTAAGGAAGTCATAGCAGTGCATTTGGAAAGAGGTGATATGATAGGTCAAAGTCAGCATGGATTTGTGAAAGGGAAATCATGCTTGACAAATCTTCTGGAATTTATTGAGGATATTTCCAGTAGAGTGAACAAGGGAGAACCAGTTGAGGTGGTATATTTGGACTTTCAGAAGGCTTTCGACAAGGTCCCACACAAGAGATTAATGTGAAAAGTTAAAGCACATGGCATTGGGTGTAGTGTGCTGACATGGATTGAGAACTTGTTGTCAGACAGCAAGCAAAGAGTAGGAGTAAATGGGGACTTTTCAGAATGGCAGGCAGTGACTAGTGGTGTACCGCAAGGTTCTTTGCTGGGGCCCCAGCTGTTTACACTGTACATTAATGATTTAGACGAGGGGATTAAATGTAGTATCTCCAAATTTGCGGATGACACTAAGTTGGGTGGCAGTGTGCACTGCGAGGAGGATGCTATGAGGCTGCAGAGCGACTTGGATAGGTGAGGTGAGTGGGCAAATGCATGGCAGATGAAGTATAATGTGGATAAATGTGAGGTTATCCACTTTGGTGGTAAAAACAGAGAGACAGACTATTATCTGAATGGTGACAGATTAGGCAAAGGGGAGGTGCAAAGAGACCTGGGTGTTATGGTACATCAGTCATTGAAGGTTGGCATGCAGGTACAGCAGGCGGTTAAGAGAGCAAATGGCATGTTGGCCTTCATAGCAAGGGGATTTGAGTACAGGGGCAGGGAGGTGTTGCTACAGTTGTACAGGGCCTTGGTGAAGCCACACCTGGAGTATTGAGTACAGTTTTGGTCTCCTAACCTGAGGAAGGACATTCTTGCTATTGAGGGAGTGCAGCGAAGGTTCACCAGACTGATTCCCGGGATGGTGGGACTGACCTATGAAGAAAGACTGGATCAACTGGGCTTGTATTCACTGGAGTTCAGAAGAATGAGAGGGGACGTCATAGAAACGTTTAAAATTCTGACGGGGTTAGACAGGTTAGATGCAGGAAGAATGTTCCCAATGTTGGGGAAGTCCAGAACCAGGGGACACAGTCTAAGGATAAGGGGTAAGCCATTTTGGACCGAGATGAGGAGGAATTTCTTCACCCACAGAGTGGTGAACCTGTGGAATTCTCCACCACAGAAAGTTGTTGAGGCCAATTCACTAAATATATTCAAAAAGGAGTTAGATGAAGTCCTTACTCCGAGGGGAATCAAGGCAAATGGTGAGAAAGCAGGAATGGGGTACTGAAGTTGCATGTTCAGCTATGAACTCATTGAATGGCGGTGCAGGCTAGAAGGACCGAATGGCCTACTCCTGCACCTATTTTCTATGTTTCTATGTTTCTTTGTTTCTAAAATGATGGAACTACGCGGGGAGGTGTTCCATTGGTTAATACAGGTTACAGCAATTTCATTGGCTGGTACATATTCGATAGAGTAAATTCTACTGATTCCATTGGTACATTCAGTTCTGGCGACTGTTGCTGAGGAAAAGCCTTTGCAGGTTATGTTTTAATTTTCTGCGAAAGTCTTCCCAGTCTAATTCTCAGGCTAATGTTCTTGGCAGACATATGGCTACCATCTACTTAAAAGAGGCATTGTCCCTGTTATCTTCTGTGGCTGGAACATCGTGGCCTCCTCTCATTATATCTGAGAGCTGTCTACAAAAATCTTGTGCGTGTCCTTATCTCCTAATCGAATTTCTCTGACCTCAGTGTTTCTGCCGAACACACCTATTCTACCATGAACGCAATTTAAATCTTACTCTCAGTCTTCCTTACTTTATATTAATTACACCGAATTACTTTACCTCTAATTAAAGTTTTTCACTCGAGCACTCATATACATCCACATCTACCCAGTCTTGAGCCTGGGACCCTCTGTCTCCTCGCACTGGTTTTGGCAGACCTTATCTTCAACCTCAATACAAGCTTTTTTTGTTATGTTTTTCAGTTTCCATGCTGACGACACAATACAGGATTTTGATAGTAATGAGTCCTAACTTAGTGCATTAAAATTTGAAAAAAGGATTTATAATTTATTATTTTCAACAGTTTGCAAGTGCTCTGTGTGATTCTACCTTCAGAGAAGCGAGATCAGCGATAAACGAAGACAGATCTGAGCTCCTCGGTATTATTTCCCAGTGCATTTGTTTCGCAGTGATAATGTGTGACGTAACACCATAATGACTGGTGGCAGAGCCAGCGCCTTGCGTCAGCAGAAAATCCAAAGCAGTGTCTTTGTCTGTGCAGAAGCAAGCTTTTCAATGAATGTCCTTGGTTCATTTTATACTTGCAATGCCTAATCCCTCAAAACACTCACCAAAGCCTGTATTCTTACACCTGGATGCAAGTTGTGATCCCCTTGTGAGGTGCAGTTTGTTCAGATCATGTTCCTGAGCTGCCCCAGGGAGGGGGCAGTGTGAGATGACCCTTTGCGGTGCAGTTTCTGAATCTGAGATGCCCCAGGGAGGGGAAACTGTGTGTTGTCACTGTGGGATGCAGTTTGTTCAGTGTCTGGCCTTGAGCTGCCCCAGAGAGGGCGCCGTGTGTGATGTCCCTGTGAGGTGCAGTAAGACGTGAGTCTGACACTGTGCTGTCCCAGGGAGGGGGCAGTGTGTGATATCACTGTGGTGTGCAGTGTCTGACCGTGAGCTGGCCAGGAAGCGGGCGTTGTATGATGTCCCTCTGTGGTGCAGTATTTTCAGTGTCTGACCATGAGCTTACCCAGGAGCGGGCAGTGAGTGATGTCCCTGTGAGGTGAGATGAAGCGAGAGTCTGACCCTGAGCTGCACCAGGGAGGGGTTAAGGTGTGATGACACTCTGCGGTGCAGTGTCTACCCCTCAGCTGCCGCAGGGTGAGGCAGTGTGTGATGTACTTGTGGGGTGCAGTGCCTGAACCTGAACTGCCTCAAGGAACGGGCATTGTCTGCTGACGCTGTGGGGTGCATATGCTCAGTGTCAGACACTGGGCTGCACTAGGGAGGGGGCAGTGTGAAATGTCCCTCAGGGATGCAGTAAGTGGTGAGTCTGACGCTGAGCTGCCCCACGGAGAGGCAGTGTGTGATGTCCCTGTGGGTGCAGTATGTCCAGTGTCTGACCCAGAGCTGCCCTAGGGAGGGGGCAGTGTGAAATGTCCCTGTGGAATGCAGTAAGTGGTGAGTCTGACACAGAGCTGCACCAGGGAGGGTGCTGTGTGTGATGTCCCTGTAGGGTTCAGACCTGGATGTGATTAAAACTTGCACGAACAGTAGAAGTGAACAGGGGGAGTCTCTTATGAACTGCTCGGTGTGTTTTTCAGCAAATAGCTCCAATAAGTACCTCCCTTCCCACATTGGGGGCAGGTGAACATAGAAATATAGAAACAGAGAAAATAGGTGCAGGAGTAGGCCAATCTGCACTTCGGGTGTGCACCGTCATTCAATAATATCATGGCTGAACATTCCCTCAGAACACCTTTCCTGCTTTCTCTCCATACCCCTTGATACCCTTAGCTGTAAGCACCATATCTAACTCCCTCTTGAATATATCGAATGAAGTGGCATCAACAACTCTCTGCGGCAGGGAATTCCATAGGTTAAGAACTCTCTGAGTGAAGAAGTTTCTCCTCTTCTCAGTCCTAAATGGCAAACCTCATGTCCTAAGACACAGTCCCCTGGTTCTGGACTTCCATAACATCGGGAACATTCTTCCCACATCTAACCTTTCCAGTTCCCTCAGAATCCTATTGGTTTCTATGAGATCCGCTCTCATCCTTCTAAACTCCAGTGAATCAAGGCGCAGTTGATCCAGTCTCTCCTCACATGACAGTCCAGCCATCGCTGGAATCAGTCTGGTGAACTTTCGCTGCACTTCCTGAATAGCAAGAAAGTCCTTCCTCAGATTAGGAGACCAAACTGAACACAATACACCAGGTGAGGCATCACCAAGACCCTGCGCAACTGTAAAAGACCTCCCTGTTCCTAACCACAAAGCCCCGTGCTATCAAGGCCAACATGCAATTTGCCTTCTTCACTGCCTGCTGTACCTGCATATCAACTTTCAATGACTGATGAAACATGATACCAAGGTCTCGTTGCATCTCTCCTTTTCTTAATCTGCCGAAATACAGATAATATTCTGCCTTTCGTGTTTTTGCACCAATTGCACATTATACTGCATCTGCCATGCATTTGTCCACTCATCTTACCTGCCCAAGTCACCCTGCAGACCTTTAACGTCCTCCTCATAGCTCACACCGCCACCCAATTTAGTGTCATCAGCAAACTTGGAGATAATGCACTCAATTCCTTCATCTAAACCGTTAATGTATATTATATAGAGCTGGGGTCACAGCACTGAGCCCTGCGGCACTCAACTAGTCACTGCCGGCCATTCTGAAAAGGACCCGTTTATCTCGACTCTCCGCTTCCTATCTGCTAACCAGTTCTCTATCCACGTCAGACCACTACCCCCAATACCATGCGCTTTGATTTTGCACACCAATCCTTCGTGCGGGACCTTGTCAAAAGCCTTTTGAAAGTCAAATACAACACATCCACTGGTTCTCCCTTGTCCACTCTGCTGGTTGCATTCCCCAAAAATGCCTGAAGATTCGTCAAGCATGATTTCCCCTTAATAAATCAATGGTGACTTGGTCCGATCTTGTCACTGCTTTCCAAATGCGCTGCTATTTCATCCGTAACGATTGATTCCAACATTGTCCCCACTACTGATGTCAGTCTAACTTCTCTATAATTACCCGTTTTCTCTTTCCCTTCTTTTTTTTTTTAGTGGTGTTACTTTAGCTACCCTCCAGTCCATAGGAACTGATCCAGAATCGATAGACTGTTGGAAAATGATCAACAATGCATGCACTATTTCTAGGGCCACTTCCTTATGTGCTCTGTTTGCAGACTATCAGGCTCCCAGTATTTATCGGCCTTCAAACCCATCAATTTCCCTAAAACAATGTCCTGCCTAATAAGGATATCCTTCAGTTCCTCCTCACTAGACCCATTGTCCCATAGTGCATTCGGAACGTTATTTGTGCATTCCTTCGTGAAGACAGAACCGAAGTATTCGTTCAATAGGTCTGCGATTTCTTTGTTCCCCATTATAAATTCAACGAATCCGATTGCAAGCGACATACATTTGCCTTTACTAATCTTTTTCTCTTCACATTTCTTTAGAAGCATTTGCAATCAGTTTTTATGCACCTGCAAGCTTCCTCTCGTAATCTATGTTCCTCCCCTCAATTAAATCTTAGTCCTCCTCTGCTGAATTCTAAATTTCTCCCGGTCCTCAGGTTTGTAGCTTTTCTAGCCAATTTATGTTCCTCTTCCTTGGCTTTAACACTATCCTTAATTTTTCTTGTTAGCCATGGTTGAGCCACGTTCCCCGTTTTATTTTTACCCGAGACAGAGATTACAATTGCTGAAGTTCATCCATGTGATCTTTAAATGTTTGACATTGCTTTTCCACCATCAACACTTTAAGTATCCTTAGGTACCCGCTGCCTGGACCAGCTGGTGGTCCGCTTGGCCATGTCCCGGAGCAGTCCGACGACGATGCCTTCTGACCTTCCTCTCCCCCTCCGCACGAGGGTGGTGGCATGTGTGGTGCATAAACGCTAGCATGGAGCAGTCGGTCCGAATGTCTGCTTTGTTTGCTGCTCGTCATATATCATTTGCTTCGTGGAGCATGAGCCTGGCTCTGATCACATTTAGCGCTGGGATTCAATCCACGCATTATAAAGCATTGCTCCGATACCTATTACATTATTTGTATCTATTTCCTCTAAGTATCTCAAGGATAAATGTAACCAAATCACAGATGAAGGTTGCAGCAGAAGTGAAGCTCGGGCAGGAGGGCAGACAGTCAAAGTTATGAAGGTGGAATCACGATGGAGACAGAACATGATGTCACCGCTGCTTCAATCGCAACACTCAGCGCTGACGAGTGAAGGAAGTGCCTGAGGAACATGAACCCCAGCCAGAGACAGAAACTGCCAGGCTGAACAGAATGAGTTTCGTAATAATACGACTGACCAACAAAAATGCTGCATTTGCGTTAAATGCTCAGCAATTTGAGGCATGGAGAATGACAACCAGTTCAGATTAATTTGTTCCATCGGCAGGGAGATCACAGGGTTAGTTACACAGTAAAATTCTGTCTACATCGTCCCATCAAACACTCCCAGTGCAGGTACAGCACAGGTCAGATACAGATTAAAGCTCCCTCTATACTGCCCATCAAATACTTCCAGCGCAGGTAAAGCACCGGTTACATATAGAGTAAACTTCCCACGACACTGTCGCGATCAAACACTCCCAGGTCAGATACAGCGGGTTAGATACAAAGGTAAGCTCCTGCACAATATCTAATCAAACAATCCTAGGACAGGTACAGCACGGGTTAGATGCAGAGTAAAGCTCCCTCTAGACTGTCCCATCAAACATATCCAGGGCAGGTCCATCACCGGTTAGATACAGAGAAACGCTCCCTCTTAACTGTCCCATCAAACTTTCCCAGAGCTGGTGCACACGGGTTCGACACAGATAAATCCCTCTCTACAATGTCCCATTCGGTGTGTGTTTGGGCTCAGACCCTCACTGGGTGTGAGATCAGCCGAACTCAGAACCAGCCTGGATTCAGTAACAGACTTTCGCAATGATCACTGCCTCCCCTCCCTCAGTGATTCCCCTCGCTGGGCTGCTTTGCTCCAGTCTCCCCATGCGATCCATGACGAGATTTCAATTCTTCCTTCTTTCGTCCACTCTATATAAATTAATCCACTTTCATCCTGGAACGACTCTATTGACCATCTGCAAAGGCATGGTTGATTAGCAAAGATGTTATCTGGCTATTGTGAAGGCCCTGAGCTATGTCAACAAGAGCTATGCTTAAAACCACACCTCCGCAGAAAACACACCAGATGACCACGCGTTGACCTCGGACTCAAAGGAGCAATAAAGAAAATCCAAAGATAAACTTGTACAACAATATAACAATATAAGGCAAGTGACACCTGGAAGATGCGACCAATTGGGCTTTCGATCATGCTTTGGAAAAACCAATCACGTCACTGTTAAGGTCTGTCCACGAGGTCACTCATGTGCCAAAACATGCATAATTAACGTGTAATTGGAACAGTTCGTTTGAGATCCTCTCAGGCGCATGGGAAGTGAAATGCTCCCCCTGTACGTGCTGAAATAAAAAATCGTTGAACATTATTGAAGGTATCAGTCTGTTGATTCCGGGTTTGTTAATTGAGTAGAAGGGCGATGCTCCCCATCAATTGGCGTAGTTTGCAGCATTCTGAAACGCAAACCCGAAACGATGTGGCAGCTGTTGGGGTGAATACCTTTTATTAAATACCACCTCCAAGTTGGAGCTGTTAAACTGTTTACGGGAAAGCAGGAGATCTATAGAGAGAACAAATAAACGCGACAAGGAGAGGTCGGAGATCAAGGAATAAGGAAAATTTGTTGTGTGAGTAGGCTGAAATGAGTTTAACTGGCGTACGGTACTAACGACCAAGAATCGGTCAAAGACACGATGGAGGTTCAAGAGTAGCCCACTAAGGGAATGGATTCTCTTAGCAATCTTAGAAATGGCAGGAAATACGACTGCTGACTCTCAGGATCTATACGGAAAATGCTAGCAGGTAAAAGCATAATACTAAATGAGGGAATGAAGAAATAGGAATGGCAACCAGACGACACAATGGATAGGCAGGCAAAGTGCAAGCCAAGGAATAAAGGAGACCGGGCTGTCACGTTAGTATTAGCCTTCTATCGGGTACAAAATAAAGTGATGGAATGAAAGGATCAGATAATACAGGTGCTAAAAGCTAAAATAAAATAGATGGAAGAGGCAGAAGTAAGCAGTAGGAATGTTACAATATGTGCAGCAGTAACTGGGCGACCGACAGCGCAACCTTCACTGCCTGCATCGATAACAATATAACCCCCACTGGAACATTTGAGTGAAGAAATAGAGAATAGTAGGGGACCACAGATGGGGAAGGGCAAATACGGGGAGAAGCTTAATCGGAATCGAGCCTCTCAGCCCAAGTGGCTGAATTAGTCTCCCTAACGGAAGCCCTCAAAGAGGCAAAAGGTAGAAGGATAAATATATGTACAACAACCGATACACGTTTGGGGTGATCCACAATTACATGATAGCCTGGAGTCCGCGAGGTGACATGATATCGGGGCGAGGAACAATTTGACACGAGCACATATTTACCGAACAGGTAGAGACTTCCCTCCAGCCCCAGGAATATGCAAGAATAAAAATCAAAGCCCATAAGAAAATAACTGACCGGCATCAGCAAGGCAATGCATAGGCAGATGAGGCAGGTTGGAAATTGCCAGAAGCATGGGGCCTATGGGCTAAAATAAGCACCTGTGCGCTTGGACCGGAAGAAGTAAATATGTTTAACGTACAGGAGGCAAACCTACAGCAGGGAAATGTTGAATGGAAAAGGCAGGAAGCTAAACAAGGAATGGATGGAATCTGGAGAAAAGATTGTAATGTGATAGCCCAGGGTGCATCCGACAACACCTACTGAGTATATAGCACGGGTATGCATATACAGGTAAGACCAGCATGACGAGTTCAATGTCCCGATGTTGGTGGTGGAAGGGAATGGGAAGAGATAAAGAAAATTACTGTAGGAAGTGCTTAACATGCGCAAAGCTTTACCTTGGTGGAAAAACAAAGTTGAGAATGAGAGAGCAACCCCGACAAAAGGGAGCATGGTAAAACATGCTGACAGGCTTCATGGGCCCACTGGCAAATCACCAAGGGAAAATGTATTGCTTGGTTATAATAGATCAATTCAGAAAATGGGGAGAAGCAATCACAACAGAAATTGCTCCATGAGACGGTGGCTAGAATATTAGCAGAAGAAATTATACCTAGTTGAGGATTGCCCTTCAAGATAGACTCAGATCAGATTACAAACCTCACTAATCAAGGAATGAAACAACCATGCTGCCTAATGGGAACCGGGCAGAAATTCCATATCCCCTATCATCCGGAATCATCCGGATTAGTAGAACGAATGAATAGGACCCTGAAGAAGGCACTGGCCAAAGTGATCAACGAAAGAGGAAAAGGATGGGTAGATATACTGACCCTCATTTTAACGAAGTTCAGGGCGAGCCGAAACCGGACCAGTAGCCGCACGCCTTTCGAATTAATGACAGAAAGAGCAATGAGATCACCTGCGTTTCTTGTGATGGGGAGTGATGATATCGGACCTTAGTCAGATCCTACCGGGACCGAGTAAGGAGATTAGTGATGCAATTATGTTAACAATTAAAAGATCTGAGGCATACACCAGGGATCAGCAAGTGATCAAGGACTGGGAAGCTGGCACCAAGGAACAAAAGGCTCAGAAACCACAGATTGGGAGCAAGGTAACGGTAGAAATATACGCCGAAAAGCCAGGATTCTCAGCAAAATGGACAGGCACTCACCATTTAATAATGGCAAGCGACAGCTGCATGTTTGTGGCGATAAGGGGAACCGGACGGTGGACACATTGGATACAGTTAAAACATTATGCATAACATGAAACCCGAACCGACTGGTGATGCCGGAAAACATGTTGTGTTTTACAGGACCTTAGTCCTCGTCGGAGGAATACTGGGTAACTCCATCTTATACCACGACCCAGCGATAAGTTGTCCAGAGGGCTATCAATAAAATATTTCCAATACAAACTCAATCTTTCACGGAAAATGCAAAATGGGGCGAATTGAAGTGGAATGGACAAGCCTGGAAAAGGGTCCGTCATGGCTGAACCAATCATGGACATGCACGAATAGCTAGAACCAAGGAAATCCACACAAGTGTGTGTGGGTAAGATAAAACATCACCAGGGAACTGGAGGGGACTACACCCAAGCCCATTAGTGAATCACAATGTGGTAACGGTTACTTTTGGGGAATGTTCTTGTGTAAGATAGAGATCCCAAACATCACAAGAGCCCAAAGCAAAACGACCCAGAATCCCAAGGATGTCCAATCATTGACCCCGGAGTTCTAGCAGAGGATTAGAAACGAAATTAACGAAAGAAAAAATCCACATCATGGTATGCCAATGGATAATTTCAAGATAGAGGCAGAGCGGTTGTTCCACTGCTCGGGGAGACTAGAACTAGGGTGCACAGACACAAAATACGGGGGAGCCAATTTAGAACCGAGTTGAAAAGTTATTTCTTCTCCCAGAGGGTTGTGAACCTGTGGAATTCTCTGCCTAAGGAAGTCGTTGAGGCTGGCTCATTGAGTGTATTCAAATCACAGATGGATAGATTTTTAACCAATAAGGGAATTAAGGGTTATGGAGAGCGGGCGGGTAAGTGGAGCTGAGTCCACGGCCAGATCAGCCATAATCGAGTTGAAAGGCGGAGCAGGCTCGAAGGGCTAAATGGCTTACTCCTGTTCCTAATTCTGATATTACATAGAGTACAAACACAAGGAAGTTATTCTCAATCTTTGTAAATTAGAGATGAGGTCGAATCTCGAGCAATGTGTCCAATTCCTGGCTCCACGTTATATGAAGTATATCTGCCTTGAAGATGATGCTGAGGGATTTAACACAAAGATCCCAGGAATGAGGGAATCCCGTTACGTGGAGAGAATAGAGAGGCTTCGATTATTCTTCTTTGAGCAAAGTGGAACACGACGAGATTTTACAGAGGTGTTCAACATTATTGGATTTATTTACAGGACAGATAGGGTAGACTGCTTCCACTGGGAAGAGGGGCTGTACCATAGGACACATATTTACATAAGAACATAGGAACATAAGAAATAGGAGAAGGAGTGGACCATATGGCCCTTCGAGACTGCTCCGCCATTTAATATCAACATGGCTGATCCGATCATGGACTCAGATCAACATTCGTGTCCGCTACCAATGTCCCCGTATTCCCTTATCGGTTTAGAAACTGTCTCCCTCTATCTTAAAGTTATTCAATGACCCAGTTTCCACAGCTCTCTGAGGCAACGAATTCTACAGAATTACAACCCTCTGAGAGAAGAAATTCCATCTCATCTCAATGTTAAATTTTCGGCCCCTTACTCTAAGATTATGCTTCCTAATTCTAGTCTCCCCCATCAGTGGAAACATCACATTTGCATCCAGTTTGTCGAGCCCCTCGTAATCTTGTACATTTCGATAAGATCACCTCTCATTCGTATTTAAGTTGTATACCAAATAAATAGCCACTGGGCTGATGAGGAGAGTTTTTTATGCACCACGTTATCATAATCTGGAATGCACTGCTCGAAAAAGTTTTTGAGGTCGCTTCAACGGTAACTTTCAAAATGTAATTGGATATATAGTTTAAAGGGAAACATTCACAGGGCAATGGGGAAAGAGCACTGTAGTGGCACTAATGGGTAGCACTTTCATAGAGCCTACACAATCATGATTGTTCGACTGGCCTCATTCTGTGCTGTGTCATTGTGTGATTGTTTTTAAATGTAATTAGTTAAGTAATATATGACTTGTTTTAGTATTAACTGTTATGGGTTACCATCCTTACTTTTACCGACTTGTTATAAGGGATAGATTAATGCATCGGGTTTTGGTTTGGGGAATAATGTGAACGTTGTTGGTAATAAAATCATTGATATCAGGCATGTGGCAAAAGCGACTAATGAAAGGCTTACTGTTTGTGTACATAATGTCATGGAATCTGAGCAAGTAGATGGGGCCTTGTTTTCATATCTCACACAAAAGACAGCATTTTGGACGTTGGACCACGCCCTCAGTAGTGCACTGGAGTGCCAGCCTGGAGCATATGCTGAAGTCTGTGGTGTGGGGCTGGAACCTCTGACATTCCGCCACTGAAGTTAGTGCTCCCATTGAGTCACAGCTGACACTTTGGTGCCAGATCTCGATGTAGAGTGCTTACAGTCGGAATTATCCTCCATGCCCTCCCTGTTTGGAGAAATCGGCCTGCTCTCTTTGGTTATTCTCTGTCGATCTTGCAGAAAAGGTCAATGGTATTGAGGAGCTATTGTTTTTGAAGCCTGGGAAATATTTTCTTTGTTAACCATACCATTGTTGGTAGCGGCGTATAGTGTTGCTGGAAGAGTACAAGAAAGTTCCATTGGTACAGGGTTCCTTTTATTTATCCGTTTATGTGATGTGGCCGTCGCTGGCAAGGCCGTGATTTATTGCCCATCCCTAACTGTCCTTGAGAAAGTGGTGGTGAACCGCCTTCTGCATCCGTTGTTCTCGGTACAACTGAATGGCTCGGTAGACCGTTTCAGAGATCAGTTAGACCTAAACTAAATCTGGATCCGCGCTCTTGGTCTGGAGTCACAAATATATGCCAGACTGGGTAAGTAGGGTAGATTTCCCTGTAATGAAGGAGTTTAATATAAGGGCTTTTAAGACAATCCGGAAATTTTGTTTTCACTTGTACGGTAGCTTCCTGGTCACAATTACTGCCAATAGCTTTTTATTGCAGATTTAATTAAGTAACTGTACTGAAATGCCCCGGCTGCCATAGTGGGCTTTTATATCTCCAGGTCATTACTGGATTACTAGTCCAGTAACATAACCACTATGCGACCTTTCTCGGTTATGTGAATCGAAATGACTAACTGGCAAGAAACAGGTTAAAGATACCTGGGAACAAGAGGAGGTAACTCGTCTGTTTATATTTCACGGGATGCCAGTAGCGTTGGGAATGAAGCAGTGATATCATTTTCATTCCTCCGCGCCCTGTAGGATGGTGATCAGGGGTTGACGCTGCTCCTGACACAATCTGCTACAACCCCTCATTTCCCCTTCCCCAACAACCCTGAACAGAACAGTGCACTCCCAGACCATCAACAAGCGCCTCTCACTCAAATAGTTGGTACTTTATCACTATGTACCAACCCACTGTATGCACCTGGTAATATTGTTGTCAAGATAGGATTACTTTTGCTCGGTAGAAAACAATGTCCTTCAAATTAAAACTTCTTGATTTATATAATTTTTACACAAATATATGTAACTATAATCTCCAGGCTCTAGGTCAGCACGATCATAGAATCATAGAAATTCACAGCACGAATGGAGTCCATTTTTGACCTATCCTGTATCCACAGGCCGACCAAGAGCTATCCAGTCTAACCCAACCTTCCAGCTCTGGGTCCGTATCCCTGTGGGTTACAGGAGTTTAAGTGCACATCCAATGCTCTTTTTAAATGTGGTGAGCATTTCTACCTCTACCTTCCTTTCAGGCAGTGCGTTCCAGACCCCAACCACTCTTGGCAAGAATACATAACCCTTCAAATCCCCTCTAAACCGTCTACCAATTACTTTAAGTCTGTGACCCTGGTTGTTGGCCACTCTACTAAGGGAAATATCCACTCTATCTAGTCCCTTCAACATTTTATACACCTCAACAATGTCTCCCTTCTCTGTTCGAAAGCAACCAACTGCAGCCTATACAATCTTGCATCATAGCCAACATTCACCAGTCCATGCAACATCCTCTTAAATATCCTCTGTACCCTCTCTTGTGCAATCACATCTTTCCTGTAATGTGGTGGCCAGAATTGCACTCAAACTGTGGCTGAACCAGTGTTTTATGCAGTTGAAGCATTACCGGTCAACTCTTATATTCATCGGTGATACTCTCAGTGAGACTGAATTAAATGTTCAGCTTGTATACAGTGGTTGAAGAAGAAGTAAAGCAAATCATTTTGTTGGTGTATGTTCCGATTGGGGAACTGGTACCCATATCACTTAGGGTGTCACGTGTTGACTACGAGGTGGCCTATTGATACGATTATATATTTATCTATCTCTTCACTGAAGTATATATGAGAAATAACCAGTTATTCTGCATCGACAGAGGGGAGAAATCTCTAAACTTCTCCCATGGGACCTTGTATGTCCATCATTTCCTGGGCCATGATCTGACGTCTTATTCGAAAGCACTGGGCCAATGAGTTCTCTGTCAGTACTGCGACAGAATACGATTAAATGTCCAAATCCAGAAAGTGGCGTTAATTATCGAGACATTTGAATAATTACGGACAGGTAAAGACACTCTTTTCCACCGTGCTTGCATAACACAATTCCGACACCTTGTGTACTACAATATATACACGCCTACCAAACCAAACCAGTGTGATCTCATGGAACAGGCAAACAAGCAGAAAGAAACATTCCAATTTGGGGGGAAAAATCTATGAAATTCCTCTGCGTCCAATCTCGGTTATAGAAACGTTGTCCGGAAAATCACTCCAACCGTGAATTCCCTGAGATCCAGCACTCGGTTGAAGGAACTTAGCGAAATTGCATTCACCACATGAAATGACACCTTGTTCAAGATGTCCATTAATTACCCGGTGAATAACCAGCTCCTTACATCTAACCTAGAGCCTTATACAACTTAAATGTGCGACCGCTGGGTCTGGTTCAGACTGGGACAGCGGCTGATTAGGAAGGGTCTGGTTCAGACTGTGACGTGGGCTGATTAGAGATGGTCTGGTTCAGACTGGGGCAGGAGAATGATTAGCGAGTTTCTGATTCAGACTGGGACAGGAGTGATTAGGGTATTTTTGATTCCGCCTTGAACAGGGACAGATTAGCGAGTTTCTGGTTCAGACTGTGATAGTGTCTGATTAGTGAGGGTCTGTTCCAGTTGGGACAGGGTCTGATTAGTGAGGGTCTGGTTCAGACTGGGACAGGGACTGATGAGCGAGGTTCTGCTTTATTCTGCGACAGGGAATGATTAGTGAGGGTCTGGTTCATTCTGCGACAGGGACTGATTAGTGAGGGTCTGGTTCAGCCTGTGATAGGGACTGATTAGGGAGGGTCTGGTTCTTTCTGCGACAGGGACTGATTCGTGAGGGTCTGGTTCAGACTGGGACAGGGACTGATTAGGGAGCTTCTGGTTCAGTTTAGGATACGGACTGATTTGGGAGTTTCTGGTTCAGACTGGGAAAGTGTCTCATTTGGAAGCTTCTGGTTCAGACTTGGACAGGGACTCATTACTTAGTTTCTGGTTCAGCCTGGGACAGTGTCTGATTCGAGGGGGCTCTGGGTCAGATTTAGACAGATATTGATTCGTGAGTTTCTGGTTCAGACTGGTACAGGGCCTGATGAGGGAGTTTCTGGTTCAGACTGGGGCAGCGACTAGCGAATGAGGGTCCGGTACAGAATGGGTCGGTGACTGATTAGGGAGTTTCTGGTTCAGACTGGGACAGGGACTGATTCGGAAGTTTCTGGTTCACTCTGGGACAGGGACTGATTCGGAAGTTTCTGGTTCAGACTGCGACACGGACTGATTAGGGCTTTTCTGTTCAGTCTGGGACAAGGTTTGCTCAGGAAGGATTGGTTTACACTAGGACAGGATCGGATTAGGGAGTTTCTGTTTCAGACTGAGACAGGGACGGTATTTGGAATTTCTGGTTCAGTCTGGGTGAGGAAGGGATTTGGGAGCTAGTGGTTCAGCCTGCGGTATAGGCTGATTAGGGAGGGTCTGGTTCAGTCTGGGACAGGGGCTGTTTAGTGACATTCTGATTCATCCTACGACAGGTACTGCTTATAGACATTCTGGTTCAGCCTGGGAGAGGGGCTGGTTCTGGAGTTTCGAGTTCAGACTGCGACAGGTACTGATTAGGGAGTTTCTGGTTCAGCCTGGGATCGGGGCAGGTTATGGAGCTTCGAGTTCAGACTGCGACAGGCACTGATAAGGGAGTTTATGGTTCAGCCTGTTACAGTGTCTGATTTGGAAGGGTCTGGTTCAGATTGAGACAACGACGGCTTAGGAACTTTCTTGTTCAGACTGGGACAGGGTCTAATTAATGAGCGTTTGATTCAGACAGGGAGTTGGACTGAAAAGGCAGTTCCTGTTTCAGTCTGGGACAGGGACTAATTCGGGACTTTCGGGTTCAGTCTGGGACAGCGACTGATGAGGGAGTTTCAAGTTCAGACTGGGACAGGGATTGATTACGGAGGGTCTGGGTCAGTTTGGGACAGTGACTGATTAGGGAGTTTCTGGTTGAGACTGAGACAGGGACTGATTAGTGACTTTCGGGTTCAGTCTGGGACAGGGACTGAATATGGAGTTTCGTATTCAGTCTGGGAGAGGAACAGATTAGGGAAGGTCTGTTTCAGACTAAGACGGGGAATGATTAGGGAGTTTCTAGTTCAGACATGGACTGGGAGAGATTACGGAGTTTCTGGTTCGTTCGGAGATAGGTACAGATTAGGGCGTTTCTGGTTCAGCCTGGGACAGGAACTGATTAGTGAGTTTCTGATTCATACTGGGACAGGGACTGGTTAGGGAGTTTCTGTGTCAGTCCAGGACAGGACTGATTAGGCAGCTTCTGGTTCAGACTTGGGCAGGGTCTGATGAGGCAGGGTCTGGTTCACTTTCGGAAAGGGACTGATAAGGCAGTTTCTGGTGCAGTTTGGGACAGGGATTGATTATGGCGTTTCTGGTACACTCTGGGAAAGGGACTGATCAGGGAGTTTCTGGTTCTGTTTGGGACATGGACTGATTAGTGAGTTTCTGGTTCAGCCTGTGACAGGAACTGATTTGGGAATTTCTGGTTCAGTCTAGAACAGGGACTGATTCGGGGGTTTCTGGTTCAATCTGCGTCAGGAACTGATTCGGGAGTTCCTGATTCAGTCTGGGACAGATACTGATTAGGGTGTTTCTGGTTCAGTCAGGTACAGATACTGATTAGTGTGTTTCGGGTTCAGTGTGGGACAGGGATTGATTAGGGAGATTCTGGTTCAGACTCGGACAGGGACAGATTAGGAAAGGTGTGGTTCAGACTGGGACAGGGCTGATTAGTGAGTTTCTGGTTCAGCTTGGGACAGGGTCTGATTACGGAGTTTCTGGCTCAAACTTGAACAGTAACTGATTCGGGAGCTTCTGGTTCAGACTTTGACAGTGTCTGATTTGGGACGCTCTGCTTCAGATTGAGACAGGGATTGATTAGGGAGTTTCTTGTTCAGTCTGGGATTGCGACTGATCAGACAGTTTCTGGTTCAGACTGGGCAGGCAATGATTAGAGAGATTCTGGTTAAGCCTGGATAGGGTCTGGTTCAGGACGGACAGGTTCAGCTTACGACACGGACTGATCATGGAGTTTTTTGTTCAGTCTAGGATAGGACTGATTCGGAATGTTTTGCTTCACTCTGGGACAGTGACTGATTAGGAAGTTTCCAGTTCAGACTGCGATAGTTGCTGATTAGGGAGTTTCTGTTTCAGTGTGTGAGAGGAAATGATAAGTGAATTTCAGGTTCAGTCTGGAACAGGGACTGATTAGGGAGTTGCGGATTCAGTCTGTGGCAGAAACTAATTCGGGAATTTCTGTTCTGTCTGGGACATGGACTGACTTGAGAGTTTCTGGTTTAGTCTGTGACAAGAACTGATTCGGGAGTTCCTGATTCAGTCTGGGACAGGGACGTATTCGAGTGTTTCTGCTTCAGACAGGGACAGATACAGATTAGGGTGTTTCAGGTTCAGTCTGGGACAGGGACTGATTATGGAGTTTCTGGTTTACATTGGGATAGGGACTGATTATGGAGTTTCTGGTTCAAGCTGGGACAGGGACTGATAAGGTAGTTTCTGGTTCAGTCTGGAATAGGGACTGATTCTAGAGTTTCTGGTTCAGACTGGGAATGGAACGGATTAGGGAGTTTCTGGTTCAGTCTGGGATAGGGACTGATTAGGGAATTTCTGGTTCAGTCTGGGATAGGGACTGATAAGGGAGTTTCTGGATCAGTCTGGGATAGGGATTGATTAGGGAATTTCTGTTTCAGTCTGGGATAGGGACTGATAAGGGAGTTTCTGGATCAGTCTGGGATAGGAACTGATTAGGGAATTTCTGTTTCAGTCTGTGACAGGGACTGATTGAGATATTTCTGGTTCAGACTGTGACAGGATCTGATTAGCGAGGGTCTGGTTCACTCTGGGATAGACACTAATTATGGAGTTTCTGGTTCAGACGAGGAGATGTACTGAATAGGGAGTATCTGGTTCAGTCTGGGAAATTGACTGATTAGGGAGTTTATGGTTCAAACTGGAAGAGGTACTGATTTGGGAGTTTCTGGTTCAGACTGCGACAGGGACTGATTGGGGACTTTTTGGTTCATACTTGGAGAGGAACTGATTTGGGCGTTTCTGGCTGAGACTAGGACAGGGACCGATTAGGGAGTTTCTGGTTCAGACTGGGTCAGGGAAAGATGAGGGAGTTTCTGCTTCAGTCTGGGACAGGGGCTGATTATGGAGTTTCTGGTTCAGTCTGGGACAGGAACTGATTAGGGAGTTTCTTGTTCAAATTGGGAGAGGAACTGATTCGGGAGATTCTGCTTCAGCCTGGTTTAGACCGAGTCGGTGGCTGGTGCAGTAGGTTTGGTTCAGTCTATTTCTGTCTGGTACAGGGGCTGGTGGGGACCGGTCTGGGTCAGTCTGGTTCAGACTGGGACAGTGAATTGTGAAGGAGGTCTGGGTCAGTCTGGTTCTGACTGGGACAGTGAATTGTGAAGGAGGTCTGGGTCAGTCTGGTTCTGACTGTGTCAGTAAACGGTGAGGATGAGGCTGGTTCAGTCTGGTTCAGGATGGGACGGAGGCTGGTGACAGAGGGTTTGGCTCAGTGTGGTTCACACTGCGACAGGAGATGGTAAGGGATGGTTTGGGTCAGTCTTTTTCATACTGGGACAGAGGATGGTGATGGAGGTCCACTTCCGTCTGGTGCATACTGTGACAGTGCCTGGTGATCGGGTCGATTTCATTCTGTTGGAGACTGGGACAGTGGATGGTGAGAGCATCTGGTTCAGTCAGATTCAGTCTGGGACAGGCGCTCGTGAGGCAGTGTCTGTTTCAGTCTGCTACGGAATGGGACAGGAGCTAGTGGGGACGATTGTGCTTCAGCATTGGACAGGGACTGGTGAGCGGATCTGGTTCCGTCTTGTTAAACGTGAAACAGAGACTGGTGAGAGTATCTGAATCAATCTGCGACAGGACTGGTGAAGGAGGGTCTGTGTCAGTCTGGTTCAGGCTGGGACAGGGGATGATGAGTGAAAATGTGGTTTCGTCTGCACAGGGACTGGTGAGGGGGCGGGGGGGGGGCGTCGGACAGGAGACCGTGAGAGAGGTTCTGGTTGAGACTCGGACAGTGGCCGATGAGAGCTTTCAATTGTATGACTTGTGCTATCAATCGAAGATGATCAGTGATTAATTCTCCCCCGAGCCCGATTCAGCATCTTCAAGGGAGTTTAGCTGCTGTGGAGAAATGACAGAGCTGTTCACCTGTGGGGTCTGGGATGGGGGAGAGATGTCTTCTTCCGTTTCGTGACCCAATCGCCCAGGTCTGTTAGCCAAAGTTTTGGGTTCTGGGAGAGGATGGAGCAAACAATCCTTTGGAGAGACAATGTTCCCACTGTCCCAGGTCGATTGGCCTAACCTTTGGGGCCTGCGTTGGGAGCGAGTGTAATTGTCTGTAGTGTCCGTGTGATTCCCGTGGTGTCTGTGGCTTCACAGACTGCATCCGGGAATGGCAGGATTCGGTCCGGATCCGATTCTGGATTCATGGCAAGAAGGTGTGAAGCAGATTCCTTTCTAGCTGCAATTCCTCCAACACTAACTTCCCCAGGGCGGGGGCAGTGTGCGCATCACCGCAAGGGTGCAGCCTTTTCACTTTATGACGCGGAGCTACCTTCCGGAGTGGGATGTTTTTATGTCAATGTGGGTTGATGTATGTGCAGTTCATAACAGTGAGCTTCCCCAGGCATTGACATCCTGTGATTTCCCATTAGGGGCAGTGAGTGACCGTGAGCTGCCCCATGGAGGGGACAGTGTGTGATGTCCCTGTGTGGGCGGCGGGGGGGGGACGGAAATTATGTGCAGTGAGTGACCGTGAACTGCCCCGGCGTGGGAGCAGTGTGTGGTGTCCCCGTGGGGGGTGGGGGGCAGGGCATATTGTGCAGTGAGTGAAACTGAGCTGCCCCGGGGAGGGGGCCGTGTGTGATGTCCCTGTGTAAGATTAAATTGGAAGTCTCTTTGGATTGTCTGCTCAATGTACTGAAGGTGAAACTACATTATTTATTATTTTCAACAGTTTTCAAATTTTCTGTGTGAATCTACCTTGAAAGAAGCAAGATGCACGACAAACTAAGAAAGTTCTGAGCTCCCCGATTTCATTTCCTAGTGATAATACGTGTGTTTCCCAGTGATAATGTGTGATTCAAACACAATAGTCAGTGGTGACAGAGCTAGATCCTTGCGTCAGCAGAAACTCCAAAGCCATGTGTTAGTCATTGCAGAAGCAAGTTGTTCAAATAAAGTCTTTGGTTCATTTTACACTTGCAATGCCTCATCCTGCAAAATACTCTCCAAAGCCAGTGTTCTTACAGGTGGATGCAGTTTGTGATCTCCATGTGAGGTACAGTTTCTTCAGGTCATGTCCCTGAGCAGCCCCATGGATTGGGCAGTGTGTGATGTCCCTGTGGGGTTCAGTATGTTCAGTATCTTAGCTGAACTGCCCCAGGGAGCGGGCAGAATCTGATGCCCCTGTGGGGTGCAGTATGTTCAGAGTCTGACCTTGAGCTGCCTCAGGCAGGGGGCATTGTGTGATGTCCCTGTGGTGTGCAGTATGTTCAGAGTCTGACCCTGAGCTGCCCCAGGAAGGGGGCAGTGTTTGATGCCCCTGTGGGTGCAGTGTCTGACCCTGAGCTGCTCCAGGAAGGCGGCAGTGTATGATGTCCCTGTAGGGTGCAGTACGTTCTGAGTCTGACCCTCAGCTGCCACAGGGAGGGGGCAGTGTGCGATGTCATTGTGGGGTGTAGTGTCTCACCCTGAGCTGCCCCAGGGAGGGAGCAGTGTGTGATGTCCCTGTGGGGTTTAGTACGTTCTGAGTCTGACCCTTTGCTGCCACAGCGATGGGGCAGTGTTTGATGTCCCTGTGGGTGTAGTGTCTGATCCTGAGCTGCTCCAGGGAGGCGGCAGTGTATGATGTCCCTGTAGGGTGCAGTACGTACTGAGTCTGACCCTTAGCTGCCACAGGGAGGGGGCAGTGTGCGATGTCCCTGTGGGGTGCAGTGTCACACCCTGAGCTGACCCAGGGAGGGAGCAGTGTGTGATCTCCCTGTGGGGTTTCGTACATTCTGAGTCTGACCCTTAGCTGCCACAGAGATGGGGCAGTGTGTGATGTCCCTGTGGGGTGCAGTGTCTAACCCTGAGCTGCCCCAGGGAGGGAGCAGTGTGTAATCTCCCTGTGGGGTGTAGTACGTTCTGAGTCGGACCCTTAGCTGCCACAGGGATGGGGCAGTGTGTGATGTCCCTGTGGGGTGCAGTGTCTCACCCTGAGGTGCCCCAGGGAGGAGCAGTGTGTGATGTTCCTGTAGGGTGCAGTACGTTCTGAGTCTGACCCTTAGCTGCCGCAGGGATGGGGCAGTGTGTGATGTCCCTGTGGGTTGCAGTGTCTGACCTGAGCTGCCCCAGGGAGGTTGCAGTGTGTGATGTCCCTGTGGTGTGCAGTGTCTGACCCTCAGCTGCCCTAGGGAAAGGGCGTTGCGTGATGTTCCTGTGGGGTGCAGTGTCTGATCCTGAGCTGCCCCAGTGAGCGGGCAGTGTTTGACGTCAATGTGTGGTCGGGGGCGGGGGGAGCACATTGAGAAGTGGGTGACTGTGAGCTGCCCCAAGGAGGGGGCAGTGTGTGATGTCCCTGTTTGGTGCAGTGTCTGAACCTCAGCTGCGGCAATGAGGGGGCAGTGTGTGATGTCTCTGTGGGGGGTTTGGCACTTTATGCAGCGAATGAACCAGAGCCGGCCGTGTCTAATGTCTCTGTGGAGAGCAGTATGTTGCAATTATGACACTGAGCTGCCCCAGGGAGGGGATAACGTGTGATGGCACTGTGGAGAGCAGTGTGTTCAGTGTCTGACCCTGAGCTGCCCCAGGGAGGGGATAATGTGTGATGTCCCTGTGGGGTGCAGTGTGTTCAGTGTCTGACCCTGAGCTGCCCCAGGGAGGGGTTAATGTGTGATGTCCCTGTGGGGTGCAGTGTGTTCAGTGTCTGATCCTGAGCTCCCCCAGGGAGGGGGTAATGTGTGATGTCCCTTTGGGGGGCAGTGTGTTCAGTGTCTGACCCTGAGCTGCGCCAGGGAGGGGATAATGTGTGATGTCCCTGTGGGGTGCAGTTTGTTCAGTGCCTGACCGTGAGCTGCCCCAAGGAAGGAGCAGTGTGTGATGTCCCTGTGGGGGGTGGGGTGGTGGGGTCAGGGGGTGACACTTTGCGCAGTGAGTGAATGTGAGCTGCCCCGACGATGGGGCAGTGTGTGATGTGCCTGCGTAAGATTAAATTGGAACTCTCTTTGGACTGAGTGCTCAAATGACTGAAGCTGACACCACACTGCGAATAGTTCAGATTTCAGAAACATACATAGAAAAAAGTTGCAGGTGTCGGCCATTCGGCCCTTCTAGCCTGCACCGCCATTCAATGAGTTCATGGCTGAACATTCAACTTCAGTACCCCATTCCTGCCTTCTCCACATACCCCTTGATCCCCCTAGTAGTAAGGACCTCATCTAACTCCTTTTTGAATATATTTAGTGAATTGGCCTCAACAACTTTCTGTGGTAGAGAATTCCACAGGTTCAGCACTCTCTGGGTGAAGAAGGTCCTCCGCATCTCGGTCCTAAATGGCTTACCCCTTATCGTTAGACTGTGACCTCTGGTTCTGTACTTCCCCAACATTGGGAACATTCTTCCTGCATCTAACCTGTCTAACCCCGTCAGAATTTTAAACGTTTCTATGAGGTCCCCTCTCATTCTTCTGAACTCCAGTGAATACAAGCCCAGTTGATCCAGTCTTTCTTGATAGGTCAGTCCCGCCATCCCAGGAATCAGTCTAGTGAACCTTCGCTGCACTCCTTCAATAGCAAGAATATCCTTCCTCAGGTTAGGAGACCAAAACTGTACACAATACTCCAGGTGTGGCCTCACCAAGGCCCTCTACAACTGTAGCAACACCTCCCTGCCCCTGTACTCAAATCCCCTTGCTATTTGCTTTCTTAACCGCCTGCTGCACCTGCATGCCAACCTTCAATGACTGATGTACCACGACACCCAGGTCTCTTTGCACCTCCCCTTTTCCTAAACTGTCAGCATTCAGATAATAGTCTGTCTCTCTGCTTTTACCACCAAAGTCGATAACCTCACATTTATCCACATTATACTTCATCTGCCATGCATTTGCCCACTCACCTAACCTATCCAAGTCGCTCAGCAGCCTCACAGCATTCTCCTCGCAGCTCACACTGCCACCCAACTTAGTGTCATCCGCAAATTTGGAGATACTACATTTAATCCCCTCATCTAAATCATTTATGTACAGTGTAAGCAGCTGGGGCTCCAGCACAGAACCTTGCGGTGCCCCACTAGTCACTGCCTGCCATTCTGAAAAGTACCCATTTGCTCCTACTCTTTGCTTCCTGTCTGACAACCAGTTCTCAATCCATGTCAGCGCACTACACCCAATCCCATGTGCTCTAACATTGCACATCAATCTCCTGTGTGGGACCTTGTCGAACGCCTTCTGAAAGTCCAAATATACCACATCAACTGGTTCTCCCTTGTCCACTCTACTGGAAACATCCTCAAAAAATTCCAGAAGATTTGTCAAGCATGATTTCCCTTTCACAAATCCATGCTGACTTGGACCTATCATGTCAACTCTTTCCAAATGCACTGCTATGACTTCCTTAATAATTGATTCCATCATTTTACGCACTACCGATGTCAGGCTGACCGGTCTATAATTCCCTGTTTTCTCTCTCCCTCTTTTTTAAAAAGTGGGGTTACATTGCCGACCCTCCACTCCATAGGAACTGATTCAGAGTCAATGGAATGTTGGAAAATGACTGTCAATGTATCCACTATTTCCAAGGCCACCTCCTTATGTACTCTGGGATGCAGTCCATCAGGCCCTGAGGATGTATCGGCCTTCAATCCCATCAATTTCCCCAACACAATTTCCCGGCTAGTAAGGATTTCCCTCAGTTCCTCCTCCTTACTAGACCCCCCGATCCCTTATATAACCGGAAGATTGTTTGTGTCCTCCTTCGTGAATACCGAACCAAAGTACTTGTTCAATTGGTCCGCCATTTCTTTGTTCCCCGTTATGACTTCCCCTGATTCTGACTGCAGGGGACCGACGTTTGTCTTTACTAACCTTTTTCTCTCTACATATCTGTAGAAAGTGTTGCAATCTGTCTTAATGTTCCCTGCAAGCTTCTTCTCATACTTCATTTTCCCTAACCTAATCAAACCCTTTGTCCTCCTCTGCTGAGTTCTAAATTTCTCCCAGTCCCCAGGTTCGCTGCTATTTCTGGCCAATTTGTATGACACTTCCTTGGCTTTAATACTATCCCTGATTTCCCTTGATAGCCACGGTTGAGCCATCTTCTCTTTTTTATTTTTATGCCAGACAGGAATGTACAATTGTTGTAGTTCATCCATGCGGTCTCTAAATGTCTGCCATTGCCCATCCACATTCAACCCCTTAAGTATCATTCGCCAATCCATCCCAGCCAATTCACTCCTCATACCTTCAAAGTTAGCCTTCTTTAAGTTCTGGACCATGGTCTCTGAATTAACTGTTTCATTCTCCATCCTAATGCAGAATTCCACCATATTATGGTCACTCTTCCCCAAGGGACCTCGCACAACGAGATTGCTAATTAATCCTCTCTCATTACATAACACCCAGTCTAAGATGGCCTCCCCCCTCGTTGGTTCCTCGACATATTGGTCTAAAAAACCATCCCTTATGCACTCCCGGAAATCCTCCTCCACCGTATTGCTTCCAGTTTTGTTAGCCCAATCTATTTAAGAATAAGCGATAATTAATAACGGAGTTGATCAGAATTTTCTAATTAAAAATGAGAATGATATTGCTCGTGATGGTGATTTGGGAAGGAGGAAGTATTATTCCTCGTTCCTGCTACTGGTACACCGTCTGCCCCTCTCTGGATCGGTGCCTTTCCTGACACGATCAGATGAGAATAATCCAAATTCACGAAGATACACCCCAGGAACGGAGCCACCGAAAAATCTGTCCAAGCGTGTATCTCCTGGTGCGGATTATTAAAAATATAACACTCACACGAAAGGTAATTTGTAGAGAAAAGTGTTGTTTATTAAAACCAGATTAATCAACGGAGATCCAGCCTCTTTAGCACCGTTACTGACTCCTCTCAACGCCGATCTCATGGGACAAGCTACGCAGTTACATTCTTATACAGTTCAAATACAGTCAAAATGATGGAACATTGCGGGGAAGTGTTCCATTGGTTAATACAGGTTACAGCAATTCATTTGGTGGTACAGTTACATTAATTTTATTCGATACAGTAAATTCTAATGATTCCATTGGAACATTCAGTTCTGGCGAACTTTGCTGGGGAAAAGCCTCTGCAGGTTTTGTGTTACTTTTCTGCGAAGGTCTATCCAGGCTAATCCTCAGGCTAATTTTCTTGGCAGACATATGACTACCCTCTGCTTAAAAGAGGCATTGTCCCTGTTATCTCCTGTGGCTGGAACATCGTGGCCTCTTCTCATTATATTTATGAGGTGTCTACATAAATCTTATGGGTGCACTTATCTTCTTAGAGAATTTATCTGACTGTAGTGTTTCTGCCTAATACAGCTATTGTACCATGAACGCAATTTAAATCTTGCTCTCAGACTTTCTTACTTTATTTAAATTACACCTAATTACTTTACCGCTAATTCAGGTATTTCGCTCTGACACTCTTATAGATCCACATCTTCCCAGTCTGGAGCCTGTGACCCTCTGTCTCCAGACATTGGTTTTGGCAGATCTTATCTTCAACCTCAGTACAAGCTTTTTCTGTTATGTTTTTCAGCTTCCATGCTGACGACGCAACACAGGATTTTGATAGTAATGAGTCCTAACTAAGTGCATTACAATTTGATTTGTAAAAACGATTTATCATTTATTATTTTCAACAGTTTGCAAATGTTCTTTGTGATTCTACGTTCAGAGAAACGAGATAAGCGATAAACTAAGACAGATCTGAGCTCCTCGGTGCTATTTCCCAGTGATAATACGTTTGTTTCCGAGTGATAATGCGTGATGTAACACCATAGTAACTGATGGCAGAGCCAGAACCTTACGTCAGCAGAAAATCCAAAGCAGTGTCTTTGTCTTTGCAGAAGCAAGCTTTTCAATGAACGTCTTTGGTTCATTTTACACTTGCAATACCTAATCCCTCAAAATATTCTACGAAGCCTGTATTCTTACAGGTGCATGCAGGTTGTGATCACCCTGTGAGGTGCAGTTTGTTGAGGTCATGTCCCTGAGCTGCACCAGGGAGCGGCCAATGTGTGATGTCCCTGTGGGGTGCAGTTTCTGATTCTGAGCTGCCCCAAGGAGGGTGCAGTGTGTGATGTCCCGGTGGTGTGCAGTGAGTTCAGTGCCTGGCCCTGAGCTGCCCCAGAGAGGGCGCCGTGTGTGATGTCCCTGTGGGGTGCAGTAAGGCGTGAGTCTGACCCTGGGCTGCCCCAGGGACGGGGAAGTGCGTGATATCACTGTGGGGTGCAGTGTCTGACCCTGAGCTGCCTCAGAGAGGGGCAGTGTGTGATGGCCTCGTGTGCTGCAGTGTCTGACCCTGAGCTGCTCGAGGGAGCGGGCAGTGTATGATGTCCCTCTGCGGTGTAGTATGTTCAGTATCTGACCCTGAGCTGCCCCGGGGTGCAGGCAGTGCGTGATGTCCTGTGGGGTGAAGTTAGGCGTGAGTCTTACCCTGAGCTGCCCCAGGGAGGGGGTAGTGTGTGTTGAAACTATGGGGTGCAGTTTCTGACCTGAGATGCCCCAGGGAGGAGCGGTGTTTGATGTCCTTTTGGGGTGCAGTGTCTGACCCTGAGCTGCCCCCAGGAGCGGGGAAAGTGTGATGATGCTGTGGCGTGCAGAATGCTCAGTGTCTGACTCTGAGCTGCCCCAGGGAGGGGGCAGTGTGAAATGTCATTGTGGGATGCAGTAATTGGTGAGACTGACGCTGAGCAGCCCCACGGAGGGGCAGTGTGTGATGTCCCTGCAGGGTGAAGTATGTACAGTGTCTGACCCGGAGCTGCCCCAGGGAGGGTGCAGTGTGTGATGTCCCTGTAGGGTGCAGTATGTACAGTGTCTGACCCAGAGCTTCCCCAGGGAGGGTGCAGTGGGTGATGTCCCTGTGGGGAGCTGTATGCTCAGAATCTGACCCTGAGCTCTCCTCAAACATACTTTTCTCGGGGACAATTTCCGCGTCTCTCAGTTGGAATTAAATTGTGGGACATCCCCATCTGCTGGACGCAGGTGTCACTACTGAACAGTTCGTGATGGCTCAGATCATTCACAGAGTCATCTCATAGCAACATTCGGCCAGAGGAATTAATCTTATTTTCTGTTGTATTGACGACATACTTGGTAATTTACAGTATTGGAAGTAAGCCCTTTAAAAAGCCCATCACTCTTTCCTTTATTTGAAAAATATCCAGAATATTAACCACAGCTCAGGAACAGTTCAGACCTGGATGTGATTAAAACTAGCACGAACAGCAGAAGTGAACAGGGGGAGTCTTTTGTGAACTGCTCGGTGTGTGTTTCAGCAGATAGCTCTAATAAGTACCTCACTTCCCACACTGGGAGCAGGTGAACATAGCAATGGAGAAACAGAGAAAATAGGTGCAGGAGTAGGCCAATCTGCACTTCGTGAGTGCACCGTCATTCAATAAGATCAAGACTGAACATTCCCTCAGTATACCTCTCCTGCTTTGTCTCCATACCCCTTGATCCCCTTAGCTGTAAGCGCCATATCTAACTCCCTCTTGAAAACATCCACTGAAGTGGCATCAACAACTCTCTGCGGCAGGGAATTCCATATGTTACGAATTCTCTGAGTGAAGAAGTTTCTCCTCATCTCAGTCGTAAATGGCAAACCTCATGTCCGAAGACAAAGTCCCTTCTCTAACATCGGAAACATTTTTCCCACATCTAACCTCTCCAGTTGCATTAGAATCCTGCACGTTTCTTTGAGATCCCCTCTCATCCTTCTAAACTCCAGTGAATCAAGGCGCGGTTGATCCAGTCTCTCCTCATATGACAGTCCAGCCATCCCGTGAATCAGTCTGGTGAAACTTCGCTGCACTCCCTCAATAGCAAGGACGTCCTTCCTCAGATTAGGAGACCAAAACTGAACAAAATGCTCCAGGTGAGGCCTCACAAAGGCCCTGTACAACTGCAGTAAGACCACCCTGTTACTATACATAAATCCCCTAGCTATAAAGGTCAACATTGCAATGTGCCTTCTTCACGGCCTGCTGTACCCGCATGTCAACTTTCAACGACTGATGAAGCATGATATCTAGGTCTCGTTGCATCTCCCCTTTTCTTCATCTGCCGCCATTCAGATAATATTCTGCCTTCGTGTTTTTGCCACCAATTGCATAATATACCTCATCTGCCATGCATTTGACCATTCACCTGACCTGCCCAAGTCACCCTGCAGCCCTTTAACGTCCTTCTCACAGCTCACACCGCAACCCAGTTGAGTGTCATCAGCAAACTTGGAGATATTACACTCAATTCCTTCATCTAAATCGTTAATCTATATTATAAAGAGCTGGGGTCACAGCACTGAGCGCTGCGGCACTCCAATAGTCACTGCCTCCCATTCGGAAACGGACCAGTTTATCCCGACTCTCTGCTTCCTGTCTGCCAACCAGTTCTCTATCCACGTCAGTACACTGCTGCCAAAAACATGCTCTTTGATATTGCACACCAATCTCTCGTGCGGGACCTTGTCAAAAGCCTTTTGAAAGTCAAATACACCAGATACACTGGTTCTCCCTTGTCCACTCTGCCAGTTGCATCACCAGAAAATGCCAGAAGATTCGTCAAGCATGATTCCCCTTTCATAAATCCAAGCAGACTTGGTCCGATCTTGTCACTGCTTTCCAAATGCGCTGCTTTTTCATCCTTAACGATTGATTCCAACATTTTCCCCACTACTGATGTCAGTCTAACTTCTGTATAATTACCCGTTTTCGCTCTCCCTTCTTTTTTAAAAAGTGATGTTACGTTAGCTACCCTTCAGTCCATAGGAACTGATCCAGAATCGTTAGACTGTTGGAAAATGATCACCAATGCATCCACTATTTCTAGGGCCGCTTCCTTAAGTACTCTGGTTGCAGACTGTCAGGCTCCTGGTATTTATCGGCTTCAATCCCATCAATTTCCCGAAAACATTGTCCTGCCTGATAAGGATATCCTTCAGTTCCTCCTCACTGAACCCATTGTGCCCTCGAACATTCGGAAGGTTATTTGTGCATTTTTTCGTGAAGACAGAACCGAAGTATTTGTTCAATTGATCTGCCATTTCTTTGTTCCCCATTATAATTTCACCTGAATCCGCTTGCAAGCGACCTACATTTGCCTTCACTAATGTTTTTCTCTTCACATTTCTTTAGAAGCTTTTGCAGTCAGTTTTTACGTACCTGCAAGCCACCTCTTGTAATCTTTGTTTCCCCCTCTCAATTAAATCATTACTCCTCCTCTGTTGAATTCTAAGTTTTTCCCAGTCCTCAGGTTTGTAGCTTTTTCAACCAATCTTTATGCCTCTTCCTTGGCTTTAACACTATCCTTAATTTCCCTTGTTAGCCATGGTTGAGCCACCTTCCCCATTTTATTTTTAATCCAGACAGATATGTACAATTGCTAAAGTTCATCCATGTGATCTTCAAATGTTTGGCATTGCTTATCCACCATCAATCCTTTAAGTATCCTTTGCAAGTCTATTCTCGCCAATTCACGCCTCATACCGTCGAAGTTACCTTTCCTTAAGTTTCCGAATTAAATGTGCCAATATCCATCTTAATATTGAAATATACCATATTATGTTCACTCCTCCCCAAGGGGCCTCGCACAAAAAGATTGCGAAATAGTCCCTTCTCATTACACATCACCAGCTCTCGAGTTGGCTCCTAGACATATTGGTCCAGAAACCATCCCTAATACACTCCAGGAAATCCTCCCCCAGCGCATTGCTACCAGTGTGGTGAGCACAATCCATATGTAGATTAAAGGCGCCCATGATAACTGATGTACCTTTATTACACACACCGCTTATTTCTTGTTTGATGCTGTGTCCAAAATCACTACTACTGTTTGGTGGTCTGCACACAAGTCCCACTAACGTTTTCTGCCTTTGGAATTCCGCCGCACCACCCATACCTATTCCACATCATCCAATCTAAAGTTGCTCCTTATTATAGCATTACTTTCCTCTTTAATCAGCAACGCCACCCGGTCTTCTTTTCCTCTCTCCCAACCTTCGTAATGTTGAATACCCCTGGCTGTTGCGTTCCCAACCTTGCTCAACCTGGAGCCATGTCTCTGTGATGCAAAATACATCATATCCATGCAATGCTGTCTGAGCAGTTAATTCGTCCACCTTATTCCGAATACTCCTCGCATTGCGGCACAGAGCTTTCAGGCTTGTCTTTTTAACACACTTTGCCTCTTTAGAATGTTTCTGTTGTGCGGCCCTTTTTGTTTTTTGCCTTGGATTTATTTGCCCTCCACCTTTACTATTCCCCATTCTATCTTTTGCTCCTGTCTCCATTTTACATCCCTCTGTCTCCCTGCATAGGTTCCCATCCCCCGTGATGTTAGTTTAAGTCCTCCCCAACATCACCAACAAACACTCCCCCTGGGACATTGGTTCCGGTCCTGACCAGGTGCAGACCGTCCGGATTGTACTGGTCCCACCTCCCCCAGAACCGAATCCCATGCCCTAGGAATTTGAACCCCTCCCTCTTGCACAACTTCTCATGCCACGTATCGATCTGAGCTATCCTGCGATTCCTCCTCTGACTAGCACGTGGCACTGCTACCAATCTTGAGATTACTACCTTTGAGATCCTACCTTTTAATTTAGCTCCTCCCTCCCGAAATTCGTCTCGTAGGACCTCATCCCTTTTTTTTACCGAGATCGTCGGAACCTGCAGCACTATGACAATTGGCTGTTCACCCTCCCTCTTCAGAATGTCCTGCACCCGCTCCGAGACATTCTTCACTGTTGCAACAGTGAGGCAACATACCATCCTGGCGTCTCGGTTGCGGCTGCAGAAACGCCTAGCTATTCCCCTTACAATCGAATCCCCTCTCACTATAACTTTCCCACTGATTTTCCTGCCCTCCTGTGCAGCAGAGGCTCCCACGGTGCCTTGACCTTGGCTGCTGCTGCTCCACCTGATGAGTCATCCCCCTCAAAAGTACCCAAAGCGGTGTATCTGTTTTGCAGCAGGCCGGACGCATGGGACGCCTGCACTCCCTTCCTTGCACTGCTCTCCTCAGAGTGAAGTCACCGATGCACCATCAAGCGGGGGGGATGGATGGATCCATTGCCATACACGGTCCGTTTTACAGCGTAAGGACATAAGAACATGAGAAATAGGAGCAGGAGCAGGCCACAAGGCTCTTCGATCCTGCTCCACCATTTAATACAACCATGCCTGATCTGATCACGGATTCAGGTCAACTTCCCTGCCTGTTCCCCATAACCCCTTATCCTTTAGCCCACATCTTTTAAGAAACTGTCTATTTCTGTCTTAATTATATTCAATGACCCACCTTCCACATCGCTCTGAGGCAGCGAATTGAACACCTCTACGAAGCTTTGAGAGAAGAAATTCCTACTCATATCAGGTTTAAATGGGCGTTGCACCTCCCCTTTTCCAAATCTTCCGCCATTCAGAATATTAGGAAAAGGGGAGGTGCAACGAGACCTGGCTGTCATGGTACATCAGTCATTTAAAGGTGGCATGCAGGTAAAGCAGGCGGTGAAGAAGGCAAGTTGGTTGTTGGCCTTCATACCGAGGGGATTTGAAAATAGTAGCAGCGAGGTCTTACTGCAGTTGTATAGGCCCTCAGTGAGGCCTCACCTGGAATATTGTGTTCAATTTTGGATCCTAATCCGAGCAAGGACGTTCTTGCTTTTGAGGGAGTGCAGCAAAGGTTTACCAGACTGATTCCCTAGATGGCAGGACACATATATGAGGAGAGACTGGAGCGACTGGGACTGTATTCACTGGATTTCAGAAGGATGAGAAGGGATCTCATAGAAACACCTAACATTCTGACCGGACTCGACAGGGTAGATGCCGGAAGAATGTTCCCGATGTTGTCGAAGTCCAGAACCAGGGGACAGTCTTAGGATAAGGGGTAGACCATTTAGGACTGAAATGCGGAGAAACGTGTTCACTCAGGGAGTTCTTAACCTGTGGAATTCCCTACTGCAGAGATTTGTTCATGCCAGTTAATTGGATTAAGTCAAGAGGGAGTTAGATATGGCCCTTCCAGCTAAATGGATGAAGGGTTATGGAGAGAAAGGAGTAAATGGGTACTGAGGTGAATGATCAGCCATGATCTTATTGAATGGTGGTGCAGGGTCAAAGGGCCGAATGGCCTACTCCTGCAACTATTTTATATGTTTCTCTGTTTTTAATGTCCCCTTATTCTAAGATTTAACTTGTTTCTCTCCGCTGTGAATCCACTGCAGTTCCAGAGGGTTCGTGGACTGAGTGAATTCCTTCGCACGCCCGTGGCAGGTAAACAATCTCTCGCCAGTGTGAACTCTTTGGTGTGTCAGCAGATGGAACGAGTGCGTCAAAGACTTTCCACAGTGAGAGCCTCTGAGTGGTAGCTCTCGTCAGTGTGAATTATCGCGTGCTTCTGCACGCCGGATGAATTATTGATTTGCTTCCCACACACGGCACAGAACTACCTCCCTATGATGTGATCACGCTGATTATTTTCCAAATATCACTATTACTACCCTAACGTTTTTAGACTTCACAATAACTTGCCTAAATTATTGCTCCTTGATTTCGCTCCCAACGCATCATTTGTCGGCGTGGAAGTAAGCCCTCTTCATGCTTGACCAATCTTCAATAATTTTTTGAGGATTTAACGAGTAGAGTGGACAAGGCGGAACCAGTGGTTGTGGTGTCTTTCAAAAAACGTTGGACAAAGGCCCACACAAGAGATGGTTGTGCAACATTAATGCACATGGTATTGGTGGTAATATTTTGACGTGGATAGAGATCTGGTTGGCAGACAGGAAGCAGAGATTCGGGATGAACGGGTCTTTTTCAGAAAGGCAGGCAGTGACTAGTGGGGTGCAGATGGGCTCAGTGCTGGGACTCCAGCAATTTACAATATACATCGATGATTTAGGTGAAGGAATTGTGTGTAATATCTCCCAGTTTGAAGATGATACCAAGCTGGGTGGCGGTGTGAGTTGTGAGGAATAAGCTAAGAGGCTGCAGGGTGACTTGGACAGGTTAGGTGAGTGGGCAAATGCATGGCAGCTGAGGTATAATGCGGATAATTGTGGAGTTATCAATTTTGGTGGCAAAAACGTGAAGGCAGAATATTATCTGAATGGTGGCTGATTAGGAAAAGGGGAGGTGCAACGAGACCTGGGAGTCATGGTGCTTTTGTCATTGAAAGTTGGCAAGTGGTGAACAAGACAAATGGCATGTTCGCCTTCATATCTAGGGCATTTGAGTATTGGAGCAGGGAGTTATTACTGCAGTTGTACAGGGCCTTGGTGAGGCATCACCTGGATTATTATTATCAGTTTTGGTGTCCTAATCTGAGGATAGACGATCTTGCTATTGAGAGAGTGCAGCGAAGGTTCACCAGACTGATTCCCGGGATGCCATGGCTGGCCAATGAGAAGAGATTGGATCCACTGAGCCTGTATTCACTGGAGATAAATGAATGAGATGGAACCTCTTAGAAACATATACAATTCTGACGGGACTGGACAGTTTAGATGCAAAAAAAATGTTTCCGATGTTGGGGAAGTCCAAAACTACTGGTCACAGTCGAAGGATAATGCGTAAGCCATTTCGGACCGAGGCGAAGAGAGCCCTTTTCACTCAGAGAGTTGTTCACCTGTGGAATTCACTACCACAGAGAGTTGTTGATGCCAATTCGTGAAATATATTCAAAATATGGCCCTTACGGATGGATCAAGGGGTATGGAGATAAAGCAGGAACGGGGTACTGAGGTGAATGACCAGCCATGATCTGATTGAACGGTGGTGCAGTCTCGGAAGGCCGGATGGCCTACTCCTGCACCTATGTTCCATGTTTCTATGTTTCTATATTTCGTGGGACTGCCTATGATGCTGATGGTGATTCACCCGGAATGTAGACCTATCATAGGGTGCTCGTTGTAGACAGTGTGTGAGTGAGAGTGTTATTATTCACGCGAATCACTGGCCACGCGGTGGAGAGCAGCCCGCCCACAATATCAGGACACAGGGAAGCTGATGCAGGAACATTTCTGCGTCTTCTCATCGTTTAATTAATTTCAGCATCAGTGTGAAGGGATATTTCCCTACATTCTTCAACTGCTGTCTGAACTTAATCTGGGTCACGGCATAAATGGCCGTGTTTGTGCAGCAACTCAGCAGTTGCATCATTATTCTAACGTCCATTACATAAATAGGTATATATACAGAATCATACCCCAAAAAGTACCAAGTAGAGCGCCCAGCGGAGCTGACCAATTTTGCTCAGTGCTTCGCTTTGGGGATGCTGGCCTGATCGAGGGCGCGAACGTCTGACATCCCAAGGGATCTGCAGGATCTTGAGGAGCCATAGGCATTTATCGAGTAATTTGTGGTAACTACTTCCTACTGTCTACGTTTGTGATCCGTAAAGTAGTCTGGCTATGTCTTTTTCCCATAGACCATGAGTTTGGTGCCAGATTTTATGGCGTGATTTTCCAACACTCTCTTCCTCATGCGACCGAAGGCTGCGCTGGTGCACTCGTACCCGCAGACAGAGTTATAAGGAGAGATAGGCAACTGTGATTTTCCCGTTTGATCATAGAATATTAACGAGAGGTTTAATCGAGGTTTTCAAGACTATGAGGGTTTTGGATAAAGTTACTGAAGAGAAACTCTGCCAGTGGTAAAAGAGTTGTTAACCAGAGGGAAGAGTTTTACGAAAATTAGCAGAGGGAAGATGAGGAGAATTTGTCTTACACTGCGAGTTTGCATGACCTGGATTGTTCTCGCTGAAAATGGGATGGAAGCAGATTTAACAATAACTTTTAAAATTTTCAGATTACATAAAGATTAGTGGGAAAGCGGTTTGTGTAGAGGACACAGAGAGGCTGCAAAGAGATTTAGATAGGTTAAGCGAATGGGCTAAGGTTTGGCAGATGGAATACAATGTCGGAAAATGTGGGGTCATCCACCTTGGAAAAAAAACTGTAAAAGGGAATATTAATTGAATGGGGAGAAATTACAACATGCTGCGGTGCAGAGGGACCTGGGGGTCCTTGTGCATGAATCCCAAAAAGTTAGTTTGCAGGTGCAGCAGGTAATCAGGAAGGCGAATGGAATGTTGGCCTTCATTACGAGAGGGATGGAATACAAAAGCAGTGAGGTCGTACTGCAACTGTACAGAGTATCGGCGAGGCCGCACCAGGAGTACTGCGTGCAGTTCTGGTCACCTTAATAAAGGATGGATATACTAGCTTTGGAGCGGGTACAGAGACGATTCACTTGGTTGATCCCGGAGATGAGGGGGTTACCTTATGATGATAGATTGAGTAGACGATGTCTTTACTCGTTGGAGTCCGGAAGGATGAGGGGTGATCTTATGGAAAAATGTAAAATAATGAAAGGGATAGACAAGATAGAGGCAGACATGTTGTTTCCACTCGTCGGGGTGACTAGAACTAGGGGGCACAGTCTCAAAATACGGGGGGGGATGCAATTTAAACGGAGTTGTGAAGGAATTTCTTCTCCCAGAGGGCTGTCAATCTGTGGAATGCTCTGCCCAAGGAAGCCGTTGAGGGTAGCTCATTGAATGTATCAAATCACAAGAGATAGATTTTTTACCGTTCATGGAATTAAGGGTTACGGCGAGCGGACGAGTAAGTGGAGCTCGGTCCACGGTCAGATCAGCCATGATCTTGTTGATTCGTGGAGGAAGCTCGAGGGGCTAGATGGCTTACTCCTGTTCCTAATTCTTATGTTCTTATGTTCAACTGTAATTGGAATCAATACTGGAAGTGCGACATTTGAAGGAATCAGGGAAAAGAACAGGGGTGTGGGGCTGATTGAATAGCTCGATCACAGAGCCTGGAGCAGCATGATGGATCGTATGCCCACTTCTGTGCTGTATGATTCTGTGTTCATGTGATAACAGAAGCCATTACGTCCTTGTCTCGTGTGTAGAATCGAGGCTGTGCTCTTTTTGAGCCTGTTTCTAATCGAGACTTCTGCTCTGATAAATGCAATAGCGGAAAAGCAAGCACAGTTTAAAATAGAGTTTAAAAAAACTGAAATCATGAAATAATTATGAGACCAAAAATAGGGCCATGATGATAAATTCGTCACCAATAAATGCAATGAGGATTTCAGGAGAAGCCTCTGTAACCAGACAGGTGAGAATGTGGAACCCACCAACACAGGCAGTGGTTGAGGCGATTAGTACAGAACCATTTAATGGGAAGCGAGGTAAACAAATCAGGCAGAAAACATTAGAAGATTCTGCTAATAGTGTAAGATGCAGAGTTGTGGGGGTTGTGTGGGGGAAGGGTGGTGGTGTGTGTGCTGCATAAACGCCGCATGGAGCAGTCGGTCCGAATGTCTGCTTTGTGTGCTGTACGTGATATATCATTTGCTGAGCGGAGCATGAGCCCCGCTCTGATTACATCCCGCGCCGCGTTTCAATCCACGCATTGTAAATCATTGCTCTGATTCCTATTACATTATTTGTATCTATTTCCTCTAAGTATATCAGGGATAAATGTAACTAAATCACAGATGATGGTTGCAGCAGAAGAGAATCTCGGGCAGGAGGGCAGACAATCAAAGTTATGAAGGTGGAAATCATGATGGAGACAGAACATGATGCCACCGATGCTTCAATCGCAACACTCAGCGCAGACGAGTGAAGGAAGTGCCTGAGGAACCCGAAACCCAGCCAGAGACAGCTACTACCAGGGTGAACAGAATGAGTTTTCTAATAATACGACTGACCAACAAAAATGCTGCATCTGTGTTAAATGCTCAGCAATTTGAGGCGTGGAGAATGACAACCAGTTCAAGTTAAATTGTTCCACCGGCAGGTACAGCACGGGGTTAGATACACAGTAAATTTCTCTCCACACCGTCCCATCAAACACACCCAGGGCAGGTCCAGGGGGTTAGATACAGAGTAAAGCTCCCTCTACACTGTCCGATCAAACACTCCCAGGGCAGGTACAGGGGGTTATATACAGAGTAACTTTCTCTCTACACCGTCCCATCAAACACCCCCAGTGCAGGTACAGGGGGTTAGATACACAGTAAATTTCTCTCTACACTGTCCCATCAAACACTCCCAGGGCAGGTACAGGGGGATAGATACAAAGTAAAGCTCCCTCTGCACTGTCCCATCAAACACTCCCAGGGCAGGTACAGGGGGTTGGACACAGATCAAAGCTCCTTCTACACTGTCCCATCAAACACTCCCAGGGCAGGTCCAGCACAGGTTAGATACAGATTAAAGCTCCCTCTATAATGCCCATCAAATACTTCCAGCATAGGTACAGCACCGGTTACATATAGCGTAAACTTCCCGCTACATTGTCCCGATCAAACACTCCAAGGTCAGGTACTGCGGGTTAGATACAAAGGTAAGCTACTGCACAATATCCAATCAAACATTCCTAGAACAGGTGTACAGACTGATACAAAATATTTGTTCAGTGTTTTTGCAATCTCCATATTCCCCATTACTAATTCACCGGCTTGCCCTCTTAGGCACCAAATATTACTTTAGCCATTCTTTTCCTTTTCATATACATATTGGAATCTCTTGCTATCTGAATTTTATATTTCGTACTAGTTTACTTTCACAGTCTAACTTCCCTTTCTTAATCATTTTCAGTCGTTCTTTGCTGGCTTTTCAAAGATTCCCAGGCTTCTGTCCTCCCACTAGTTTTGGCCACTTTGTATGCCCCTGTTTTTAACAGGATACCATCCTTTATTTCTTTCGTTAGCCACGGATCGCTATCCTTTCTCTTACTCCTTTTCCTCCTCACTGGAATATATTTTTCTTAGAGTTGTGAAATATCTCCATAAATATAGACCACTGTTCATCAATCGTCCTAGAATTTAACTGTATTCCCAGTCCACTTTGCCCAATTTTGTCCTCATACCTTCATAGTCTATTTTATTTAATCTTAGTACGCTGGCTTGAGATCCAACTTTCTCACCCTCTCTCTGAATTTGAATTTCAATCATTCCAAGGGGATCCTTTACTCGGAGATTGTTTGTTGATCCAGATCTAAGATAACCTGCCCCCTGGTTGGTTCCGTTCTATACTGCTCAAGGAACCCTTCCCATATACACTCTGTGAACTCCTCCTCAAGGCTACCTGATCAATTTCATTTGTCCAAAGAATATGGTGGTTAAAATCACACATGATTATTGTTGTTCCCATTTTACAAGCCCCCACTATTTCCTGCTTTATGTTCCGACCAACAGAGTTGCTACTATTGGGGGGCCTATAGACTACGCCCACCTGTGACTTTTTCCCCTTATTGTTCCTTATCTCCAGCCAAACTCTTTCAACATCCTGATCGTTTGAGCCAATATCGTTTCTTACAATTGCAGAGATTCCATCCTTTATCAATACAGCTACCCCACCTCCGTTTCCTTTCTGTCTGTCCTTCAGGATTGTCAAGTACCCCTGAATATTTAATTCCCAGTCCTGGTCGCCTTACAACCACTTCTCTGCAATGGCTGTCAGATCATACCCATTTGCATCTATTTTTGCTGTCAACTCATCTATTTTATTACAAATGCTTTACAAATGTTGTATTCTGCCCAGCAACAAACCCAGGACGCGAAGGTTGGAAAATACCCAGACTTACAGCGATGCCGGGAGATCCACAGGCGACAATTCCAGCAAGAATATCGGGAACATCCTCATATCTCCCACAATTGTGTCCTGGTCAAACCGGGTCTGTGCAACGCTCCCAACAATAAGGTCCTGATCATCCCGGGTCTGAGCGGGGCTCCTCAAAATCAGGTCCTGATCATCCCGGGCCTGAGCAACCCTCCGCACAATATGTTTGTACAATATCGTTATAGCTAAAACTGTCATGTCTGAATGTCAGTAAATAATTTACAACAATTATAGAGTCACGCATTTCTCTTCCATGGCAGGTACAGCACGCGGTTATATACAGAGTAAAATTCCCTCTACACGATCCCACCAAACACGCCCAGGGCAGGTAGAGCACGGGGTTAGATACAGAGTAAAGCTCCAGGGGGAGGCAGGCAGAAAGGAAAAAGTGGTGGGGTAGCGTTGCTTGTTAAAGAGGAAATTAACACAATAGCAAGAAAGAACATTAGCCTGGATGATGTGGAATCTGTATGGGTAGACCAGCAGATTAACAAATGGGCTGAAAACGCAAGTGGGATTTGTGCACAGACCATCAAACAGTAGTAATAACGTTGGGGATGGTATCAAACAGGAAATAACGGATGCATGTAATAAAGGTACAGCAGTTATCATGGGCGACTAAATCTGCACACAGATTGGGTTAACCAAGTTGGTAGCAATGCGGTGGAGGAGGATTTCCTGGAGTGTATTAGGGATGGTTTTCGAGACCAATATGTCGAGGAACCAACTAGAGAGCTGGCCATCCTAGACTGGGTGTTGTGTAATGAAAGAGGACTAATTAGCAATTTTGTTGTGCGAAGTCCCCTGGCGAAGAATGACAATAATATGTTAGAATTCTTTATGAAGGTGGAGAGTGACAGTGTTAATTCAGAGGCAAGGGTCCTGAACTTAAGGAAAGGTCACTCCGAAGGTATGAGAAGTGAATTGGCTACGATAGACTGGCAAATGCGACTGAAAGTATTGACAGTGGATAGGCAATGGCACACATTTATAGATTACATGGATGAACTTCAACAAGTGAACATCCCGTTCTGGAGCAAAAATAAAACGGGTTAGGGAGCACAACCATGGCTAACAAGGGAAATAATGTATCGTGTTAAATCCATGGAAGAGGCATCTAATTTGCCGAGAAAAAGCAGCAAAGCTGAGGACTGGGAGAAATTTAGAATTTAGGAGAAGACATAATGTCTAATTAGGATGGTGAAAATAAGGTATGCGCAGAAGTTTGCAGGGAACATAAAAACTCCCTGCCACCTCTCTCTCTCCCTGCCCCCGTTCACTCTCCATGCCCCCGATTTTTCTCACTGCCTTGCTCTCTCTTCCTGCCCTAGTCTCTCGCCCTGCTCCGCTCTCTCTCCCTGCCCCACTTTTTCTCCCTCCCCCGCTCGCCAACGGCTCTCTCTCCCTGCACCACTCTCTCCCCTGCCCCGCTGTCTATCCCTGTCCCGCTGTCTATTCCTGCTCCGCTCGCTATCCCTGCCGCGCTCTCAATCCCTGCCGCGCTCTCTATCCCTGCCTCGCTCTCTATCCCTGCTCCATCGCTCTCTCCTTGCCCCGCTCTCTCTCTCCCTGCCCTCCCTCTCTCGTCACATGCTATGCTCTCTCTCACTGCCCCACTGCTATGTCTCTCTGACCCCGTTCTCTATCTCTGCCCCACTCTCTCTCTCCCTGCCTCCCATTCTCTCTCCCTGCCACGCGCTATCTCCCTGCCCCCCCACGCTCTATCTCCCTCCCCGCCTCTCTCTCTCCCTGCCCTTCTCTCTCTGTCCCTGCCTGCCGCTTTCTCTCGTTGCCGTCCGCACTCACTTCCTTATGACTTTCTCTCTCTCCCTGCCCCCCTTCTCTCTCTCCCTGTCCCGCTCTCTCTCCCTGACCCGCTATCTCTCTCCCTGCTCCGCTCTCTCTCTCCCTGCCCCCTCTCTCCCTCTTCCTGCCCCACTCTCACTCTCTCCCTCTCCCTGACCTGCTCTCCCTCTCTCCCTGCCCGGCTCTCTCTTACTGCCGCGCGCTCTCTCTCCCTGTCCCGCTCTTTTCTCTCTCCCTGCCCTGCTCTCTCTCTCCCTGCCCGCTCTCTCTTTCCCTGCCCCCACCTCTCTCTCTCCCTGCCCCGCTCTCTCTCACTACCATCCACGCTCTCTCTCTCTCTCTCCCTGCCCCACTCTCTCTACCTGCCCTGCGCTCTCTCTCTCGCTGCCTAACTCTCTACTCCTGCCCCGCTCTCTCTCTCCATGCCCCACTCTCTCTCCCTGCCCTGCACGTTTTCTCCCTGCCCCACTCTCTCTCTCTCGCTGCCCTGCTCTCTATCCCTTCGCCGCTCTCTCTATCACTGCCCCGCTCTCTCTCTCCCTGCCCTGCTATCTCTCTCCTTGCCCCGCTCGCTTTCTCCCTGCCACGTTCTCTCTCTCCCTGCCCTGCTATCTCTCTCCCTGCCCCGCTCGCTCTCTCCCTGCCACGCTCTCTCTCTTCATGCCCAACCCGGTCGCTTTCTGTCTGCTCCACTCCCTAGTGGGATATATACACAAGACATAACCCGTATGATACATTGGGAATGTTTATTGGACAGTGTAGAAGAAACTATGCTCTGTAGCGAGACCATGCTCTAGTTGTGATCAGATCAGACTTGGTCGTATTAAATGTGGAGCAGGCTCGAAGAGCCGTGTGGCCTGCTCCTGCTCCTATTTCTTATGTTCTTATGTCTTTATGCTGTTAAATGTACCGTGTATGTCAATCTGTCCACCCATCCCTCCCGCTTGATGGTGCATCAGCGAGTTCACACTGAGGAGAGCAGTGCAAGGAAGGGAGTGCAGGGGTCCCATGCGTCCGGCCCCTGCAAAACAGATGCACGGCTTTGGGTAATTTTGAGGGGGATGACTCATCAGGTGGAGCAGCAGCATCCAAGGTCAAGGCACAGTGTGTGTCTCTGCTGCACAGCAGGGCAGGAAAATCAGTTGGAAAGCTCGAGTGAGAGGGGATTCGATTGTAAGGGAAATAGATCGGCGTTTCTGGAGCCGCAACCGAGACGCCAGGATGTTATGTTGCCTCCCTGGTGCAACAGTGAAGAATGTCTCGGAGCGGGTGCAGGACATTATGAAAAGGGCGGGTGAACAGCCAATTGTCATGATGCTGTATGTTCCGACGATCCAGGGAAGAAAAAGGTATGAGATCCTACGAGACAAATTTCGCGAGGTAGGAGCTAATTTAAAAGGTTGGATCTCAAAGGTAGTAATCTCAAGATTGGAACCAGTGCCATGTAACAGTCAGAGGAGGAATCGCAGGATAGCTCAGATGAATACATGGCGTGAGGAGTGGTGCAAGAGGTCAGGATTCAAATTCCTAGGACATGGGAACCGGTTCTGGGGGAGGTGGGAAAAGTACAAACAGGACTGTCTGCACCTGGGCAGGACCGGATCCAATTCCTAGGGGGAGCGTTGGTTAGTGATGTTGGGGAGGACTTAAACTAACATCACGGGGGATGGAAACCTATGCAGGGAGATAGAGGAAAGTAAAATGGAGGCAGAAGCAAAAGATAGAAAGGGGAATAGTAAAGGTGGAGGGCAGATAAACCCAAGGCAAAAAACCAAAAGGGCCGCATAACAGAAAAATTATGTAGAGGCAAAGTGTGTTAAAAAGACAAGCTTGAAAGCTCTGTGCCGCAAAGCGAGGAGTATTCGAATTAAGCTGGACGAATTAACTGTTCAGACAGCAGAGAATTGATATGATGTATTATGCATCACAGAGACATGGCTCCAGGTTTACCAAGGCTGGGAACGCAACAGCCAGAGGTATTCAACATTTAAAAGGATAGGAGAGAAGAAAAGGAGGCGGGGTGACTTTACGATTAAAGAGGAAATTATGCTATAGTAAGGAGGGACATTAGCCTGGATGATGTGGAATAGGTATGGTGGAGCTGTGGAATTCCAAAGGGCAGAACACGTTAGTGGGAATGTGTACAGACCACCAAACAGGAGTCGTGATGTTGGGGACAGCATCAAACAAGAAATAAGCGGTGTGTGTAATAAAGGTACATCAGTTATCATGGACGAATTTAATCCACATATTGATTGGGCTAACCACACTGGTAGCAATGTGCTGGGGGATAATAACCTGGTGTGTATTAGGGATGGTTTCTAGACCAATAAGTCTGGGAACCAACTAGAGAGCTGGCCATCATAATGTGATGTGTAATGAGAGGGAACTATTTAGCAATCTATTTGTGCGAGGCCCCTTGGGGAAGAGTGACCACAATATGGTAGATTTCATTATTAAGATGGAGAGTGACACAATTAATTCGGAAACTGGGGTGCTGAACTTAAGGAAAGGTAACTTCGACGGTATGAGGCGTGGATTTCTAGAACAGACTTGCAAAGGATACTTAAAGGGTTGATGGTATTTAAACAATGGCAAACATTTAAAGATTACATGGATGAACTTCAGCAATTGTACATCTCTGTCTAGAGTAAAAATAAAACGGGGAAGGTGGCTCAACCATGGCAAACAAGGGAAATTAAGGATCGTGTTAAAGCCAAGGAAGAGGCATATAAATTGGCCAGAAAAAGCAACAAACCAGAGGGCTGGGAGAAGGTTAGTATTCAACAGAGGAGGACTAATGATTTAATTGAGAGGGGAACATTTATTACGAGAAGAAGCTTGCAGGTACGTAAAAACTGATTGCAAAAGCGTCTAAAGAAATGTGAAGAGAAAAAGATTAGTGAAGGCAAATGTAGATCGCTTGCAATCGGATTCAGGTGAATTTATAATGGGGAACAAAGAAATGGCAGATGGATTGAACAAATACTTCGGTTCTGTCTTCATGAAGGAATGCAACAATAACCTTCCGAATGTATTAGCGGAAAATGGGTCTCGTGAGGAGGAACTGAATGATATCCTTATTAGGCAGGACATTATTTTCGGGAAATTGATGGGATTGAAGGCCGATAAACACCGGGAGCCTGACAGTCTGCAACCAGAGTACTTAAGAAAGTGGCCCTCGAAATAGTGGTTGCATTGGTGATCATTTTCCAACAGTCTTTCGATTCTCGATCTGTTCCTATGGACTGGAGGTTAGCAAACGTAGCACCACTTTTTAAAAAAGAATGGAGAGAGAAAACTGATAATTATGGACGAGTTAGACTGACATCAGTCGTGGGGAAAATGTTGGAATCAATCGTTAAGGATGAATAGCAGTGCATTTGGAAAGCAGCGACAAGATCGGATCAAGTCAGTATGGATTTATGGAAGGGAAATCATGCTTGTCGAATTGTCTGGCATTTTTTTGGGATGCAACTAGCAGAGTGGACAAGGGAGAACCAGTGGATGTGGTGTATTTGACTTTCAAAAGGCTTTTGACAAGGTCCTGCACGAGAGATTGGTCTGCAATATCAAAGCGCATGTTATTGGCGGTAGTGTACTGACGTGGATAGAGAACTGTTTGGCAGACAGGAAGCAGAGAGTCGTGATAAATGTTCCTTTTCAGAATGGCAGGCAGTGACTAGTGGAGTGCAGCAGTGCACAGTGCTGTGACCCCAGCTCTTTATAATATACATTAACGATTTAGATGAAGGAATTAAGTGTAATATCTCCAAGTTTGCTGATGACACTAAACTGGGTGGCGGTGTGAGCTGTGAGGAGGAGCTTAAAGGGCTGCAGGGTGACTTGGGCAGGTAAGGTGAGTGGACAAATGCATGGCAGATGCAGTATAATGTGCAATTGGTGGCAAAAATACGAAACGCAGAATATTATCTGAATGGCGGCAGATTAAGAAAAGGGGAGATGCAACCAGACCTTGGTATCATGGTTCATCAGTCATTGAAAGTTGACATGCAGGTACATCAGGCAGTGAAGAAGGAAAATTGCAGTGTGGCCTTTATAGCACGTGGATTTGTGGATAGGAACAGGGAGGTCTTACTGCAGTTGTACAGGGCTTTGGTGAGGCCTCACCTGGGGTATTGTGTTCAGTTTCTTCTCCTAATCTGAGGAAGGACGTTCTTGCTATTGCGGCAGTGCAGCGAAGGTTCACCAGACTGATTCCCGGGATGGCAGGACTGTCATGTGAGGTGAGACTGGAGACAACTGCGCCTTGATTCACTGGAGTTTAGAAGGATGAGAGGGGATCTCACAGAAACGTATAGGATTCTGAGGCAACTGGAGAGGTTGGATGTGCGAAGAATGTTCCCGATGTTAGGGAAGTCCAGAACCAGGAACTTTGTCTTAGGACATGAGGTTTGCCATTTAGGACTGAGATGAGCCGAAACTTCTTCACTCAGAGAGTTCTTAACCTATGGAATTCCTTGCCGCAGAGAGTTGTTGATGCCACTTCATTGGATATATTCAAGAGGGAGTTAGATATGGCCCTTACGGCTAAGGGGATCAAGGGGTATGGAGTGAAAGTAGGAAAGGTGTATTGAGCGAATGTTCAAGCCATGATCTTATTGAATGACGGTGCACTCTCGAAGTGCAGATTGGCCGACTGTTGCACCTATTTTCTCTGTTTCTCTCTGTCTATGTTCACCTGCTCCCAGTGTGGGAAGGGAGGTACTTATTAGAGTTATCTGCTGAAACGCACACCGAGCAGTTCACAAAAGATTCCCCCTGTTCACTTCTGATGTTAGTGCTAGTTTGAATCACATCAAGGTCTGAACTGAACCTGAGCTGTGGTTAATATTCTGGATATATTTTTCAAATAAAGGAAAGAGTGATGGGCTTTTAAAGGCTTACTTCCAATACTGCAAATTAACAAGTATGTCGTCAATACAACCGAAGATAAGATTAATTCTTCTGGCCGGACGTTGCAATTGGATTACTCTGTGAATGATCTGAGCCATCACGATCTGTTCAGTAGTGCCACCTGCGTCCAGCAGATGGGGATGTCCCACAACTTAATTCCAACTGAGAGGCGCGGAAATGTACCCGAGAAAAGTATGTGTGAGGAGAGCTCAGGGTCAGATTCTGAGCATACAGCTCCCCACAGGGTCATCACACACTGCACCCTCCCTGGGGCAGCTCTGGGTCAGACACTGTACATACTGCACCCTACAGGGACATCACAAACTGCACCCTCCCTGGGGAAGCTCAGGGTCAGACACTGAACATACTGCACCCTACAGGGACATCACACACTGCCCCTCCGTGGGGCTGCTCAGCGTTAGACTCACCACTTACTGCATCCCACAATGACATTTCACACTGCCCCCTCCCTGGGGCAGCTCAGGGTCAGACACTGAGCATTCTGCACCCCACAGCGTCATCACACTTTGCCCGCTCCTTGGGGCATCTCAGGGTCAGACACTGCACCCCAAAAGGACATCAACCACCGCCCCTCCCTGGGGTATCTCAGTTCAGAAATTGCACCCCACATTTCAAAACACACTACCCCCTCCCTGGGGCAGCTCAGGGTAAGACTCACGCCTTACTTCACCCCACTGGACATCACGCACTGCCTGCACCCCGGGGCAGCTCAGGGTCAGATACTGAACATACTACACCGCAGAGGGACATCATACACTGCCCGGTCCCTAGAGCAGCTCAGGGTCTGACACTGCAGCACACAAGGACATCACACACTGCCCCGTCCCTGGGGCAGCGTGGGTCAGACTCACGCCTTACTGCACCCCACAGGGACATCACACACGGCGCCCTCTCTGTGGCAGCTCAGGGCCAGACACTGAACTCACTGCACACCATAGGGACATCACACACTGCACCCTCCTTGGGGCAGCTAAGAATCAGAAACTGCACCCCACAGGGAAATCACACATTGGCCGCTCCCTGGGGCAGCTCAGGGACATGACCTCAACAAAATGCACCTCACAGGGTGATCACAACCTGCATGCACCTGTAAGAATACCGGCTTCGTAGAATATTTTGAGGGATGAGGTATTGCAAGTGTAAAATGAACCAAAGACGTTCATTGAAAAGCTTGCTTCTGCAAAGACGAAGACACTGCTTTGGATTTTCTGCTGACGTAAGGTTCTGGCTCTGCCACCAGTTACTATGGTGTTACATCACACATTATCAATCGGAAACAAACATATTATCACTGGGAAATAGCACCGAGGAGCTCAGATCTGTTTTAGTTTATCGCTTATCTCGCTTCTCTGAACGTAGAATCACAAAGAACATTTGCAAACTGTTGAAAATAATAAATGAAAAATCGTTTTTACAAATCAAACTGTAATGCACTTAGTTAGTACTCATTGCTATCAAAATCCTGTGTTGCGTCGTCAGCATGGAAGCTGAAAAACATAACAGAAAAAGCTTGTACTGAGGTTGAAGATAAGATCTGCCAAAACCAATGCCTGGAGACAGAGGGTCACAGGCTCCAGACTGGGAAGATGTGGATCTAAAGGAGTGTAAGAGCGAAATACCTGAATTAGGGGTAAAGTAATTAGGTGTAATTTAAATAAAGTAAAAAATTCTGAGAGCAAGAATTAAAGTGCGTTCATGATGGAATAGCTGTATTTGGCAGAAACACTACAGTCAGAGAAATTCTCTAAGGAGATAAGTGCACCCATAAGATTTATGTTGACACCTCACAAATATAATGAGAGGAGGCCACGATGTTCCATCCACAGGAGATAACAGGGACAATGCCTCTTTTAAGCAGAGGGTAGTCATATGCCTGCCAAGAACATTAGTCTGACAATTAGCCTAGTAGACCTTCGCAGAAAAGTAACACAAAACCTGCAGAGGCTTTTCCCCAGCAACAGTCGCCAGAACTGAATGTTCCAATGGAGTCATTAGAATTTACTGTATCCAATAAAATTAATGTAACTGTACCACCAAATGAAATTGCTGTAACCTGTATTAACCAATGGAACACTTCCTCGCGTAGTTCCACCATTTTGACTGTATTTGAACTGTATAAGAATGTAACTGCGTAGATGTCCCATGAGATCGGCGTTGAGAGCAGTCAGTATCAGTACTAATGAGGCTGGATCTCCGTTGTTTAATCTGGTTTTAATAAACAACACTTTTTCTTTATAAATGACCTTTCGTGTGTGTGTTATATTTTTAATAATCCACAACAGGAGATACACGCTAGGACAGATTTTTCGGTGGCTCCGTTCCTGGGGTGTATCTTCGTGAATTTGGATTATTCTCATCGTCATCGTGTCAGGAAAGGCACCGATCCAGAGAGGGGCAGACGGTATACCAGTAGCAGGAATGAGGAATAATCCTTCCTCCTTACCAAATCACCATCACGAGTAATATCATTCTCATTTTTAATTCGAAAATTCTGCTCAACTCCGTTATTAATTCTCGCTTATTCTTAAATAAAATCTGAACTATTCGCACTGTGGTGTCAGCTTCAGTCTTTTGAGCGGACAGTCCAAAGAGAGTTCCAATTTAATCTTACGCAGGCACATCACACACTGCCCCCTCGTCGGGGCAGCTCACAGTCACTCACTGCTCAAAGTGCCACCACCTGACCCCACCCCCCACCCCCCACAGGGACATCACACACTGCTTCCTCCTTGGGGCAGCTCACGGTCAGACACTGAACACACTGCACCCCACAGGAACATCACACATTATCCCCTCCCTGGTGCAGCTCACGATCAGACACTGAAAACACTGCACCCCACAGGGACATCACACATTACCCCCTCCCTGGGGGAGCTCAGTGTCAGACACTGAACACACTGCACCCCAAAGGAACATCACACATTATCCCCTCCCTGGGGCAGCTCAGGCTCAGACACTGAACACACTGCCCTCCACAGGGACATTCGACAAAGCCGGCTCAGGTTCATTCGCTGCATAAAATGCCAACGCCCCCACAGAGACATCACACACTGCCCCCTCATTGGCGCAGCTGAGGTTCAGACACTGCACCAAACAGGGACATCACACACTGCCCCCTCCCTTGGGCAGCTCACAGTCACTCACTGCTCATAGTGCTCCCCACGCCCCCGACCACACATTGACGTCACACACTGCCTGCTCCCTGGGGCAGCTCAGGATCAGACACTGCACCCCACAGGAACATCACGCAACGACATTTCCCTAGGGCAGCTGAGGGTCAGACACTGCACACCACTGGGACATCACACAGTGCCCCCTCCCTGAGGCAGCTCAGGTCAGACACTGCAACCCACAGGGACATCACACACTGCCCCATCCCTGTGGCAGCAAAGGGTCAGACTCAGAACGTACTGCACCCTACAGGGACATCACACACTGCTCCCTCCCTGGGGCAGCTCAGGGTGAGACACTGCACCCCACAGGGACATCACACTCTGCCCCATCCCTGTGGCAGCTAAGGTTCAGATTCAGAACCTACTACACCCTACAGGGACATCACACACTGCTCCCTCCCTGGGGCAGCTCAGGGTGAGACACTGCACCCCACAGGGACATCACACACTGCCCCATCCCTGTGGCAGCTAAGGGTCAGACTCAGAACGAACTACACCCCACACGGACATCACACACTGCTCCCTCCCTGGGGCACCTCAGGGTGAGACACTGCACCCCACAGGGACATCACACTCTGCCCCCTCCCTGTGGCAGCTAAGGGTCAGACTCAGAACGTACTGCACCCTACAGGGACATTATACACTGCCGCCTCCCTGGTGCAGCTCAGGTTCAGACACTGCACCCACAGGGACATCAAACACTGCCCCCTCCCTGGGGCAGCTCAGGGTCAGACTCTGAACATACTGCACACCACAGGGACATCACACACTGCCCCCTCCCTGGGGCAGCTCAGGGTTAGACTCTGAACATACTGCACCCCACAGGGGTATCACATACTGCCCGCTCCCTGGGGCAGTTCAGCTAAGATACTGAACATACTGAACCCCACAGGGACATCACACACTGCCCAATCCATGGGGCTGCTCAGGGACATGACCTGAAGAAACTGTACCTCACATGGAGATCACAAATTGCATCCACCTGTAAGAACACTGGCTTTGGAGAGTATTTTTCAGGATGAGGCATTGCAAGTGTAACAAGAACCAAAGACTTTATTTGAAAAACTAGCTTCTGCAATGACTAACACATGGCTTTGGAGTTTCTGCTGACGCAAGGATCTAGCTCTGTCACCAGTGACGATGGTGTTTGAATTACACATTATCACTGGGAAACACACGTATTATCACCAGGAAGTAACATCGGTGAGCTCAGAACTTTCTTTTTTGGTTGCGCATCTAGCTTCTTTCAAGGTAGATTCACACAGAAAATTTGCAAACTGTTGAAAATAATAAATAATGTAGTTTCACCTTCAGTACATTGAGCAGACAATCCAAAGAGACTTCCAATTTCATCTTACACAGGGACATCACACACGGCCCCCTCCCCGGGGCAGCTCAGTTTCACTCACTGAACAATATGCCCTGCCCCCCACACCCCACGGGGACACCACACACTGCTACCACCCCGGGGCAGATCACGGTCACTCACTGCACATAATTCCCCCCCCCCCCCCCCGCCCACACAGGGACATCACACACTGCCCCCTCCATGGGGCAGCTCACGGTCACTCTCTGCCCCTACTGGGAAATCACAGGATGTCAATCCGGGGGAAGCTCACTTTTATGAACTGCACATACATCAACCCACATTGACATAAAAACATCCCCCACCCGAAGGTAGCTCGGCGTCATAAAGTGAAAAGGCTGCACCCTTGCGGTGATGTGCACACTGCCCCCACCCTGGGGAAGTCAGTGTTGGAGGAATTGCAGCTAGAAGTGAATCTACTCCACACCTTCTTGCCATGAATCCAGAATCTGACCCGTACCGAATCCAGCCATTCCCGGCTGCAGTCTGTGAAGCCACTGACACCACGGGAATCTCACAAACAGTACAGAAAATTACAGTCGCTCCCACCGCAGACCCCACATGTTAGGGCAATCGACCTGGGATAGTGGGAACATTGTCTCTCCAAAGGATTGTTTGCTCCATCCTCTCCCAGAACCCAAAGCATTGGCTAACAGACCTGGGCGATTGGGTGACGAAACGGAAGAAGACATCTCTCCCCCATTCCAGACCCCACAGGTGAACAGCTCTCTCATTTCTCCACAGCAGCTATACTCCCTTGAAGATGCTGACTCTGGCTCGGGTGAGAATTAATCGCTGATCATCTTCGATTGATACCACAAGTCATACAATTGAAACCTCTCATCGGCCACTGTCCGAGTCTCAACCAGAACCTCTCTCACGGTCTCCTGTCCGACGCCCCCCCGCCCCCTCACCAGTCCCAGTGCAGACTAAACCACACCTTCACTCATCATCCCCTGTCCCAGTCTGAACCAGACTGACACAGACCCTCCTTCACCAGTCCTGTCGCAGATTGATTCAGATACTCTCACCAGTCTCTTTTTCAGGGTGAACAAGACGGAACCAGATCCGCTCACCAGTCCCTGTCCAATGCTGAAGCACAATCGTCTCCACTAGCTCCTGTCCCATTCCGTAGCAGACTGAAACAGACACTGCCTCACGAGCGCCTGTCCCAGACTGAATCAGACTTAACCAGATGCTCTCACCATCCACTGTCCGTCTGCAACAGAGTGAAATCGACCCGATCACAAGGCACTGTCACAGTATGCACCAGACGGAAGTGGACCTCCATCACCATCCTCTGTCCCAGTATGAAAAAGACTGACCCAAACCATCCCTTACCATCTCCTGTCGCAGTGTGAACCACACTGAGCCAAATCCTCTGTCACCAGCCTCTGTCCCATCCTGAACCAATCTGAATCAGACTCATCCTCACCGTCCACTGAATTAGTCAGAACCAGACTGACCCAGACCTCCTTCACAATTCACTGTCCTATTGAGAACCAGACTGACCCAGACCTCCTTCACAATTCACTGTCCAAGTCTCAATCAGATTGACCCAGACCGGTCCCCGCCAGCCCCTGTACCAGACAGAAATAAACTGAACCAAACCTACTGCACCAGCCACCGACTCGGTCTAAACCAGGCTGAAGCAGAATCTCCCGAATCAGTCCCTCTCCCAGTTTGAACAAGAAACTCCCTAATCAGTTGATGTCCCAGACTGAACCAGAAACTCCATAATCGGTCCCTGTCCTAGTCTCAGCCAGAAACGTCCTAATCAGTTCCTCTCCAAATCTGAACCAGAAACTCCATAATTAGTCTCTATCCCAGAGTGAACCAGACCCTCGCTCATCAGATCCTGTCACAGTCTGAACCAGAAAGATCTCAATCAGTCCCTGTCACAGAATGAAACAGAACTTCCCTAATCAGTCCCTATCCCAGACTGATCCAGAAACTCCCGATTCAGTCCCTATCCCAGACTGAACCAGAAACTGCCGAATCAGTCTCTATCCCAGACTGAACCAGATACTCCCTATTCAGTTCCACTCGTTGTCTGAACCAAAAACTCCATAATCAGTCCCTGTCCCAGACTGAATCAGGAACTCCCGAATCAGTTCCTGTCACAGGCTGAACCAGAAACTCCCTGATCAGTCCCTGTCCCACGGTGAACCAGAAACTCCATAATCAATCCCTTTCCCAAACTGAACCAGAAACTGCCTTATCAGTCCCTTTCCGAAAGTGAACCAGACCCTGCCTCATCAGATCCTGCCCTAGTCTGAACCAGAAGCTGCCTAATCAGTTCTGTCCTGGACTGAAACAGAAACTCCCTAACCAGTCCCTGTCCCAGTATGAATCAGAAACTCACTAATCAGTTCCTGTCCCAGGCTGAACCAGAAACGCCCTAATCTGTACCTATCTCCGAACGGACCAGAAACTCCGTAATCACTCCAATGTCCATGTCTGAACCAGAAACTCCCTAATCATTCCCCGCCTTAGTCTAAAACAGACCCTCCCTAATCTGTTCCTCTCCCAGACTGAATACAAAACTCCCTATTCAGTCCCTGCCGCAGACTGAACGAGAAGCTCCCTAATCTGTACTTGTCGCAGTCTGAACCAAAAACTCCCTCATAAGTCCCTGTCCCAAACTGACCCAGACACTCCGTAATCAATCCCTGTCCCAGTCTGAACTAGAAACTCCCTCATCAGCCGCTGGCCCAGACTGAACCCGAAAGTCCCTAATCAGTCCCTGTCCCAGACTGAAACAGGAACTGCCTTTTCAGTCCAACTCCCAGTCTGAATCAAACGCTCATTAATAAGAACCTGTCCCAGTCTGAACAAGAAACTACCTAAGTCGTCGCTGTCTCAATCTGAACCAGACCCTTCCAAATCAGACACTTTACCAGGCTGAACCAGAAACGCCCTAATCAGTCCCTGTCCCAGACTGAACCAGACCATCCCTAATCAGTATCTGTCCCAGTCCGAACCAGACCCTCCCGAAACAGTCCCTGTCCCAGACTGATCCATCAACTCCATAATAAGCCCCGCTCCCAGTCTGAACCCGAAGCTCCCCAATCAGGCCCTATCCCTGTCTGGACCAGAGCCTCCCTATTTTTCCCTGTCCCAGTCTGAACCCGAAACTCCCTTATCGTTCCCTTTCCCAGAATGAACCTGACCCTTCCTAATCAGTGCCTGTCCCAGTCTCAAACAGAATCTCCCTTATTCGTCGTTTTCCCAGACTAAAGCAGACCCTTATGTAATCAGTCCTTGTCTCAGAATGAACCAGAAACTCGCTAATCTGTCCCTGTTCAAGTCGGAATCAGAAATACCCTAATTACGCCTGTCCCAGTCTGAACCATAAACTCCCTAATCAGGCCCTGTCCCAGTCTGAATCAGAAACTCGCTAATCATTCTCCTGCCCCAGTATGAACCAGACCATCTCTAATCAGCCCCCGTCACAGTCTGAACCAGACCCTCCCTAATCAGCCGCTGTCCCAGTCTGAACCAGACCCAGCGGTCACACATTTAATTTGTATAAGGCTAGCACTCGGGTAGATGGAAGGAGCTGGTAAATTACCGGGTAATGAATGGACATCTGGAACAAGGTGTCATTTCATGTGGTGAATGCAATTTCGCTAAGTTCCTTCAACTGAGAGCTGGATCTCAGGGAATTCACGGTTAGAGTGATCTTCTGTATAACCGAGATTGTACCCAGAGGAATTTCATAGATTTTTTCCCCAAATTGGAGTGTTTGTTTCTGCTTGTTTTCCTGTCCCATGAGATCACACTAGTTTGGTTTGGTAGGCGTGTATATATTGTAGTACACAAGGTGTCGGAATTGTGTTATGCAAGCACGGTGGAAAAGAGTGTCTTTACCTGTCTGTAAATATTCAAATATCTCTATAATTCACGCCGCTTTCTGTATTTGGACATTTAATCGTATTCTGTCGCAGTACTGACAGAGAACTCATTGGCCCAGTGCTTTCGAATGAGACGTCAGATCATGACCCAGGAAATGATGGACATACATGGTCCCATGGGAGAAGGTTTGAGATTTCTCCCCTCTGCCGATGCAGAATAACCGGTTATTGCTCACACATACTTCATTGAAGAGATAGATAAATATATAATCGTATCAATAGGCCACCTCGTAGTGAACACGTGACACCCTCAGTGATACGGGTACCAGTTCCCCAATCGGAACATACATCAACAAAATGATTTGCTTTACTTCTTCTTCAACCACTATACACAAACTGAACATTTAATTCAGTCTCACTGAGAGTATCAACGATGAATATAAGAGCAGACCGGTTATGCTTCAACTGCATAAAACACTGGTTCAGCCACAGTTAGAGTACAATTCCTGCACATCTACTACAGGAAAGATGTGATTGCACAAGAGAGGGTACAGAGGATATTTAAGAGGATGTTGCCTGGACTGGAGAATGTTGGCTATGAGGCAAGGTTGGATAGGCTGCGGTTGGCTGCTTTCGAACAGAGAAGGGAGACATTGTTGAGATGTATAACATTATGAAGGGACTAGAGAGAGTGGATATTTCCCTTAGCAGAGTGGCCAACAACCAGGGTCACAGACTTAAAGTAATTGGTAGACGGTTTAGAGGGGATTTGAAGGGAAATGTATTCATGCCAAGAGTGGTGGGGGTCTGGAACGCACTGCCTGAAAGGAATGTAGAGGTAGAATTGCTCACCACATTTAAAAAGAGCATTGGATGTGCACTTAAACTGCTGTAACCCACAGGGATACGAACCCAGAGCTGGATGGTTGGGTTAGACTGGATAGCTCTTGGACGGCCTGTGGATACAGGATAGGTCAAAAATGACCTCCATCCGTGCTTTGAATTTCTATGATTCTATGATCGTGCTGACCGAGAGCCTGGAGATTATAGTTAGATATATTTGTGTAAAAATTATATAATTCAAGAAGTTTTAATTTGAAGGACATTGTTCGGAGAAAAAGTAATCCTATCTCGACAACAATATTACCAGGTGGATAGAGTGGGTTGGTACCTAATGATAAACAGCACGTATTTGAGTGAGAGACGGTCGGGGAGTGCACTGATGTTTTCAGGGTTGTTGGGGAAGGGGAAATGAGGGGTTGTAGCAGATTGCGTCAAGAGCAGCGTCAACCCCTGTTCACCATCCTACAGGGCGCGGAGGAATGAAAAGGATATCACTGCTTTATTCTCAACGCTATTGGCATCCCGTGAAATATAAACAGACGAGTTACCTCCTCCTGGTCCCAGGTATCTTTAACCTGTTTCTTGCCAGTTAGTCATTTCGATTCACATAACCGAGAACGGTCGCATAGTGGTTATATTACTGGACTAATAATCCAATAACGACCTGGAGATATAAAAGCCCACTATGGCAGCCGGGGCATTTCAGTACAGTTACTTAATTAAATCTGCAATAAAAAGCTATTGGCAGTAATTGTGACCAGAAAGCTACCGTAATAGTGAAAACAACATTTCCGGATTTTCTTAAAAGCCCATCTATTAAACTCCTTCATTACAGGGAAATCTACCGTACTTACCCAGTCTGGCATATATTTGTGACTCCAGACCAAGAGCGCGGATCCAGATTTAGTTTAGGTCTAAGTGATCTCTGAAACGGTCTACCGAGCCATTCAGTTGTACCGAGAACAACGGATGCAGAAGGCGGTTCACCACCACCTTCTCAAGGACTGTTAGGGATGGGCAATAAATCACGGCCTTGCCAGCGACGGCCACATCCCATAAACGGATAAATAAAATGAACCCTGTACCAATGGAACTTTCTTGTACTCTTCCAGCAACACTATACGCTGCTACCAACAATGGTATGGTTAACAAAGAAAATATTTCCCAGGCTTCAAAAACAATAGCTCCTCAATACCATTGACCTTTTCTGCAAGATTTACATAGAATAACCAAAGAAAGCAGGCCGATTTCTCCAAACAGGGAGGGCATGGAGGATAATTCCGACTGTAAGCACTCGACATCGAGATCTGGCACCAAAGTGTCAGCTTTGTCTCAATGGGAGCACTAACTTCAGTGGCGGAAAGTCAGAGGTTCCAGCCTCACACCACATACTTCAGCATATGCTCGAGGCTGGCACTCCAGTGCACTACTGAGGGAGTGGGCCAACGTCCATAGTGCTGTCTTTTGTGTGAGATATGAAACCAAGGCCCCATCTACTTGCTCGGATTCCATGACATTATGTACACAAACAGTAAGCTTTTCTTTAGTCGCTTTTGCCACATGCCTGATATCAATGATTTTATTACCAACAACGTTCACATTATTCCCCAAACCAAAACCCGATGCATTAATCTATCCCTTATAACAAGTCAGTAAAAGTAAGGATGGTAACCCATAACAGTTAATACTAAACCAAGTCATATATTACTTAACTAATTACATTTAAAAGCAATCACAGAATGACACAGCACAGAATGAGGCCATTCGAACCATCATGATTGTGTAGGCTCTATGAAAGTGCTACCCATTAGTCCCACTAAAGTGCTCTTTCCCCATTATCCTGTGAATGTTTCCCTTTAAACGATATATCCAATTACATTTTGAAAGTTACCGTTGAAGCGGCCTCAAAAACCTTTTCGAGCAGTGCATTCCAGATCATGATAACGTGGTGCATAAAAAACTCTCCTCATCAGCCCAGTGGCTATTTATTTGGTATATAACTTAAATACGAATGAGAGGTGATCTTATCGAAACGTATAAGATTACGAGGGGCTCGACAAAGTGGATGCAAATGGGATGTTTCCACTGATGGGGGAGACTAGAATTAGGAAGCATGATCTTAGAATAAGGGGCCGATAATTTAACACTGAGATGAGAAGGCATTTCTTCTCTCAGAGGGTTGTAATTCTGTAGAATTCGCTGCCTCAGAGAGCTGTGGAAGCTGGGTCATTGAAGAACTTTACGATAGAGAGAAACAGTTTCTAAACCGATAAGGGAATACGGGGACATTGGTAGCGGACAGGAATGTTGACCTGAGTCCTTGATCGGATCAGCCATGATGATATTAAATGGCGGAGCAGTCGCGAGGGGCCATATGGTCCACTCCTGCTCCTATTTCTTATGTTCCTATGTTCTTATGTAAATATGTGTCCGATGGTACAGCCCCTCTTCCCAGTAGAAGCAGTCTACCCTATCTGTCGTGTAAATAAATACAATAATGTTGATCACCTCTGTTAAATCTCGTCGTATTCCACTTTGCTCGAAGAAGAAGTATCGCAGCCTCTCTATTCTCTCCATGTGACGGGATTCCCTCATCCCTGGGATATTTGTGTTAAATCCCTCAGCATCATCTTCAAGGCAGATATACTTCACATAACGTAGAGCCAGGAATTGGACACATTACTCGAGATTAGACCTCATCACTAATTTACAAAGATTTCGAATGACTTCCTTGTGTTTATACTCTATGTAATATAAGAATTAGGAACAGGAGTAAGCCATCTTGCCCCTCGAGCCTGCTCCGCCTTTCAAATAGATTTTGGCTGATCTGGCCGTGGACTCAGCTCCACTTACCCGCCCGCTCTCCGTAACCCTCAATTCCCTCATCGGTTAAAAATCCATCCATCTGTGATTTGAATGCACTCAATGAGCTAGCCTCAACGACTTCCTTGGGCAGAGAATTCCACAGATTCACAACCCTCTGGGAGAAGAAATACCTTCTCAACTCGGTTTTAAATTGGATCCCCCGTATTTTGAGGCTGTGCCTCCTAGTTCTAGTCTCCCCGACCAGTATAACAACCGCTCTGCCTCTATCTTGTAATTATCCTTTGGCATACCATGATGTGGATTTTTTATTTCGTTATTTTCCTTTCTAATCCTCTGCTTGAATTCCGGGGTCAATGATTGGGCATCCTTTTGTTTCTGGGGTCGTTTTGCTTTGGGCTATTGTGATGTTTGGGATCTCTATCTTACACAAGAACATTCCCCAAAAGTAACCATTACCGCATTGTGATTCACAAATGGGCTTGGGTGTAGTCCCCTCCAGTTCCCTGGTGATGTTTTATCTTACCACACACACTTGTGTGGATTTCCTTGGTTCGAGCTATTCGTGCATGTCCATGATTGGTTCAGCCATGACGGACCCTTTTTCAGGTTTGTCCGTTCCACTTCAATTCGCCCCCTTTTTCATTTTCCGTGAAAGATTGAGTTTGTATTGGAAATATTTTATTGATAGCCCTCTGGACAACTTATCACTGGGTCGTGGTATAAGAAGGAGTTACCCAGTATTCCTCCGACTAGGACACAGGTCCTGTAAAACACAACATGTTTTCCGGCATCACCAGTCGATTAGGGTTTCATGTTATGCATAATGTTTTAACTGTATCCAATGTGTCCACCGTCCGGTTCCCCTTATCGCCACAAACATGCAGCTGTCGCTTGCCATTATTACCTGGTGAGTGCCTGTCCATTTTGCTGAGAATCCTGGCTTTTTGGCGTATATTTCTACCGTTACCTTCCTCCCAATCTGGTTTCCGAGCCTTTTGTTCCTTGGTGCCAGCTTCCCAGTCCTTGGTCACTTGCTGATCCCTGGTGTATGCCTCAGATCTTGTAATTGTTAACATAATTGCGTCACTAATCTCCCTATTCGGTCCCGGTAGGATCTGACTGACGTCCGATATCATCACTCCCCATCACAAGAAAGGCAGGTGATCTCATTGCTCTTCCTGTCATTAGTTCGAAAGGCGTGCGGCTAGTGGTCCGGTTTCGGCTCGCCCTGAACTTCGTTAAAATAAGGGTCACTATATCTACTCATCTTTTTCCTCTTTCGTTGATCAATTTGGCCAGTGCCTTCTTCAGTGTCCTATTCATTCGTTCTACTTATCCGGATGATTCCGGAAGATAGGGGATATGGAATTTTTGCCCGTTTCCCATTAGGCAGCATGTTTGTTTCATTACTTGTCAGTGAGGTTTGTAACCTGATCTGAGTCTATCAGTAAGGGCAATCCTCAACTAGGTATAATTTCTTCTGCTAATATTCTAGCCACCGTCTCATGGAGCAATTTTTGTTGTGATTGCTTCTCCCCATTTTCTGAATTGATCTATTATAACCAAGCACTACATTTTCCCCTGGTGATTTGACAGTGGGCCCATGAAGCCTGTCAGCATGTTTTACCATGCTCCCTTTTGTCGGGGTTGCTCTCTCATTCTCAACTTTGTTTTTCCACCAAGGTAATGCTTTGCGCATGTTAAGCACTTCCTACAGTAATTTTCTTTATCTCTTCCCATTCCCTTCCACCACCAACATCGGGACATTGAACTCGTCATGCATATCTTACCTGTGTGTGCATACCCGTGCTATACACTCAGTAGGTGTTGTCGGATGCACTCTGGGCTATCACATTACAATCTTTTCTCCAGATTCCATCCTTCCTTGTTTAGCTTCCTGCCTTTTCCATTCAACATTTCCCTGCTGTAGGTTTGCCTCCTGTACGTTATACATATTTATTTCTTCCGGCACAAGCGCACAGGTGCTTATTTTAGCCCATAGGCCCCCTGCTTCTGGCAATTTCCAACCTGCCTCATCTGCCTATGCATTGCCTTGCTGATGCCGGTCAGTTATTTTCTTATGGGCTTTGATTTTTATTCTTGCATATTCCTGGGGCTGGAGAGAAGTCTCTACCTGTTCGGTAAATATGTTCTCGTGTCGAATTGTTCCTCGCCCCGATGTCATGTCACCTCGCGGACTCCAGGCTATCATGTAATTGTGGACCACCCCAAATGCGTATCGGTTGTCTACACATATATTTACCCTTTTACCTTTTGCCTCTTTGAGGGCTTCCGTTAGGGAGACTAATTCAGCCACTTGGGCTGAGAGGCTCGATTCCGATTAAGCTACTCCCCGTGTTTGCCCTTCACCATCTGTGGTCCCCTACGATTCTCTATTTCTTCACTCAAATGTTCCAGTGGTGGTTATATTGTTATCGGTGCAGGCAGTGCAGGTTGCGCTGTCGGTCGCCCAGTTACTGCTGCACATATTGTAACATTCCTACTGCTTCCTTCTGCCTCTTCCATCTATTTTATTTTAGCTTTTAGCTCCTGTATTATCTGATCCTTTCTTTCCATCACTTTATTTTGTACCCGATAGCAGGCTAATACTATCGTGTGAGCCCGGTCTCCTTTATTCCTTGGCTTGCACCTCAATCACTTTGCCTGCCTCTCCATTGTGTCGTCTGGTTGCCATTCCTATTTCTTCATTCCCTCATTTAGTGTTATGTTTTTAGCTGCTAGCATTTTCCGTATAGATCCTGAGAGTCAGCAGTCGTATTCCCCGCCATTTCTAAGATTGTTAAGAGACTACCATTCCCTCAGTGGGCTACTCTTGAACCTCCATCGTGTCTTTGACCGAATCTTGGTCGTTATTACCGCACGCTGGTTAAACTCATTTTAGCCTACTCACACCCCAAATTTTCCTAATTCCTTGATCTCCGACCTCACCTTGTCGCGTTTATTTGTTCTCTCTGTAAATCTCCTGCTTTCCCGTAAACAGTTTAACAGCTCCAACTTGGAGGTGGTATTTAATAAAAGATATTCACCCCAACAGCTGCCACATCGTTTCGGGTTTGCATTTCAGAATCCTGCAAACTACGCCAATTGATGGGGAGGATCGCCCTTCTACTCAATTAACAAACCCGGAATCAACAGACTGATACCTTCAATAATGGTCAACGATTTTTTATTTCAGCACGGACAGTGGGAGCATTTCACTTCCCATCCGCCTGAGAGGATCTCAAACGAACTGTTCAAAATTACACGTTAATTATACAGGTTTTGGCACATGAGTGACCTCGTGGACAGACCTTAACAGTGACGTGATTGGTTTTTCCAAAGCATGATCGAAAACCCAATTGGTCGCTTCTTCCAGGTATCACTTGCCTTATATTGTTGTACAAGTTTATCTTTGGATTTTCTTTATTGTTCCTTTGAGTCCGAGGTCAACGCGTGGTCATCTGGTATGTTTTATGCGGAGGTGTGGTTTTAAGCATAGCTCTTGTTGAGATAGCTCAGGGCCTTCACAATAGCCAGATAACATCTTTGCTAATCAACCACGCCCTTGCAGATGGTCAATAGAGTCGTTCCAGGATGAAAGTGGATTAATTTATATAGAGTGGGCGACAGAAGGAGGAATTGAAATCTCGTCATGGATCGCATGGGAAGACTGTAGCAAAGCAGCCCAGCGAGGGGAATCATTGAGGGAGGGGAGGCAGTGATCATTGCGAAAGTCTGTTACTGAATCCAGGCTGGTTCTGAGTTCGGCTCTTCTCACACCCAGTGCGGGTCTGAGCCCAACACACACCGAATGGGACATTGTAGAGAGGGATTTATCTGTGTCTAACCCGTGTGCACCAGCTCTGGGAAAGTTTAATGGGACAGTTAAGAGGGAGCGTTTCTCAGTATCAAACTGGTGATCGACCTGCCCTGAGTATGTTTGATGGGACAGTCTAGAGGGAGCTTTACTCTGCATCTAACCCGTGCTGTACCTGTCCTAGCATTGTTCGATTGGATATTGTGCAGGAGCTTACCTTTGTATCTAACCCGCTGTACCTGACCTGGGAGTGTTTGATCGGGACAGTGTAGAGGGAAGTTTACTCTATTTTTAACCGGTGCTGTACCTGCGCTGGAAGTATTTGATGGGCAGTATAGAGGGAGCTTTAATCTGTATCTAACCTGTGCTGTACCTGCCCTGGGAGTGTTTGATGGGACGGTGTAGAATGAGCTGTGCTCTGTATCTAATCCCGTGCTCTACCTGCCCTGGGCGTGTTTGATGGGCCAGTGTAGAGAGAAATTTATTGTGTGTCTAACTCGTGCTGTACCTGCACTGGGAGTGTTGATGGGACGGTGTAGAGAGAAATTTACTGTGTAACTAACCCTGTGATGTCCCTGCCGATGGTACAAATTTACCTGAACTGGTTGTCATTCTCCATGCCTCAAATTGCTGAGCATTTAACGCAGATGCCGCATTTTTGTTGGTCAGTCGTATTATTACTAAACTCATTCTGTTCAGCCTGGCAGATTCTGTCTCTGGCTGGGGTTCATGTTCCTCAGGCACTTCCTTCACTCGTCAGCGCTGAGTGGTGCGATTGAAGCAGCGGTGGCATCATTTTCTGTCTCCATCGTGATTTCCACCTTCATAACTTTGACTGTCTGTCCTCCTGCCCGAGCTTCTCTTCTGCTGCAACCTTCATCTGTGATTTGGTTAAATTTATCCATGAGATACTTCGAGGAAATAGATAAAAATAATGTAATAGGTATCAGAGCAATGATTTATAATGCGTGGATTGAATCCCGGCGCGGGATGTGAGTAGAGCGGGGCTCATGCTCCGCTAAGCAAATGATATATCACGTACAGCACACAAAGCAAACATCGGACCGACTGCTCCATGCTGGCGTTTATGCACCACACAGACCACCACCCTTCCCCCACACAATCCCCACAGCTCTGCATCTTACCCTATTAGCAGAATCTTCTAATGTTTTCTGCCTGATTTGTTGATCTTGCTTCCCATTAAATGGTTCTGTACTATTCGCCTCAACCACTGCCTCTGGAGGTTGGTTCCCCATTCTCACTTCTCTGGTTACAGAGGCTTCTCCTGAAATTATTATTTGATTTATTGGTGACGATTTTATCATCATGGCCCCATTTTTGGTATCATAATTATTTCATGATTTCAGTTTTTTTAAACTCTATTTCAAACTGTGCTTGCTTTTCTGCGATTGCATTTATCACAGCACATTTAACGATTATAAACAGGCTCAAAAAGAGCACAGCATCGATTCTACACACGAGACAAGGACTCAATGGCTTCTGTTATCACAGGACCACAGAATCATACAGCACAGAAGAGACCATTCGATTCATGATGCTGCTCCAGGCTCTGTGATCGAGCTATTCAATCAGCCCCACACCCTTGTTCTGTTTTCAGATCCCTTCAAATACCGGAATTCCAGTATTGATTCCAATTACATAAGAACATAAGAACATCAGAATTACTAACAGGAGTAAGCCATCTTGTCCCTCGAGCCTGCTCCGTCTTTCAACTAGATTTTGGCTGATCGGACCGTGGACTGAGCATCACTTACGCGTCCGCTCCCCATAAACCTTAATTCTCTGAATTGTGAAAAATCTATCTATCTGTGATTTGAATACATTCAATGAGCTAGCATCAACTGCTTCCTTGGGCAGAGCATTCCACAGATTCACAACCCTCTGGGAGAAGAAATTCCTTCTCAGCTCCGTTTAAATTGCCCCCCCCGGTATTTTGAGGCTGTGTCCCCTAGTTCTAGTCTCCCCGACCAGTGGAAACAACATCTCTGCCTCTATCTTGTCTATCCCTTTCATTATTTTCAATTTTTCTGTAAGATCACCCCTCATCCTTCTGAACTCCAACGAGTAAAAACATCGTCTACACAATCTATTATCATAAGGTAACCCCCTCATCTCCGGGATCAGCCTAGTGAATCGTCTCTGTACCCCTTCCAAAGCTAGTATATCCTACCTTAAGTAAGGTGACCAGAACTGCACGCAGTACTCCTGGTGCGGCCTCGCCAATACCCTGTACAGTTGCAGCATGACCTCCCCGCTTTTGTATTCCATCGCTCTCGGAATGAAGGCCAACATTCCATTCGCCTTCCTCATGACCTGCTGCACCTGCAAACTAACTTTTTGAGAATCATGCACAAGGACCCCCAGGTCCCTCTGCACCGCAGCATGTTGTAATTTCTCCCCATTCAAGTAATATTCTCTTTTACTGTTTTCTTTTCCAAGGTGGAAGATCTCACATTTTCCGACATTGTATTCCATCTGCCAAAATTTAGCCCATTCGCTTAATCTATCCAAATCTCTTTGCAGCCTCTCTGTGTCCTCCACACAACCCGCTTTCCCACTCTTCTTTGTGTCATCTGCAAATTTAAAAGTTATTGTTAAATCTGCTTCCATCCCATTTTCAGTGAGAACAATCCAGATGATGAAAACTCGCAGTGTAAGACAAATTCTCCTCATCTTCCCTCTGTTAATTTTCGTAAAACTCTGGTTAACAACTCTTCTGCCACTGGCAGAGTTTCTCTTCAGTTACTTTATCCAAAGCCGTCATATTCTTGAAAACCTCTCTTAAATCTCTCGTTAATATTCTCTGATCGAACGGGAAAAATCACAGTTGCTTATATCTACTTATAACTCTCTCTGGGGGTACCAGTGCACCAGCGCAGCCTTCGGTCGCATGAGGAAGAGAGTGTTGGAAGATCACACCAAAAAATCTGGCACCAAGCTCATGGTTTACGAATATGTAGACATCGCCAGCCTACTGTACAGATCACAAACGTGGACCGTATAAAGTAGGTACCACAAATTACTGGATAAATACATATGTCTCCTCAAGATCCTGCAGATCCCTTGGGATGTCAGACGTTAGCGCCCTCGATCAGGCCTGCATTCCCACAGCGAAGCACTGAGCACACTTGATCAGATCCGCTGGGCGGGCCACATTGTCCGCATGCCTGAAACGAGACTCGCTAAGCAAGCGCTCGACTTGGAACTCCTACACGGCAAACGAGCCCCGCGTGGGCAGATGAAACGTTACAAGGACATCCTTAGCGTCTCCTTGAAAAAGAGCAACATTCCCACTGACCGATGGGAGTCCCTGGCCAAAGACTGCACTAATGGAGGAAGAGCATCCGGGAGGTCGCTGAGCACCTCGAGTCTCGTCGCCAAGAGCATGCATTAAACAAGCGCAGAGAGCGGAAGGAGTGTGCGGCAAACCAGTCCCACCCACCCTTTCCCTCAACCATTATATACCCCACCTGGTACAGAGACCGATATTCCCATATTAGACTGTTCAATCACCTGAGAACTCACTTTTCGAGTGGAAGCAAGTAATCCCCGTTTTCGAGGTACTGCCTATGATGATGATTAAGTCTCTTCCACACCTTCTCCAAGGCTTTCCTAATGTGTGCTGCCGAATCGTCATGCAGAGATTAACCGATGTTGAACAGATTTTTATTGTACCTTCATGATGTGTGAATCGGTGGTGTGGGCAGCATTTATTGTCCATCCCAAATTCCACCGAGAAGCTGCTGGTGAATTCATCGATACATCTAGAGGGCTATTTAGAGTTGACCATATTGCTGTGGGACTGGGGTCATATAGCTGCCAGACTCGGTAAGGACGGGGGATTTCCATCCCGAAAACAGGTTATTGAACTGGATGGGTAATGACAATCCGAGATCCACACGGTCACCATTGCTGACACAATATTTTAATTCTAGATTTATTTAATTCACCTTAAATTGCACAGCTGCCGTGGTGGGATCTGAACTCATGCCCTTGGATCTTTACTTCAGATCTATGGATCATTAGTACAGTAGCACAATCACTTTGCTGCCATACCCGATGATTCATAAAGTCAAAGATTCTTCCTCCGTTTTTAACAGTTTTATTAACTTGCACTGCCACCTACAAAGATTTGTGCACATCGACTCCCAGGTGTCTCTGCACCCGCACGCCATTTAAAAAATGTATTGTTTAACTTATATTGCCTCTTGTCATGTTCCTTCACAAAAATGAATCAATTCACACATGTTTAATTTTGCCTGTCATGTGTCTTCCCATTTAAGCAGACTATCGCTGTGCTCCTGATATCTGCGATGCTCCCTACTGCTAACGACATTTCTGAGTTTCGTGACATCTGCAAATTTAAAATTATGCCTTTAGTCTTAGGTCCTGCCTATTAATCTCTATCAGAAAGAGCACTGGCACTAATATAGAACCCTGGGTTTCACCACTCTATACTTCCCTTCTGTCTGAACGCCAACTTTTCACCACCACTCTCAGTTATTTGTTCCGGTGCCAATGTTGTCTCCACACAGCCACTGTCACTTTAATTCCATGAGGTTCAGTTTCCATATCAAGTCGATGAAGTGACATTTTATCAAACGCCTTTTGAAAGTCGATATATACAACATCAGCTGCACTACGCTCATCAAACCTTTAGGTTATTACATCAAAGAACTCAATCAGGTTTTTCAGACACATTACGACATTACACAATTTGCGCTGGTTGTCATTTATTAATCCAGGTTTTTCCGAGTAACAGATAATTTCATACCGGATTATGGCCTTTAGAAGTTTCCCCACCACAGACGTTAGTCTGACTGGCCTGTAGAGACAGGTTTTTTCTCTCTCTCCTTTTTTGAACAGCGTGTACCATTTGCGAACCTCCAGTCCTCTGGCACCACTGACATATCCAGGGAGGATTAAAGATTCTGGCCTGAGCGATTTTCATCATTCCTTCACTCAGCAACACTCATAATTCCCATTCGGACCAGTTATATAGAAACATAGAAACATAGAAATTTGCAACACAGGAGGTCATTTCCGGCCCATCATATCCACGCCGGCCGACAAAGACTCAGGCCATCGATCAGCAGCCCTGAAGCTGACATGTAATCGTTTGAACGATTAACAATGGGGAAAAGTAAAGAGCAGCAAGCACAAGCAGACTGCCCACACAATTGTGACACAACATAAACTGAAACATTCTACACTCCAACCAAACCGGAGCAATGTGATCTCCCGGGAGAGGCAAAAACCAGTTTAAAATCCAGGTCAATTTCGGGAAAAGTATTGGATTGAACGGGGTTAATTGAAAATGTTTGTTCAGGGACTGTAATTAATATCAGTCTCCACGGGTTTACAGAAGCTATTTGTGCAGTGACTGTAATTAATATAAGTCTCTAGAAACATAGAAACATAGAAAATAGGTGCAGGAGTAGGCCATTCGACCCTTCTAGCCTGCACCGCCATTCAATGAGTTCATGGCTGAACATGCAACTTCAGTACCCCATTCCTGCTTTCTCGCCATACCCCTTGATCCCCCTACTAGTAAGGACTACATCTAAATCCTTTTTGAATATATTAAGTGAATTGGTCTCAACAACTTTCTGTGGCAGAGAATTCCACAGGTTCACCACTCTCTGGGTGAAGACGTACCTCCTCATCTCGGTCCTAAATGGCTTACCCCTTATCCTTAGACTGTGTCCCCTGGTTCTGGACTTCCGCAACATTGGGAACATTCTTCCTGCATCCAACCTGTCTCACCCCGTCAGAATCTTAAACGTTTCTATGAGGTCCCCTCTCATTCTTCTGAACTCCAGTGAATGCAAGCCCAGTTGATCCAGTCTTTCTTGATAGGTCAGTCCCGCCATCCCGGGAATCAGTCTGGTGAACCTACGCTGCACTCCCTCAATAGCAAGAATGTCCTTCCTCAGGTTAGGAGATCAAAACTGTAAACAATACTCCAGGTGTGGCCATACCAAGGCCCTGTACAACTGTAGCAACACGTCCCTGCCCCTGTACTCAAATCCCCTCGCTATGAAGGCCAACATGCCATTTGCTTTCTTAATCGCCTGCTGTACCTGCATGCCAACCTTCAATGACTGATGTACCATGACACCCAGGTCTCTTTGCACCTCCCCTTTTCCTAATCTGTCACCATTCAGATAATAGTCTGTCTCTCTGTTTTTACCACCAAAGTGGGATAACCTCACATTTATCCACATTATACTTCATCTGCCATGCCTTTGCCCACTCACCTAACCTATCCAACTCGTTCTGAAGCCTCATAGCATCCTCCTCGCAGCTCACACTGCCACCCAACTTAGTGTCATCCGCAAATTTGGAGATACTACATTTAATCCCCTGGTCTAAATCATTAATGTACAGTGTAAACAGCTGGGGCCCCAGCAGAGAACCTTGCGGTACCCCACTAGTCACTGCCTGCCATTCTGAAAAGTACCCATTTACTCCTACTCTTTGTTTCCTGTCTGACAACCAGTTCTCAATCCATGTCAGCACACTACTCCCAATCCCATGTGCTTTAACTTTGCACATCAATCTCTTGTGTGGGTACTTGTCGAAAGCCTTCTGAAAGTCCAAATATACCACATCAACTGGTTCTCCCTTGTCCACTCTACTGGAAACATCCTCAAAAAATTCCAAAACATTTGTCAAACATGATTTCCCTTTCACAAATCCATGCTGACTTGGACCTATCATGTCACCTCTTTCCAAATGCACTGCTATGACATCCTTAATAATTGATTCCATCATTTTACCCACTACCGATGTCAGGCTGACCGGTCTGTAATTCCTTGTTTTCTCTCTCCCTCCTTTTTTAAAAAGTGGGTTTACATTGGCTACCCTCCACTCCATAGGAACTGATCCAGAGTCAATGGAATGTTGGAAAATGACTGTCAATGCATCCACTATTTCCAAGGCCACCTCCTGAAGTACTCTGGGATGCAGTCCATCAGGCCCTGGGGACTTATCGGCCTTCAATCCCATCAATTTCCCCAACACAATTTCCCGACTAATAAGGATTTCCCTCAGTTCCTCCTCCTTACTAGACCCTCTGACTCCTTTTATATCCGGAAGGTTGTTTGTGTCCTCCTTAGTGAATACCGAACCAAAGTACTTATTCAATTGGTCCGCCATGTCTTTGTTCCCCGTTATGACTTCCCCTGATTCTGACTGCAGGGAACCTACGTTTGTCTTTACTAACCTTTTTCCCTTTACATATCTATAGAAACTTTTGCAATCCATCTTAATGTTCCCTGCAAGCTTCTTCTCGTACTCCATTTTCCCTGCCCTAATCAAACCCTTTGTCCTCCTCTGCTGAGTTCTAAATTTCTCCCAGTCCCCGGGTTCGCTGCTATTTCTGGCCAATTTGTATGCCACTTCCTTGGCTTTAATACTATCCCTGATTTCCCTTGATAGCCACGGTTGAGCCACCTTCCCTTTTTTATTTTTACGCCAGACAGGAATGTACAATTGTTGTAGTTCATCCATGCGGTCTCTAAATGTCTGCCATTGCCCATCCACAGTCAACCCCTTAAGTATCATTCGGCAATCTATCCTAGCCAATTCACGCCTCATACCTTCAAAGTTACCCTTCTTTAAGTTCTGGACCATGGGCTCTGAATTAACTGTTTCATTCTCCATCCTAATGCGGAATTCCACCATATTATGGTCACTCTTCCCCAAGGGGCCTCGCACAACGAGATTGCTAATTAATCCTCTCTCATTGCACAACACCCAGTCTAAGATGGCCTCCCCCCTAGTTGGTTTCTCAACATATTGGTCTAAAAAACCATCCCTTATGCACTCCAGGAAATCCGCCTCCACCATATTGCTTCCAGTTTGGTTAACCCAATCTATGTGCATATTAAAGTCACCCATTATAACTGCTGCACCTTTATTGCATGCACCCCTAATTTCCTGTTTGATGCCCTCCCCAACATCACTACTACTGTTTGGAGGTCTGTACACAACTCCCACGAACGTTTTTTGCCCTTTGGTCTTCTGCAGCTCTACCCATATAGATTCCACATCATCCAGGCTAATGTCCTTCCTAACTATTGCCTTAATCTCCTCCTTAACCAGCAATGCTACCCCACCTCCTTTTCCTTTTATTCTATCTTTCCTGAATGTTGAATACCCCTGGATGTTGAGTTCCCAGCCCTGATCATCCTCGAGCCATGTCTCCGTAATCCCAATCACATCATATTTGTTAACATCTATTTGCACAGTTAATTCATCCACCTTATTGCGGATACTCCTTGCATTAAGACACAAAGCCTTCAGGCTTGTTATTTTAAACTATTTGTGTCACTTGAGTGATTCTCGCTCATATTGATAAGGCACTCCTTTCAAAGTGTTACCCCATAGTCACAGTGAATACATCACCTTTGGCACTAACAGCGATCATCGCACTGCTCCACAGAGAGGGAGTCGGAATCTGAGAACAGTAGATTGGAATGATACAACAATGTATCGGAAACTGAAAAAAATGGATTGGAATGTTACAACAAATGGCAGGAGTTTCATCTTGTATTTTAACTTTCTTGTTGCTCATTTTGAGGAATTATCATTGTTATTGCGAATGCGTTACGCATTTCGTATTATTCAATACATTTACTTTCCCGACCTTGCTGTTGTTGGTTTTACTGGTAAGTCTATCTAATTATTCCAGTAATCATGGTTCAATGTATTACTGATCTTATATTTTACTCTCCCCTCCTTGCTGCAATTGATGTTCCTGGTTGTCTCTGTATCCAACTATAAACTCTGCAACCAAATTTCGCTGTATTACACGACTTGTAAATTGCTTTCTCATCTTTGATGCAGTTGTTGTTCCTGGGAAATCTCTTCATACAGCTGGTAACTATGCATACGTTGTTAATTGTACGAGTGATATTTTAATTTATTCCACAATCTTTCTTTTAGTTGGTGTTCCTGGTAAGTCTCTATATCCAACAATTATAACTCTACTCTATATTTCACTGTATTACTGAGTATGTCACTTAATTCTTTGGAAGTCTTTGTCACATTGTATATCTACTGACTGAGTCCCCTCTGTGGCCAATGTCTGAATCTGAACGAAAATGTTCACAAATTCGGCATTCTGTTTTTTCCTTGAGTTCAGTTCTGACCTCTTCTCCTCTGAATCACTGGTTCTGCCCACTATCATCTCCATAATACTGCCCAACTCATTCCATCGCCTCAATAACCCAGTGACATTGTGAAACAAGAATCAACCATTGCAATGCTTTCCTTGCCCACCTCGCAGTTACAGTCCACTATCAATTAGAGCTCACCTAAACAAGTTGCTGATCATAACCTAACTCCACTAAGTCCTGTTCACCCATCAATAATCTGCTCTTCAACATTGGCTCCCGATTAAGTAATACCTCATTTTTATTATTCTTATCCATGTGTTCAAATCCCACCATGGTCTCACCCCCTCCAATTAGTCCCATTCCCCTGCTCTATTCCCATAGTCCAGCAATTTTTTCCCCTTCAAGTATTTATCCAATTGTCCAATAAATGTTAATTTACTTCCCTCTATACGTCCTCCAGTCATACTGTCTCTATTCTCTTTTTCTCATTCATTCTGGCACTTTGTGAATTTCTGACTTTCTCTCTGTCTGTCTGGCAGTTTCACGCTGTCTCGCCACATTTGCCTGTCTCTGTCTCTTGCTCATCGACTGTTAGATTAATACAGCAAAGAAAGAGGCCGCTCGGTCGATCGTGTCCATGCCGTCTCTTGGATAGAATTATCTCAGAAGCCAACTCTTTAGCCAGAAAAATGTAAATATATCCCCTTCCACGAATAAAGCAATTCCCTTTCGAAAATAACGATTGAATCTACTTCCACCGTGGTCTCATAAATTGCATTCCAGATCGCAAAAGCTCACTGCATAAAGAACACTCTTCCCATCTCTCCTGTAGTTCTTTTGTCAATGACCTTAAACCTGTCTCCTCTGGTTATGCACCATTGTGCAACTGGAAACATTTTCGATTTGTCGCTCTATCACAACCCATCATAATTTCAAAATCTATATTAAATGTTAAATCTTTGCTGATGATACAACGTCATCATCGTAGGCAGTCACTTTAAATAGAGGAAGGCTTGCTTCCAATCTAAAAATGAGTTCGTATGGAACTGAAAAGTGCAATACGGGAATTACAGTCTCTGTCACACGTGGGACAAACAGTGGTTGAAGGAAAGGGTGGTGGGATTCGTTTGCCGCATGCTCCTGCTTCCTCCTGCGCTTGGTCTCTGCATGCTCTCGGCGACGAGACTCGAGGTGCTCAGTGCCCTCCTGGATGCGCTTGCTGCACTTCAGACAGTTTTGGGCCAGGGACTTCCAGCTGTCGGTCGGGATGTTGCATTTTATCAAGGAGGCTTTGATCGTTTCATTCAAAAGTTTCCTCTGCCCACCTGGGGCTCGCTTACTGTGTAGGAGTTCCGAGTAGAGCGCTTGCTTGCGAGTCTTGTGTCAGGCATCCGGAAGATGTGGCCCGCCCAATGGAACTGTCCAGGTGTACCAGCATCGAAGCACTGATAATACAAAGATAAGTGTGAAAGCATGTTGTGAGGAGGACGCAAAAAATCTGCAAAGGCATATAGATAGTCTACGTGGGTGGGCCACAACAATGGCAGATGGGGTATAATGTGGAAAATGTGACGCTATCTTCTTTGTTATGAAAAATAAATAAGCAAATTATCATTAAATGGGGAGAGATACCAAATTGCTGTGGTCCAGATTGATCTGGGGGTTCTTCTACATAAAACACAGAAGGTTAGCATGGAGGTACAGCTAGCAATTAGAAAAGGCAGCAGAATGTCTGGCTTTATTTCAAGTGGGACAGAATATAGAAGTCCAGCTACAAATGTACAGGTTGTCGATAAGACTACAGCTGGAGTATTGTGTACAGTTTTGGTCACATTAGTGAAGGAAGGATTTACTTGCATTGGAGGCAGTTCAGAGAAGGTTCACGACGTTGATTACTGGGATGTATATGTTGTCATAAGAATAAAGGTTGAGCAGGTTGGGCGTGTATACATTGGAGTTTAGAAAACTACGAGCTGATCTTATTGAAATGTGTAAGATTCTATAGGGGCTTGATGGGGTAAACGCAGAGATGATGCTTCCTCTAGTGGGAGAAATCTAGAACCAGGGGACAGAGGTTCAGAATAAGGGATCGCCCATTTATATCACAAATAAGAAGCAATTTATTCTCTCAGTGGGGCGTGAATCTTTGGAATTCTCTTCGACAGAAAGCTGTGGAGGCAGCTTCATTGAATCTTATTCACTGGAGATAGACTGAGTTTTAAACGAGAAGGGAGTTAAGGGTGTGGGCACGGAAGGGGAGTTGCGGCCAAGATCATATGTTCATTCCAAAGAGTCAGGTCCAATCACAGAGGCGGGAGCGGAGTAATGTTTTTGGCTCTCGGAATGAAATCCCTGGACCGACGTGAGAGCACTGGAAGTCAGGCGAACCTGGGAATGAAATTTCTCGACAGAGGTGGGAGTAGTGTAATGTAGGCGAACCTGGTCATTAAATATCTAGACTGAGGGAGGGAGCAGTGTAATCTAGGCAGATGTTGGTGTGAAATCCTGGAGCGAGGTGGGAGCCCTATCTGGGAAGACGCATCATCGCATCACTGGAATCATCTCAGAGATCCTGAGGTTCATGAATATTTATTTATTGTGAATGTTTTACCGTTATTTTCTTTGATGCAATAATTCAGAAATCATATCAGATGCCGTCCATTTTTTATTATTTAATTCCTTCCTTTTATCAGCCAATTTTTCATCTTTTGTTCTCACTTGGAGTTGAACAGAGGGAGCGAAACTCTGTTCACTCTGTTCTTTCCACGCTATGTTATAGGCGGGTAAATATCCGCTGATCATTTAGTTCCAGTCAGTGTCTCCTTTGTCACCATCTCAAGTTCTGCATGAATGGCAGTGCTTCTGAGGGGTTACAAGCATCATTAACATTCACAAACAAAATGTTCGTTCAGCCAGATTTCATTCATTTATTTCCAATCTTTATTTTGAATTTTCAATTTGGTGCCATGCCGATCTGTCACAGTTCAGTAGGTCGCTCAGCGAGAAACAGAGTGGATATATCTCTTGCCTCCGGCTGTACACTTCTGAGCTTTGGGCCCCTCGTGCGGAGGAGGAGCGGGAGGTCAGAAGGCCTCCTCGTCGGACTGCTCCGGGGCATGGCCAAGCGGACCATCAGCTGGTCCAGGCAGCGGGCGGTCGAGAAAATCGTTCAGCCCGGCTGCCTCCCTCTCTTCCGCGGATACATTCAAGCCAAGGTGTCCCTGGAGATGGAGCACGCGGTGTCCACCGGAAAGTTCGCGGCCTTCCACGAGAGGTGGCTGCCGGAGGGACTGAAGTGCATCATCAACACGGGCAACCAGATTTAATTTGCTTCTTCAATGGTAAAAGTGTAATATCATTACAGTTATCGGTTTTGTTGTACATTTATATCATAGCAGCGCATTTGGAAAGAGGTGGCATGATAGGTCCAAGTCAGCATGGATTTGTGAAAGGGAAATCATGCTTGACAAATCTTCTGGAATTATTTGAGGATGTTTCCAGTAGAGTGGACAAGGGAGAACCAGTTGATGTGGTATGTGGCTGCAGAGTAACTTGGATAGGTTAGGCGAGTGGGCAAATGCATGGCAGATGACGTATAATGTGGATGAATGTTAGGTTATCCACTTTGGTGGTAAAAACAGAGAGACAGACTATTATCTGACTGGTGACAGATTACGAAAAGGGGAGGTGCAACGAGACCTGGGAGTCTTGGTACATCAGTCATTGAAGGTTGTAATGCAGGTGCAGCAGACGGTTAAGAAAGCAAATGGCATGTTGGCCTTCATTGCAAGGAGATTTGAGTACAGAGGCAGGGAGGTATTGCTACAGTTGTACAGGGCTTTGGTGAGGCCACACCTCGAGTATTGTGTGCAGTTTTGGTCTCCTAACTTGAGGAAGGACATTCTTGCTATTGAGTGAGTGCAGCGAAGGATCACCAGACTGATTCCCGGGATGGCGGGACTGACTTATCAAGAAAGATTGGATCAACAGCGCTTGTATTCAATGGAGTCAGAAGAATGAGAGGGGATCTCATAGAAATGTTTCAAATTCTGACGAGATGAGGAGAAACCTCTTCATCCAGAGAGTGGTGAACCTGTGGAATTCTCTACCACAGAAAGTTGTTGAGGCCAATTCACTAAATATATGCAAAAAGGAGTTAAATATAGTCCTTACGACCAGGGAGATCAAGGGGTATGGCGAGAAAGCAGGAAAGTGGTACTGAAGTCGCATGTTCAACCATGAATTCATTGAATGGCGGTGCAGGCTCGAAGGGCCGAATGGCCTACTCCTGCAACTATTTTCTATATTTTCTATGTTTCTATAATGAGGGAGCAATTCATATATAGTTTAAATCAAAAATCGTTGTATTGCAGGATAAACAACCCCAGCTGATTGTAACTTAGGTACTTAGAATATGAACAAACTTTCATATTTTCTCGTCTGATATTCTCTGCACAAGTGGAAACCAACAGGTGAAAAGCTGCAGCAATTAATCTCTTCCTTTGTGTTCAAATACGTTAAATACTCGTTTCAAGGACACCCTCAAAGCCTCCATATTAAAATGCAACATCCCCACCGACACATGGTAGTTCCTAGCCAAAGACCACCCTAAGTGGAGAAAGTGCATCCGGAAGGGCGATGATCACCTCGAGTCGTCGCCAAGAAACTGTAGAGACCAAGCGAGGGCTGCGGAATGAGCGTGTGGCAAACCAGACTCCCCACCCACTCTTTTCTTCAACCACTCTCTGTCCCGCCTGTGACAGAGACTGTAATTACTATGTTGGACTGTTCAGTCACCTGATAACTCACTTTTAGCGTGGAAGCAAGTCTTTCTCGATTTCGAGGGGCTGCCTATGATGATGATGTTACATATGCACTTGGCGGCTCATTGACTGAGGGATGGGTCGTCTGATTTAATGCTGATACATTAATTTAGTTGGTGATTACCGTGTCAATGATTGTTAATTATTTTAGTTTGGAGTCTATTCCTTGCTCCCAAATTAATGTTTAATTTACCTGTTTATTTCCCTGCCTGACAGTTAATATCCTGACGATTGTGATCCTGCCTCGTGGAAAGTGCGGTCTCTCCAGATGTGTCACTCGCTATCTGGTGGCCATGGCAGTGACAGATCTCCTGGTCATTATCCTCGACCTGATACTGAGACACATTCCGATTCTTTACCAGAAATAGTTCCATTTCGTGCGGTTCTTCCACTTGTGTAATATTCACGCCGTCTTACTTCACGCAGCCACTGACTGTTCTGTCTGGTTCACCGTCAGTTTCACCTTTGATCGCTTTGTGGCCATTTGTTGCCAGAAGCTGAAAACTAAATATTGCACCGAGAGAACGGCGGCTGTGGTTGTGGGAACCATGACTTTGCTGAGCGGGTTCAAGAACATGTTCTGGTATTTTATGTTGACACGTTTCTATATACTTGAAAACATGCCCTGGATTTGCTTTATAACAGATGATGTTCTGAATTCGCCGGTCTGGGCAGCAATCTTATTCCTTCATTATATTCTCACCCCATGTATCCCATTTGCTCTGATTCTGCTGCTCAATACTGTCACCGCCAGGCAAATTATATGGCCAGCAGAGCCCGCAGGCAACTCCGGGGTGCCAGCAGTGGGGAGTGTCCCAGTGACCCAGAGATGGCGAGCCGCAGGAATTCCATCATTTTACTGTTTGTTATCTCCGGCAATTTCATCCTGTTGCGGGCGGTGTTTATGGTGAATTCTATATGGACCCAGATGTACTTTTTGGGGTATGATTCTGTATATATACCTTTTTATGTAATGGACGTTGGAATAATACTGCAGCTGCTGAGTTGCTGCACAAACACGGGAATTTATGCCGTGATCCAGACTAAGTTCAGACAGCAGTTGAAGAATGTAGGGAAATATCCCTTCACACTGATTCTGAAATTAATTAAGCAATGAGAAGACGCAGAAATGTTCCTGCGTCAGACTCCCTGTATGCTGATATTGTTAGCGAGCTGCTCTCCCCGGCGTGGCCAGTGATTCGCGTGAATAATAATACTCTCACACAGGCACTGTCTACAACGGTCTCCCTATGAGGGGCCTACAGTCCGGGTGAATCACCATCAGCATCATCGGCAGTCCCACGAAATATAGAAACATAGTAACATAGAAAATAGGTGCAGGAATAGGCCATTCGGCCTTTAGAGACTGCACCACCATTCAATAAGATCATGACTGATCATTCAAATCAGTAGCCCTTTCCTGATTTCTCTCCATACCCATTGATCCATCCGTGAGGGCCATATTTTGAAAATATTTAACGAATTGGCATCAACAACTCTCTGTGGTAGTGAATTCCACAGGTTCACAACTCTCTGAGTGAAAAGTTTTTTCCTTATCTCGATCCTTGGACTGTGACCAGTAGCTTTGGACTTTCCCAACATAGGGAACATTGTTTCTGCATCTAAACTGTCCAGTCCCGTCAGAATTTTATATGTTTCGAAGAGGTCCCCTCTCATTCATTAAAACTCCATTGAATACAGGCCCAGTGGATCCAATCTCTTCTCATATGCCAGCCATGCATCCCGGGAATCAGTCTGGTGAAACTTCGCTGCACTCTCTCAATAGCAAGACGGTCCTTCCTCAGATTAGGACACCAAAACTGATCATGATAATCCAGGTGATGCCTCACCAAGGCCCTGTACAACTGCAGTAAGACCTCCCTGCTCCAATACTCAAATACCCTAGCTGTGAACGCGAACATGTAATTTGTCTTGTTCACCACTTGCCAACTTTCAATAACAGATGCAGCATGACTCCCAGGTCTCGTTGCACCTCCCCTTTTCCGATTCAGCCACCATTCAGATAATATTCTGCCTTCACGTTTTCGCCACCAAAATTGATAAATTCACAATTATCCACATTATACCTCATCTGTCATGCATTTGCCCAAACACCGAACCTGTCCAACTCACCCTGCAGCCTCTTAGCATATTCCTCACAGCTCATACCGCCACCCAGCTGAGTATCATCTTCAAACTGGGAGATATTACACACAATTCCTTCACCTAAATCATCGATGTGAATTCTAAATTGCTGGGGTCCCAGCACTGAGCCCATCTGCACCCAACTAGTCACTGCCTGCCATTCTGAAAAGGACCCGTTCATCTCGAATCTCTGCTTCCTGTCTGCCAAACAGATCTCTATCCACGTCAAAATAATACCACCAATACCATGTGCATTAATGTTGCACAACCATCTCTTGTGTGGGCCCTTGTCCAACGTTTTTTTGAAAGACACCACCACCACTGGTTCCGTCTTGTCCACTCTACTCGTTAAATCCTCAAAAGATTCTTGAAGATTGGTCAAGCATGAAGAGGACTTACTTCCACGCCGACAAATGATGCTTTGGGAGGGAAATCGAGGAGCAATAATTCACGCAAGTTATTGTGAAGTCCAAAAACGTTAGGTTGGTAATAGTGATATTTGGAAAATAATCAGCGTGTTCACATCATAGGGAGGTAGTTATGTGCCGTGTGTGGGAAGCAAATCAATAAATCATCCGGCGTGCAGAAGCACGCGATAATTCACACTGACGAGAGCTACCTCTCAGAGGCTCTTCCTGTGGAAAGTCATTTACGCACTCATTCGACCTGCTGACACACCAAAGAGTTCACACTGGAGAGAGATTGTTTACCTGCCACAGGCGTGCGAAGGGATTCACTCAGTCCACGAACCCCATGCAACTGCAGTGGATTCACAGCGGAGAGAAACAAGTTAAATCTTAGAATAAGGGGACATTAAAAACAAAGAATCATGTAAAATAGTTGCAGGAGTAGGCCATTCGGCCCTTCGAACCAGCACAACCATTCAATAAGATCATGGCTGATCATTCACCACAGTACCCATTTGCACCTTTCTCTCCATAACCCTTCATCCATTTAGCTGTATGGGCCATATCTAACTTCCTCTTGACTATATCCAATTAACTGGCATTAACAAATATCTGCAGTAGGGAATTCCACAGGTTAAGAACTCACTGAGTGAAGACGTTTCTCCTCATCTCAGTCCTAAATGGCCTACCCCTTATCCTAAGACTATCCGCTGGTTCTGGACTTCTACAACATCGGGAATATTTTTCCTGCATCTAACCTGTCGAGTCCGGACAGAATTTTAGTTGTTTCTATGAGATCCCTTCGCATCCTTCTGAACTCCAGTGAATACAGTCCCAGTCGCTCCAGTCTCTCCTCGTATGTCTGTCGTGCCATCCCGGGAATCAGTCTGGTAAACCTTCGCTGCACTCTGTCAATAGCAAGAACGTCCTTGCTCAGATTAGGAGACCAAAATTGAACACAATATTCCAGGTGAGGCCTCACTGAGGCCCTGTACAACTGCAGTAAGACCTCCCTGCTACTATATTCAAATCCCCTCGCTATGAAGGCCAACAACCAATTTGACTTCTTCACCGTCTGCTGTACCTGCATGCCACCTTTCAATGATTGATGTACCATGGCACCCAAGTCTTGTTGCACCTCCCCTTTTCCTAATCTGCTATCATTCAGATAATATTCTGAATGGCGGCAGATTAGGAAAAGGGGAGGTGCACCGCCCATTTAAACCTGATATGAGGAGGAATTTCTTCTTTCAAAGATTAGTAGATGTGTTAAATTCGCTGCCTCAGAGCGCTGCGGAAGGTGGGTCATGGAATAAAATTAAGACAGAAATAGACAGTTTATTAACAGATGTGGGGATAACTGGTTATGGGGAACAGGCAGGGAAGTTGACATGAATCCGTGATCAGATCAGGCTTGGTCGTATTAAATGATGGAGCAGGCTCGAAGGGCAGTGTGGCCTGCTCCTGCTCCTATTTCTTATGTTCGTATGTCCATATGCTGTTAAATGTACCGTGTATGGCAATGGATCCACCCATCCCTCCCGCTTGATGGTGCATCAGCGAGTTCACACTGGGGAGAGCAGTGCAAGGAAGGTAGTCTAGGGGTCCCATGCGTCCTGCCACCTGCAAAACAGATACACCGTTTTGGGTACTTTTGATGGGGATGACTCATCAGGTGGGAGCAGCAGCAGCCAAGGTCAAGGCACCGTGGGAGCCTCTGCTGCACAGGAGGGCAGTTAAATCAGTGGGAAAGTTATAGTGAGAGGGGATTCGATTGTAAGGGGAATAGCTAGGCGTTTCTGCAGCCGCAACCGAGACGCCAGGATGGTATGTTGCCTCCCTGGTGCAACAATGAAGAATGTCTCCGAGTGGGTGCAGGAAATTCTGAAAATGGAGGGTGAACAGCCAATTGTCGTGGTGCTGTAGGTACCAACGATGCAGGTAAAAAACGGGATGAGGTCCTACGAGACGAATTTCGGGAGCTAGGAGCTAAATTAAAAGCTAGGATCTCAAAGGGAGTAATCTCAAGAATGGTAGCAGTGCCACGTGCTCGTCAGAGGAGGAATTGCAGGATAGCTCAGAGGAATACGTGGCTTGAGAAGTGGTGCAAGAGGGAGGGATTCAAATTCCTCGGACATGGGAACCGGTTCTGGGGGAGGTGGGACCAGTACAAACCGGATGGTCTGCACCTGGGCAGGACCGGAACCAATGTCCTCGGGAGGGTGTTTGTTAGTGATGTTGGGGAGGATTTAAGCTTCCATCATGGGGGATGGGAACCTATGCAGGGAGACAGAGGGGAGTAAAATGGAGGCAGAAGCAAAAGATAGAAAGGGGAAATTAAAGGTGGAGGGCAGATAAACCCAAGGCAAACAACAAAAAGGGCCACATAACAGAAACATTCTGAAGAGGCAAAGTGTGTTGAAAATACAAGCCTGAAAGCTCTGTGAGAATGGATATGATGTATTTTGCATCACAGAGACATAGCTCCAGGTTGACCAAGGTTGGGAACGCAACAGCCAGGGGTATTCAACATTTTGAAGGATAGGAGAGAGGAAAAGGAGGCGGCGTGGCGTTGCTGATTAAAGAGGAAATTAATGCTTTAGTAAGTAGGGACATTAGTCTGGATGATGTGGAATAGTTATGGGTGGAGCTGCGTTATTCCAAAGGGCAGAAAACGTTAGTAGGACCATCAAACAGTAGTAGTGATGTTGGGGACAGCATCAAACAAGAAATAAGCGGTGTGTGTAATAAAGGTACATCAGTTATCATGGGCGACTTTAATCTACATATTGATTGGGCTTACCACCCTGGTAGCAATGCAGTGGGGGAGAATATCCGAGAGTGTATTAGGGATTGTTTCTAGACCAATATGTCTCGGAACCAACTGGAGAGCTGACCATCATAATGTGATGTGTAATGAGAAGGGACTATTTAGCAATTTTTTTGTGCGAGGCACCTTGGGGAAGAGTGACCATAATATGGTAGATTTCATTATTAAGATGGAGAGTGACGCGATTAATTCGGAAACTAGGGTGCAGAACTTAAGGAAAGGTAACTTCGACGGTATGAGGCGTGAATTGGCTAGAATAGACTTCCTAAGGATACTTAAAGTGTTGATGGTGGATAAGCAATGTCAAACATTTAAAGATCACATGGATGAACTTCAGCAATTGTAATCTCTGTCTAGGGTAAAAATGAAACGGGGAAGGTGGCTCAAACATGGCGAACAAGGAAAATTAAGGATAGTGTTAAAGCCAAGGAAGAGGAATATAAATTGGCTAGAAAAAGTTACAAACCTGAGGACTGGGATAAATTTAGTATTCAGAAGAGGAGGACTAACGATTTAATTGAGGGGAGGAACATAGATTACGAGAGGAAGCTTGCAGGTACATAAAAACTGATTGCAAAAGCATCTAAAGAAATGTAAAGAGAAAAAGATTAGTAAAGGCAAAAGTATGTCGCTTGCAATCGGATTCGTTGAATTTATAATGGGCAACAAAGAAATGGCAGACCTATTGAACAAATACTTCGGTTCTGTCTTCACGAAGGAATGCAGAAATAACGTTCCGAATGTACTCGGTGACAATGGGTCTGGTGAGGAGGAACTGAAGGATATCCTTATTCGGCAGGACATTGTTTTAGGGAAATTGATGGGTTTGAAGGCCGATAAATACCGGGAGCCTGATAGTCTGCAAACAGAGTACATAAGGAAGTGGCCCTAGAAATAGTGGATGCATTGGTGATCATTTTCCAACAGTCTATCGATTCTGGATCAGTTCCTATGGACTGGAGGGTAGCTAACGTAACACCACTTTTTAAAAAAAGAGGGGAAACAGAAAACTGGCAATTATAGAGAAGTTAGACGGACATCAGTAGTGGGGAAAATGTTGGAATCAATCGTTACGGATGAAATAGCAGCGCATTTGGAAAGCAGTGACCATGATCGGGCCAAGTCACCATGGGATTTATGAAGGGGTATCATGCTTGACGAATCTTCAGGCATTTTTGGGGGATGCAACTAGCAGAGTGGACAAGGGAGAACCAGTGGATGTGTCGTATTTGACTTTCAAAAGGCTTTTGACAAGGTCCCGCACGAGAGATTGGTGTGCAAAATCAAAGCGCATGGTATTGGGTGTAGTGTACTGACGTGGATAGAGAACTGGTTGGCAGACAAGAAGCAGAGAGTCGGGATAAACGGGTCCTTTTCAGAATGGCAGGCAGTGACTGGTGGAGTGCCACAGGGCTCAGTGCTGTGACCCCAGCTCTTTATAATATACATTAACGGTTTAGATGAAGGAATTGAGTGTATTATCTCCAAGTTTGCTGATGACACTAAACTGGGTGGCGGTGTGAGCAATGAGGAGGACGATAAAGGGCTGCAGGGTGACTTGGACAGATAAGATGAGTGGACAAATGCATGGCAGATGCAGTATAATGTGCAATTGGTGCAAAAACACGAAAGGCAGAATATTATCTGAATTTCGGCAGATTAAGAAAAGGAGAGATGCAACGAGACCTTGGTATCATGTTTCATCAGTCATTGAAAGTTGACATGCAGGTACAGCAGGGAATGAAGAAGGCAAATTGAATGTTGGCCTTTATAGCACAGGGATTTGTGGATAGGAACAGGGAGGTCTTTTACAGTTGCATAGGGCCTTGGTGATGCCTCACCTGGAGTATTGTGTTCAGTTTGGTCTCCTAATCTGAGGAACGACGTTCTTGCTATTGAGGGAGTGCAACGAAGGTTCACCAGACTGATTCCAGGGATGGCTGGACTGTCATGTGAGGAGAGACTGGATCAACTGCGCCTTGATTCACTGGAGTTTAGAAGGATGGGAGCGGATCTCATAGAAACCGACAGGATTCTGAGGGAACTGGAAAGCTTAGATGTGGGAAGAATGTTCCCGATGTTAGGGAAGTCCAGAACCAGGGGACTGTGTCTTTGGACATGAGGTTTGCCATTTAGCACTGAGAAGAGGAGAAACATCTTCACTCAGAGAGTTCTTAACCGATGGAATTCCCTGCCGCAGAGAGTTGTTGATGCCACTTCATTGGATATATTCAAGAGGTAGTTAGATTTGGCGCTTACAGCTAAGGGTATCAAGGGGTATGGAGAGAAAGCAGGAAAGGTGTACTGAGGGAATGTGCAGCCATGATCTGATTGAATGACGGTGCACTCCCGAAGTGCAGATTGGCCTACTCCTGCACCTATTTTCTCTGTTTCTATATTTCTATGTTCACTTGCCTCCAATGTGGAAAGGGAGGTACTTACTGGAGCTTTCTGCTGAAACACATACCGAGCAGTTCATAAGAGAGTCGACCTGATCACTTCTACTGTTCGTGCAAGTTTTAATCACATCCAGGTCTGAACTGTACCTGAGCTGTGGATACTATTCTGTATATTTTTTAAATAACGTAAAGAGTGATGGGCTTTTTAAAGTGCTGACTTCCAATACTGTAAACTACCAAGTATGACGTCAATACAACCGAAATAAGATTAATTCTTCTTGCCGGTCGTTGCAATTAGATTACTCTGTGAAACGGCTGAGCCATCACGATCTGTTCAGTAGTGCCACCTGCGTCCAGCAGATGGGGATGCCCGACAATTTAATTCCAACTGAGAAGCGTGTAACTGTCCCCGAGAAAAGTATGTGTGAGGAGAGCTCAGGGTCAGATTCTGAGCATACAGCTCCCCACATGGACATCACACACTGCACCATCCCTGGGGCAGCTCTGGGTCAGGCACTGAACATACTGCACCGTACAGGGACATCACACACAGCACCCTCCCTGGGGCAGCTCTGGGTCAGACTCACCACTCACTGCATCCCACAGGGACATTTCACACTGCCCCCTACCTGGGGCAGCTCTGGATCAGACACTGAACATACTGCACCCACAGGGACATCACACACTGCCTCTCCGTGGGGCAGCTCTGGGTCAGACTCACCACTTACTGCATCCCCGAGGGACATTTCGCACTGCCCCCTCACTAGGGCAGCCCAGTGTCTGACACTGAGGATATGCACCCCACAGCGTCAGAACACATTGCCCGCTCCTTGGGGCAGTTCAGGTTTAGGCACTGCACCCCAGAAGTACATCAAACGCTGCCTCTCCCTGCGGCAGCTGAGGGGTAGACACTGCACCCCAGAGTGTCATCACACATTAACCCCTCCCTGGTGCAGCTCAGGGTCAGACTCTCGCTTTATCTCACCCCACAGGGACATCACGCACTGCCCACTCCTGGGGCAGCTCATGGTCAGACACTGAAAAGACTGCACCACAGAGGGACATCATACACCGCCCGCTTCCCGGCCAGCTCACGGTCAGACACTGCACACCACAGTGATATCACACACTGCCCCCTCCCTGGGACAGCCCAGTGTCAGACTCACGGCTTACTGCACCTCACAGGGACATCACACACGGCGCGCTCTCTGGGGCAGCTCAAGGCCAGACACTGAACATGCTGCATCCCACAGTGACATCACACACTTTCCCCTCCGTGGGGCATCTCACATTCAGAAACTGCACCGCAAAGGGACATCTCACACTGCCCCCTCCCTGGGGCAGCTCGGGAACATGACCTGAACAAACTGCACCTCACAAGGAGATCACAACTTGCATCCAGCTGTAAGAATACAGGCTTTGGTGAGTATTTTGAGGGATTAGGCATTGCAAGTATAAAATGAACCAAGGACATTCATTGAAAAGCTTGCTTCTGCAAAGACAAAGACACTGGTTTGGATTTTCTGCTGACGCAAGGCTCTGGCTCTGCCACCAGTCATTAGGGTGTTACGTCACACATTATCACTGCGAAACAAACGCACTGGGAAATAATACCGAGGAGCTCAGATCTGTCTTAGTTTATCGCTCATGTCGCTTCTCTGAAGGTAGAATCACACAGAGCACCTGCAAACTGTTGAAAATAATAAATTAGAAATAGTTTTTTCAAATTGTAATGCACTTAGTTAGGACTCATTACTATCAAAATCCTGTATTGCGTCGTCAGCATGGAAAGTTAAAAACATAACAGAAAAAGCTTGTATTGAGGTTGAAGATGAGGTCTGCCCAAACCAGTGCGTGGAGACAGAGGCTCCCAGGCTCAAGACTGGGTAGATGTGGATGTATATGAGTGTTAGAGCGAAAAACTTCAATTAGAGGTAAAGTAATTCGGTGTAATTAAAATAAAGTAAGGAAGACAGAGTAATATTTAAATTGCGTTCATGGAAAAATAGCTGTGTTCGGCAGAAACACTGAGGTCAGAGAAATTCGCTTAGGAGATAAGAACACGCACAAGATTTATGTAGACAACTCTCAGATATAATGTGAGGAGGCCACGATGTTCCAGCCACAGAAGATAACAGGGACAATGCCTCTATTAAGTAGATGGTAGCCATATGTCTGCCAAGAACATTAGCCTGAGAATAAGCCTGGGAAGACTTTCGCAGAAAATTAACACATAACCTGCAAAGGCTTTTCCTCAGCAACAATCGCCAGAACTGAATGTACCAATGGTATCAGTAGAATTTACTCAATCCAATAAGATTAATGGCACTGTACCAGCCAATGAAATTGCTGTAACCTGTATTAACCAATGGAACACTTCCACGCGTAGTTCCACCATTTTAGAAACATAGAAACATAGAAACAGAGAAAATAGGTGCAGGATTAGGCCATTCGGCCCTTCTAGCCTGCACCGCCATTCAATGAGTTCATGGCTGAACATGTAACTTCAGTACCCCATTCCTGCTTTCTCACCATACCCCTTCATTCCCCTAGTAGTAAGGACTTCATCTAACTCTTTTTTGAATATATTTAGTGAATTGGCCTCAACAACTTTCTGTGGTAGAGAATTCCACAGGTTCACCACTCTCTGGGTGAAGAAATTCCTCCTCATCTCGGTCTTAAATGGCTTACCTCTTATCCTCAGACTGTGTCCCCTGGTTCTGGATTTCCCCAACATTGGGAACATTCTTCCTGCATCTAACCTGTCTAACCCCGTCAGAATTTTCAACGTTTCTATGAGGTCCCCTCTCATTCTTCTGAACTCCAGTGAATACAAGCCCAGTTGATCCAATCTTTCTTCATAGGTCAGTCCCGCCATCCCGGGAATCAGTCTGGTGAACCTTCGCTGCACTCCCTCAATAGCAAGAATGTCCTTCCTTAGGTTAGGAGACCAAAACTGTACACAATACTCCAGGTGTGGCCTCACCAAGGCCCTGTACAACTGTAGCAACACCTCCCTGCCCCTGTACTCAAATCCCCTCGCTATGAAGGCCAACATGCCATTTGCTTTCTTAACCGCCTGCTGTACCTGCATGCCAACCTTCAATGACTGATGTACCATGACACCCAGGTCTCTTTGCACCTCCCCTTTTCCTAATCTGTCACCATTCAGATAATAGTCTGTCTCTCTGTTTTTACCACCAAAGTGGATAACCTCACATTTATCCACATTATACTGCATCTGCCATGCATTTCCCCACTCACCTAACCTATCCAAGTCGCTCTGCAGCCTCATAGCATCCTCCTCGCAGCGCACACTGCCTCCCAACTTAGTGTCATCCGCAAATTTGGAGATACTACATTTAATCCTCTCGTCTAAATCATTAATGTACAGAGTAAACAGCTGGGGCCCCAGCACAGATCCTTGCGGCACCCCAGTAGTCACTGCCTGCCATTCTGAAAAGTCCCCATTTACTCCTACTCTTTGCTTCCTGTCTGACAACCAGTTCTCAATCCATGTCAGCACACTAACACCAATCCCATGAGCTTTAACTTTGCACATTAATCTCTTGTGTGGGACCTTGTCGAAAGTCTTCTGAAAGTCCAAATATTAATCAACTGGTTCTCCCTTGTAGACTTTACTGGAAACACCCTCAAACAATTCCAGAAGATTTGTCAAGCATGATTTCCCTTTCACAAATCCATGCTGACTTGGACCTATCATATCACCTCATTCCAAATGCACTGCTATGAAATCCTTATTAATTGATTCCATCATTTTACCCACTACCGATGTCAGGCTGACCGGTCTATCATTTCCTGTTTTCTCTCTCCCTCCGTTTTTAAAAAGTAAGGTTACATTGGCTACCCTCCACTCCATAGGAACTGATCCAGAGTCAATGGAATGTTGGAAAATGATTGTCACTGCATCCACTATTTCCAAGGCCACCTCCTTAAGTACTCTGGGATGCAGTTGCATCAGGCCCTGGGGATTTATCGGCCTTCAATCCCATCAATTTCCCCAACACAATTTCCCGACTAATAAGGATTTCCCTCAGTTCCTCCTCCTTACTAGACCCTCCGACCCTTTTTATATCCGGAAGGTTGTTTGTGTCCTACTCAGTGAATACCGAACCAAAGTACTTGTTCAAATGGTCCGCCATTTCTTTGTTCCCCGTTATGACTTCCCCTGATTCTGAATGCAGGGGACCTACGTTTGTCTTTAATGACCTTTTTCTCTTACATATCTATAGAACTTTTGCAATCCGTCTTAATGTTCCCTGCAAGCTTCTTCTCATACTCCATTTTCCCTGCCCTAATCAAACCCTTTGTCCTCTCTGCTGAGTTCTAAATTTCTCCCAGTCCCCGGGTTCGCTGCTATTTCTGGCCAATTAGTATGCTACTTCCTTGGCTTTAATACTATCCCTGATTTCCCTTGATACCACGGTTGAGCCACCTTCCCTTTTTTATTTTTACGCCAGACAGGAATGTACAATTGTTGTAGTTCATCCATGCGGTCTCCAAATGTCTGCCATTGCCCATCCACAGTCAACCCCTTCAGTATCATTCGCCAATCAATCCTAGCCAATGCACACCTCATACCTTCAAAGTTACCCTTCTTTAAGTTCTGGACCATGGTCTCTGAATTAACTGTTTCATTCTCCATCCTAATGCAGAATTCCACCATATTATGCTCACTCTTCCCCAAGGGGCCTCGCACAACGAGATTGCTAATTAAACCTCTCTCATTACACAACACCCAGTCTAAGATGGCCTCCCCCCTGGTTGGTTCCTCGACATATTGGTCTAAAAAACCATCCCTTATGCACTCCAGGACATCCTCCTCCACCGTATTGCTTCCAGTTTGGTTAACCCAATCTATGTGCATATTAAAGTCACCCATTATAACTGCTGCACCTTTCATGCACGCACCCCTAATTTCATGTTTGATGCCCTCCCCAACATCACTACTACTGTATGGAGGTCGGTACACAACTCCCACTAACGTTTTTTGCCCTTTGGTATTCTGCAGCTCTACCCATATAGATTCCACATCATCCAAGCTAATGTCCTTCCGAACTATTGCCTTAATTTCCTCCTTAACCAGCAATGCTACCCCACCTCCTTTTACTTTTATTCTATCTTTCCTGAATGTTGAATACCCCTAGATGTTGAGTTCCCAGCCCTGATCATCCTGGAGCCACGTCTCCATAATCCCAACCACATCATATTTGTTAACATCTATTTGCACAGTTAATTCATCCAACTTATTGCGGATACTCCTTGCATTAAGAGACAAAGCCTTCAGGCTTGTTTTTTTAACACCCTTATGAGTAATTTTGACTTAGCTCCTTTATTCAAACTCCAGAGTGATGGTACAGCATGGGAGGCTTGCTTATATATAGTGCTCCCAAGGGATGCTACGACCCCACCAGTAAGTGCCTGCCAACCCGAAAATGGCCTGTTTATTCCTACTCTCTGTTTTCTGTCCGTTAAGCAATCCTTCATCCTTGCTAGTATATAACGCCCAATCCCATGAGCCCTAAATTTATTCAATAATCTCTTGAGTGTCACCTCATCGAATTCCTTCTGTATATATAAATACACCACATCCAGTGGTTCCCCCTTATCTATCCTGCTAGTTACCTGAAAAAACACTAACAGATTTGTCAAGAACAATTTACCTTTCATAAATCCGTGTTAATTCTGCCCAATCCTGTTATTCGTTCTGAAGTGCCCTGTTACTACGTGCTTAATAATAGATTTTAGCATTTTCCCTACTATTGCTGTCCAGACTACCGGTACTGCACGGGTTACAGACAGAGTAAATCTCACTCCATCCTGTCCCAAACACTACCATGGTTGATACAGAGTAAATCTCAGTCTACAATATCCCAAACACTCCCGGGGCAATTGCACATGGGTTAGTTACAGAGTAAAACTCCCTCTACACTGTCGCATCAAACACTCCCAGGCCAGATACAACTCAGGTTAGATGCAGAGTAAAGCTCCCTCTACACCGTCCCATCAAATAGTCCCAGGGCAGGTAAAGCACGGGTCAGATACAGAGTAAAGCTCCCTCTAGACTGTCCCGTCAAACTCTCCAAGGGCAGGTACAGAACAGGTTAGGTCCAGCATAAATCTCCCTCTGAACAGTCCCCAACAAAATTCACAGGGCAGCTCCAGCACAGGTTAAATACAGAGTAATTTCTCCCACAACACTGTCCCATCAAGTACTCAAATGGCAGGTACAGCACAGATTAGATACACATTTTCCCACTGGACATTCCCATGGCAGGAACTGCACAGGTTAGATACAGAGTAAAGTTCCTCTACATTGTCCCATAAAACTCTCCCAGGGCAGGAACAGCATGCGTTAGATACACAGTAAAGCTCCCTCTACACTGTCCCATCAAGCACTCCCAGAGCAGGTACTGCTTCGGTTAGATGCAGAGTAAAGCTTCCTCCACACTTTCCAAATAAACACTCCAAGGGCAAGTACAGCATAATTTAGTGAAAAGGTTACCCTCTCAAACCTCACTAAATAATTGTACAGGGCCTTGGTGAGACCACACCTGGAGTACTGTGCACATCATTGGTCGCCTTATCTAAGGAAGGATACTTGCCTTGCTTAGATATAGAGCAAAGCTCCCTCAACATTGTCCCACCAGACATTCAATGGGCAGGTACAACACAGGCTAGATATGGAGTATATCTCCCTCTACACTGTCTCAAGCATTCTAGAGTAGATACTTCATTGGTTAGATACAGAATAAAGTTCCCTCTACACTGACCCATAAAACACTCCCAGGGCAGATACAGAATAAATTTCCCTCTACATTGTCGCATCAAACACTCCCAAGGCAACTGCAGCACGGGATAGATACAGAGTAAAGCTCCCTCTACTCTGCCGCATCAAACACTCCGAGAACAGGTACAACATGGTTTAAATATTGAGTAAATCTCCCTCTATACTGTTCCATCGGGCATTGCCAGGGCAGTTACCGCATGCATTAGATACAGCATAAAACTCCCTTAACACTGTCCCACCAGGCATTCCAAGGGCATGTACAACACTGGTTAGGTATGGAGTATTTCTCCCTCGACACTATCCAAAGCAGTGCAGGGTAGATACAGCATTGGTTAGAAACAGAATGATGCTCCATCTACACAGTCCCATCAAACACTCCCAGGGCAAGTACAGCACGGGATAAATACAGAGTAATCTCTCCCTCTGCATCGTCCCAACAAATAATCCTAGGGCAGGTAGCACGTGTTAGATACAGAGTAAAGCTCTTTCTACACTATCCCAACAAACATTCCCAGGGCAGGTACAGCACAGGTTAGATCATAATATAAGATATAGGAGCAGGAGTAGGCACTTGGCCCCTCGAGCCTGTTCCACCATTTAATAAGATCATGGCTGATCTGATCTTGCGCTCAGCTCCACTTCCCTGCCCGCTCCCCATGACACTTTATTCCCTTATTGCTCAAAAATCTGTCGATCTCCTCCTTTAATATATTCAATGGCCCAGCCTCCACAGCTCTCTGGGGCAGACATTCCATAGATTTACAACCCTCAAAGAAGAATTTCCATCTAATCTCAGTTTTAAATGGGCTGCCTCTTATTCTGAGACTATGACCCCTAGTTTTAGTTTTCCCTATAGTTGCAAATATCCTCTCTGCATTCACCTTGTCGAGCCCGTTCATTATCTTATATGTTTTGATAAGATCACCTCTCATTGTTCTGAACTCCAATAGGTATAGACCCAACCTACTCAACCTATCTTCATAAGTCAACCCCCTCATCTCTGGAATCAACCTCGTGAACCTTCTCTGAACAGCCTCCAAACCAATACATTCTTCCTTAAATACAGAGACCAAAACTG